>NW_027611648.1:1200000-1767500 GCF_964261635.1 Lissotriton helveticus | reverse complement strand
CAAGATAACCCCTGCTCACCCCCTTGGTAACGTGGCGCGAGCAGTAAGGCTAAACTTGGAGGCAATGTGAGTTAAGTATTTGCGCACGCACCCCAGCAACAACACCAAAGGCCCACCACAAAGGAAACTCCACACAAGGTTATATATAAAAATAGCCTTTGTATTACACCAAAACACATTAGATAAAAACACACACTTTACAATTTGCCAACAGGCACGGGCAGAATTTACAGGGGATATGTACAAGACAGGGCCACCTGGACCACTGTCAGGAATCAGCACTTTTAGAACTTAGCACTTGGTAGAATTAGCACTTGGAACATAGAATATAAATCACTTTAGCACAAATTAGAACATAAAATACACAACCTGTAACTACTGGTAACGGTTAAGTACCACCTATGCAATCCTAACCACCTTAGGAACAGGTCACGCAGGGAACCAGGACCTCACTAATACCACCTGCACTAGGAGAAAAACCACCTAAGTATCACAATATCTACAGGGGTATAAGCACATAACACATGATGCATAACATACATTCAGAGGTGTAAGGAACAAGGCACATGATGCATAAACAACACATTCAGAGGTGCATGGAAGGAAAACACATGATGCCTACCTCATTCAGAGGTGCAAGCACAAGCAATTGCGCAAAAATCACATTAGCCACAACCTGTGGCAGTCCCTAGGCCAACTGGCCTCTCTAGGGCTAGGACGCCCTGTGTCCCAGTGTCAGGGGCCTAAACGTAGCAGCTGCCCACGAAGTGCTGGGCAGCTGTGAGGACAATGAGGGGGCCACGTGGGAGCCTGCCAGGCTCTGAATCAACCAAACTGTGCCCTGGAGCCTCTCAGGGAGGCAGTCCAAGTGGCGGTCCTGTGGCCCAGCAGCAGCCCCCTCAGGATCCTAAAGGGGTATAAATGCCGTCAAGGGATTTATTCGAAGGACAATTGGTAAATCAAGCGTATTTCAAAGGATATATTAATATTCCTTACAGGCAATCAATGCAGCAAGAATAGATATTAACTTCAACACATAACTACTATTTAGTCAAAACATGTAGATGACCTATAAACAACAGACACAAAGGTGTATTAGAAAAATAGAATTTATCAAAGGGAGTTTTTTAAACGGTAAATGATTTCATATATACAGATGAAAATGATACAAAGATAATTAGGGCTGTAGGTGCGCACATGAGTTAATTAATAAGTGACTCAACAGAACCTAAAAAACACCTATCCCAAAACAGAATGAATAAAACAGAGTAGGGATGAGATGAAAGTCGACGTTTCGGTCTCCTAAATAACACTTTCTGAGACCATCTTCAGAACTGATGTCAATTATGAACTGTATATGACCACAAGTAATCTTGATTGCAATGCTTAAAGTCAAGCAAAGTCGTAACTCGATGACGGTTTCGTGTGTGGCGAAGCTACTGGAACTATTCCTAGTTTTGTGCAGCACCCACACCTTTATCACTTATGGTATAGAGGCTGTGGATTTCAAGTACCACCAACCGGTGATCTATTACCCAATATTAAATGCATCTAATACAAAAAACGAGTGGTGTATTCTTCACAAGCCGAGGGGATTAGGAGGACAAAGGTCGAGTTCAGCCGCAGAGTAGACAAAACTCAGACGAATCCTCAAATGTTCAATGTAAATAGTCCAGTATCTCCCAATAATTTCGAGACGCAAACGACAAGCAGCAAGCCTTCTGTTGATCCCTCAGGATCCTGGCAGAGAACAGTTTGTGTGGGGACACAGCCCCATTTTTATACACCACATTCCTTTGTCTGTAGGTGCAGGGTGGGGGAGAAACCAGTCGCAGCTGGTTTGGGAGCACCCTTGATGTGCTCATCACCTCACTCTATTCACTGGGGAGGCTAGGGTCGTTAGACGCACCACAGGGGGCGGAGCCAGCATTGTGTGGGGGAAAGCCTAGCCCCATTCAAGACACAGGTGCACACCTCCCCAGCCATCAGCATGTTAATCTCCACACTCACCACCGGGCAGACCCGTCATGACTCATGGAGCCTGGCACCCCAGCCAGCTCCAGCCAATCACACGCCAGCACCCTCACAGAACACGTACAGCCATGTCTAGAAGTGGCACTTCCACACTAGACACATTCATGCCGCATACATCATTTCGCAGCATTCAATCACACGAGTCCGCAGATACCAGACTCGAGCCTGTACACCCCACGCATCAGGAACTACCAGGGACACATACATTCCCCATGCATTCCTATGGGAGGGCAGGCCTATCTCACCACATGCACTCAAAGTGAAAGTGCGCAGAACCCCCAAAATCACCATTGCCAGGTCACCATTTAAATCAAAAAGTCTAGGGGTGAACCTGCCCTAAGGGCCAAAGTCCAACACCCTCCCACCCCCTCTCACCCTCCCTCCTTTAGTACTTCTGCTCTCCCTCTTATCTCTCTCTCTCTCTCCATTGGCACTTCCTCTCCTCTCTACCCCTCACCTCCCTTTCCGTCTCTCTCCCCCTTCTCACCCTCTCTGTCTCTCTCTCTCTCTCTCCCTCTACTTACTCTCTCTCTCTCTCTCCCCCTTCTCACCCTCTCTCTCCATCTCTCTCTCCATCTCTCTCTACCTCTCCCTCCCCCTTCTCTCCCTCTTCCCTCTTCTCTCTCCCTCTCTCTCTCCCCTTTGGTACTTCCTCTAGTCTCTATCCACCCACCTCTCTCCCTCCTCCCTCTTCTCTCTCTCTCTCTTTCTCTCTCTCTCTCTCTCCCTCCGTTGGCACTTCCTCTACTCTCTACCCCCTCACCTCCCTTTCTCTCTCGCTCCCTCTTCTCTCTCTCCCCCTCTTCTCTCTCTCCCCCTCTCTGTAACGCTCTCTCTCCCTCTTCTCTCCATCTCTCTCTTCTCTCTCTCCCTCTTCTCTACCCCTCTCTCCATCTCTCTCTCTCCCCCTTCTTCTCTCTCTTCTCTCTCTCTCTCTCTCTCTCTCTCTCTCTCTCCTCCCTCTTATGTCTCTCGCTCTCTCTCCTTTGGCACTTCTTCTACTCTCTACCCCCTCACCTCCCTTTCTCTCTCTCTCCCTCTTCTCTCTCTCCCCCTCACTCTAACGCTCTCTCTCCCTCTTCTCACCCCCTCTCTCCATCTCTCTCTCTCTCTCCCTCTTCTCTCTCTCTCCCTCTTCTCTCTCTCCATCTCCCTCTATCTCTCCCTCTTCTCTCTCTCTCTCTCTTTCTTCTCTCTCCATCTCTCGCTCTCTCTTCCTCTCATCTCTACCCCTCATCTCCCTTTCTCTCGCTCCCCATCCCTCTTCTCTCTCTCTCTTTCTCCCTCTTCTCACCCTCTCTCTCTCCTTTAGTACTTCCTCTGTCCCCCTCAAGCCCGCGCTGTGGCTGCTGTCATCACCCGCTGTCTTTGGGACCCAACTTTTACAACGCATCTTTTACAACGCACTACCATTACAACGAAACATTTTCAACGCAACATCCATTACAACGCATGCATTTACAACGCAACCATTACAACGCATGACACTACAACGCACACCACTACAACGCATGTCATTACAATGCATACCATTACAACGCTTACCATTACAACGCATAGCATTACAACACATAGTACCCCTACACTATCCAACACTTACCCTACTGTTGCACCTCCTGGAGTTAGAATAGTAATTTTTACCCCTACACTATCCAACACTTACCCTACTGTTGCACCCCCTGGAGTTAGAATAGTAATTTTTACCCCTACACTATCCAATACTTACCTTACATGCAATGTAATGTTATGCGTTGTAATGGTATGCGTTGTAAAGGTAGTATGCGAAGTAATGGAATGCGTTGTAAAGGTAGTTTTTAAATATTCGTTGTAAATGCATGCGTTGTAATGGAATGCATTGTAATGGATGTTGCGTTGTAAAAAATGCATTGTAAAGGTAGGCGTTGTAAAAGTATGAATTGTAACGTCATACATCCGCTGTGTTTTCATGGCGAGGCTCGGCTGGGGTGAGGCTGAAGGCAGATTGAGCTGCTGACAGTGCCGGTCCTTGCGTCAAAGGGTGTTCTGTCTGCGTGCCCATCCAATAGTTGGCCTCTCAGCAGAGGGTGCGGGTCACATATGTGCTGACTGTAAGAGTGTTCTATGTGACAGTGTGTGAAGGAGCATGTGTGTGCGAGGGAGAGGTTGTCGCAGTGAAGACACAAGGAGGGACGTGCATGTGAGTGTCCAGATGGGTGAGAGGATGGATGAATGGTTAGATGTACAGATGCAGGGACTTTAGAAAGACGTGTTTGGAGAATGCGGTGTAAGTGACTAGTGCAGAGCAGAGACTGCAGTGGAAATTATGTAAGGGATATTACATATTCTTGTATCTGATATTGAATATATAGCACTAACAATCATTGAAAAAGGCAAGAAGCGTTTGGCAAAACAGGAACAAGTTGGTTTAATTAAATGCAGCGGCTGGGGAGTCTCGCCAGAATGCGTCTGAGGAAAGTCTCTCGGTTACAAAGTTTGGCGGACATTGTATACATCTCGTGAGATACAATAAAGTCATTCCTGCATTCCTGAAAAGCATCTCAGTCATATATTAACAAGTTTGGGCATCTGATAAGGACACAGATGGCTCTCGACCTCGGGGAGAGCTAGTGTGGGCCGTGTGTATGTGTCCAGATGTCCCACATGAGCGTGTGACCGCTACGGGTGGTGTGAATGTCGTTTTGACCCCCAGTCACTGTCCAGCACCTGCCCTGAGGTAGGAATCTGGCGGAGTTTGAATAGTAATTCCTCCCCCCCCTTCGTCTCTGTCCAGCCTGGTTTCAGCAAGGGTAAGGTTCCTACCTCCAGCTTTCTGAAATACCGTGTCTGTCTCGTCACTGGCGTAACAAAAGTTTAAGGGGCCCCCATTCAATGTACACGGAGGGCCCGCTCCGGTTTAATCTGGAGTGCTCGAGCCTGAGTACTGCGGTGAGGGGCCCCCCTGCAGCTCGGGGGATGCGGGGGCCTGTGTTACGCCGCTGTGTCTCATCCCCTGTGAGAGATCTACGGAGACTCTTTATGCAGCCGCAGGCGCTGCAGGTAAGAGCGGCCCAATAGATATCATGGGCATTTGATGCAAAGGGGGGTGGCATGGCGGGGAGTGTGCTGTCTGGCGTACCTTTGCCACATTGCAGACATTTTCTCATGTAGGAATGTGTTTGACTTGGCCCTTCTGGCAGGTTCACCCCTAAACTTTTTGCTTTTAATGGTGACCTGGTGATGGTGATTTTTGGTTTCTGCGCACTTTCACTGTGTCCCAGTGGAAAGCACGGTTGCACTCTGAGTGCTTGTGGTGAGATAGGCCTGCCCTCCCATAGGAATGCATGGGGAATGTATGTGTCCCTGGTAGTTCCTGATGCGCGGGGTGTGCAGGCTCGAGTCTGGTATGTGCGGACTCGTGTGATTAAATGCTGCACAATGATGTATGCAGCGTGTATGTGTCTAATATGGAAGTGCCACTTCTAGAAGTGTGCCTGTCTGTGCAGTGAGTGTGCTGGCGTGAGATTTACTGGAGCTGGCTGGGGTGCCAGGCTCCATGAGTCATGATGGGTCTGCCCGGTGGTGAGTGTTGAGATTAGCATGTGTGATGTGAGGGAGTGGTGCACCTGGGTCCTGAATAGGGCTGGGTTTTCCCCACACAATGCTGGCTCCGCCCCCTGTGGTGCGTCTAATGTCCCTAACCCTGCCAGTGAATAGAGTGAGGGGTTGAGCACATCAAGTGCTCCCAAACCAGCTGCGCCTGGTTTTTCCCCCACCCTGTACCTTTAGACAAAGGAATTCAATGTATAACGAGCATTTACAATGCAATGGTTTCGCCTTTGGAAAAGTTGGAGCTATTGGCATTGTAAATGACAAAATTTGTATTTATGTGTTGGTTTTGAAAACAGATAAATAAATGGCATTGTCATTTACATTGCCATTAGCTTAATCTCTCACAAATGTGAGACCTATTGTACCCTACGGACGAGCTCAGCAGACAGCAATTACTACCACACACACCCAGAGCCAGCCACACACACACACCCAGAGCCACACACACACACCCAGAGCCAGCCACACACACACACCCAGAGCCACACACACACACACCCACCCAGAGCCACACACACACACCCGAGCCACACACACCCACACACCCACTCAGAGCCACACACACACACACACACACCCAGAGCCACACACACACACACCCAGAGCCACACACACACACCCAGAGCCACACACACACACACCCAGAGCCACACACACCCACACACACACACACACACCCAGAGCCACACACACACACCCAGAGCCACACCCCCCCAGAGCCACACACACACCCAGAGCCAGACACACACACACCCAGAGCTAGACACACACACACCCAGAGACACACACACATACACACCCAGAGCCACACACACACACACACACCCAGAGCCACACACACACACACACACCCAGAGCCACACGCACCCACCCAGAGCCACACACACACACACCCGAGCCACACACACCCACACACCCACTCAGAGCCACACACACACACACACCCAGAGCCACACACACACCCAGAGCCACACACACACACACACCCAGAGCCACACACACACACACACCCAGAGCCACACACACACACACCCAGAGCCACACACACACACACCCAGAGCCACACACACACACCCACCCACAGAGCCACACACACACCCAGAGCCACACCCCCCTAGAGCCACACACACCCCCAGAGCCAGACACACACACACCCAGAGCTAGACACACACCCCCCCAGAGACACACACACACACCCCCCAGAGCTACACACACACACACACACACACACCCAGAGCCACACACACACACACACACCCAGAGCCACACACACACACACACCCAGAGCCACACATACCCGCCCAGAGCCACACACACCCACCCAGAGCCACACACACCCACCCAGAGCAAAAGCTAACTGCGATAAATGTTGACATAAATCATGCAAACAGTCTATTCAAAAGAGGCAGCAGCTGAAGTGTGACACCCGGTTATCTTGTTTCCCGGCGCACCGTGATAATTAACTCAACACAGTAGTGTGGTTTCTAAGCAGGCAAACACGGATGTGGGCCCAGGTATACAGAGAAGGTTTCCAGTATGATATTTTTGCATTTAAAACATTTGCTACAAAATGTAAATAGATGCATTTTAATCAATATGGATAATTTATTTTTGGTCTGTGATGAGGAGCAGTGTGTGTCACCTGCTGTGGATTTTGTATGCACAATTTAGCTGCTTTGCCACCAGTCACACGTAAAACGATCAGAGCTAGAAAGTAGCCAGCCCAGACATGCAGAATCTTTAACAGCATGAGTGGTAGCACTGCCCTGGGTTTATGACAGAGGCACTGCAATTTGTGTTGGCATTTCTAATGTTAAAATATGAAGAGTTGGTGCTCACAGATAAACAAGCCTCTCCGTTAGCAGCCTTTAGTTCTGAAAGCAGGCTCAATATTTGAAACATCGAATATACAATACATTACAACTAAATAATGAAAGAAATCACAGTTACCTGTTGGAGCTCCTTGGCATATAGGGAATCCTTCGCTTGAACTCCCACTAGCACTGGACAGTACCTGCGGCCCGTCATCTCCGCCACTGTCAAAGTCTTGGGTGACAACAAGGCAGTCATCAGGCAGGAGTACATGAAGACCTACATGAAGCTAATGAAAGTCGGACAGGCCATTAGCAAGTAGCGATATGCTGTTGCCCTGGCAACGAATAACCCGCCATAGCTACTACAGTTGGCTTGAAGCCCTTTTTGAAAGGATGTTGTACCTGCTTTTGTCTGTTTTCATGAAAATCAGAAGACTCATGCTTTATTGGAGATGACAACTCGAGGTCAGATGGCTTTGGGAGATTTAATCAAAATGCGGGCTTGGCAAACTGCAGGGCCAAATTGTTTCAAACCTAAAAAGCAGCGCCTAAATGGAAGGTGGCATGCTGCATACAGAGACGCCTAGTAAAAAGGCTTGAATGCCTAGAGAGAAATCCATAGTTCTTAATGATAGTGAGCAAACGGAAAGTATTTATTTACGGAAGAATCAGTGCCTGGGTCATGGCGCTACAAAATACAAAATACATGAACAGGATCCTGTGCCGTCTGGTGGAAACCTGAAGTAAAATCCTATTGTGGAAACTGTTTTCTAGCGCCTGCCAGTGCATAAACAGCGGTGGTTAAACAAAGTAATTGGCAGCGGAATCCCTGGGTCATCGGGATAGCTCCTGAATAAATTGTCGAGCAGCAGCAGTCCTCGCAGATACCTAACAGCGCGCCCTTTGTGAAATACAATTGTCCATTCATGCGGGTGTCGGAGAAAATTATACAGACCAATGCCATTCAAACAAAGTGAAAACGAGAGTTCTGAACTGAAATCCTACTGTTAAGTATTGTGAGGGTAACTAGCACCTGCCAGTGCCTAAGCAACTGTAGTTAAACAAAGTAACTGGCAGCGGAGTCCGGGGTCATCGGTATAACTAATGAATGCATTGTCGGGCAGCCGCCGTTGCCGTGAATACTTAACAGCGTGCCTCTTTTGTTTGCCAGAGTGAGATATAATTAACCATACATGCGGGTGTAACAGGCAAAATGATAAGGCCTGTGCCATTTAAAACCAGTCCTAAATTATTTCTAAACTGAAAGCCAATAGTGACCCAGAGGGGTGTGCGGGTCAAAACACTCAAAGTCTAAGAATACCTAACTCATCTTAAGGACTTACCCGAAGCGGCAGGGCGTTCCTCTCCGAATGGTGAAAACGAGCCGCTTCAAACAGGGCATCTATTTAAGTGAGATGGGATCATGCTGGGCGCTGCGTGACGTCCCGCAGCAGCTAAATGCCTGCCGGTTCTCGAGTCTCTCTTCACAGAAGAGGAAAGACTTGTGGGTGCTCGTAATATTGGTTAGGTATTAAACTGATAGGTGTTATCAACTGTATCTTAATAGCGTTGGAAAACTATGGCTAAGATTATCCGAGCAGATGGATATCTGAAGGTATGGCTTGATTATTAGGGTATTCGCGGGCACACGGACAGCGGGAGGGGGGTGGGAACGGGCACAGGGACAGCGGGAGGGGAGGGGAGCAGTGCCGTTGATTGCTCTTCCTGCTGCAGTACACGGTGGGGAGCAGGATGGGTCTGCGTCCTCACAGGGAGAGCCGTCCGGCTGGTGTGACGAAGGATGCCGAATAAAAAAAAAAAAAAACGCCCACCCCCGCATGACGTGGGCAAAAAGAGAAAAATTCTACGGAACGCCCACGAATCGCCTCGGACAATGACGGACATATCTCTGTTCCAATGGCTAGCCTCCATTTATGGAGCTAGCCAATGGAACAGAGAGGCGGGACCAAGGCCCCATACTGTAAACAAAAGTTTTCACCTGCGCAGCGGATCGCCAGGCAAAACCTAAAAAGGGGCTGTGTCTCCCTACAAAATGTTCTTGTTTGCCAACTTGAATCCTGCCAGGGGCGTGCTGCTGCTTGGGCCCAGGGGAAGGCTTGCCTTCCTGGGCCCTGCCCAGCCTCTGGATGCCTGATGGACTTTGTTGCTAGGAACCTGCTGCCTAGCTTCTACTCTGGGACCTTGTAGAGACTTTGGCGTCATTTCTTTTGGAGGCTTCATGCTGAACTGAGTGCCCCTGGAAGCGCTGTAATTTGTGCTCTAGCGCTGGGAGCGCTTCACTTTCACCCCTCATTCGCCAGTGAGCGCTTTATTTGTGTCCTAGCGCCTAGGGGCGCTTTATGGTCTATAGCGCTTGCGATCGCTTTAATTGTCTCAGCCGGTGCCCACCCAGCATTTGCCCCGTTAATTTGCCAATCCTTAAGTACCCTGGCAGGTGCCCACCCTGCCAGGGACCTGGTGCTGTTTTTGTGACCCCCTCGAAAATCACCACCGCCGGCCCGTGGATCTGCTGTGAGGCGCTGTCCAGCCTCCATCCCCCAAGGGCCGGGCTGCCATTGGCGGCCCCGGAGAAAGTATTGCCGCGCTGTGATTGGTCCCCACCCGTAGGGACCCTTCGCGTCATTCCTGGGCCATGCATGGACTGGCCAAGCCCCGAGGGCTTCCCCGCGCGCACCCAGGAAACAGGCCGGCCCCCCAGAGAAGTGAGGGAGGTGTGCGCAGGGCTCTCGGAAGTCCGAAGGGAGCCCCGCGGCCCCGGAGAAGAGCCTTCACCCAGAAGCTTACCGGGAGGTGGAGAAGAGCTGCAGAGCCGAGGGGAGAGAGAGCTTCCCCTGCAGCCCCCGCCGAGATCAGGAGCCGGGAAGCCGAGCCAGTGAGTGGGGAAGTGTGTGCATTTAAAGGGAGGAGGGCATCGGGGCACATTGCCGTTGCCCTCCCCCTCCCCGGTGTTGCTATTTGGTTGGGGGCAGTATCGAGAAGGGGTAGAGCGGCCCCGGTTGCTTCTCCCCTGCTGCCCTGCCACAGTTGGTTGGAGCCCAGAAGAGGCTCGGGGGCATAGTTGGTTTACGAGCCTGCGAGGCTCCAAAAGGCGGCATTTTGTGTGCGAGCCCAGAGAGGCTCGTGGGGGCATATTGTTGAGCCCTGCGAGGCTCCCAGCCCACAGTTATTTTAGAGCCCCAGAGAGGCTCTGGAGTGCCATTCTGTTTGTTTAGAGCAACGAGGCCCTTGGGGGACACGAGTGCTTTGGCCAGAGCCTGCAAGGCTCCAGCGTTGGCCCATCATTTTCTCCTCAGCTGCCCAGCACTTAGTGGGCAGCTGCTACATTTAGGCCCCCCCCTGACTTTGGGACACAGGGCGTCCTAGCCCTAAAGAGGCCAGTTGGCCTAGGTACAGTCACAGGTGGTGACTAATGTGATTTCTGAGCAATTGTTCTTACACCTCTGAATGTGTTGGTTATACATCATGCGTTCTCCTGTGCTGCACCGCTGAATGTGTTTTTATGCATCATGTGTTCTCCTGTGCTGCACCTCTGAATGTGTTTCGATGCATCATGTGCCTTGTTATTACACCTTTGAATGTGTTGGTTATGCATCATGTGCCTTGTTCTTACACCTCTAAATGTGTTGTTTATGCATCATATGTTCTCCTGTGCTGCACCGCTGAATGTGTTTTTATGCATCATGTGTTCTCCTGTGCTGCACCTCTGAATGTGTTTCGATGCATCATGTGCCTTGTTATTACACCTTTGAATGTGTTGTTTATGCATCATGTGTTTTGTTCCCAGGCCTATACTCCTAAATGTATGGTGAATCTTAGGTGGTTGTTTTTCTCCTAGTACAGGTGTTGCTAGTGAGGTCCTGGTTCCCTGCGTAATATTCTTCTAAGGTGGTTAGGGTTGCATAGGTGGTACTTACCTGGTACCAGTAGTTACTGGTTGTGTGCTAAAGTGATTATTATTCTATGATCTACAATGTGCTATTTCTAACAGTATTTCTAGTTCTAAAAGTGATGATTCCTGACAGTGGTCCAGGTGGCCCTGTCTTGTACATATCCCCTGCAAATTCTGCCCGTGCCTGTTGGCACATTGTAAAGTGTGTGTTTTTATCTAATGTGTTTTGGTGTAATACAAAGGCTATTTTTATACATAACCTTGTGTGGAGTTTCCTTTGTGGTGGGCCTTGGGTATTGTTGCTGGGGGTGCGTGCGCAAACACTTAACTCACATTGCCTCCGAGTTTAGCCTTACTGCTCGTGCTACGTTACCAAGGGGGTGAGCAGGGGTTATCTTGGCGTGTAACTCCCTTGCCCTGACGTGGAAGTGGTGGTCTCTGACTGACTTTGGCGAAAGCCCCGGCCAGCCAGGGATCCCATTTCTAACATTGGCTGGCAGCGGAAGGGATCCGGATTTGTGTTTGCGCTGTACCACAGTAGCAGCTGGCTGCACCACAAAACTCTGCATTTTAGATAAATCACATTTTGGGGATTATTGTTTTAAGTTTGCTAAAAAGGTCATTTCTGTGGAAATGTGTTTCTTGTGCGCTGTGATTTAAGTGTCCCTAGCTCGGGAGGGTAGATCATCCCCCTAAGTGCAGTGTGGATTCTGGATTCACCACAAGGGTGGGAATCAGTGGTGGCAGCATAAATGTGTCCAGTGCATGTGTCCCCTGTCCCTGTCCTGGAGTAATGGTACCTGTGTCACGTGTGGTCAGGTTGAGAAATCAGGGGTGGTAGAAACTGCCTTACCAGTCTGGGGGGGGGGGCGTTTGTGAAAAATGGAGTGTAAGTTCTCTGAGATGGGGAGCTTGCTAAATAATTGGGTGTAAGTTCTCTGAGATGGAGAGCTTACTGAATAATTGGATATGTGTTGGATTTCATGGGTGGGCCTGAAGCTCAAGGGAGTTTCCGCCTGCCCCTGTGCCATTGTGTTATTTGTTGGGGAGTGACCCTAACGAAAGTTCTGGTCTTCCAGCCCGGTGCTGGAAGTGGCTCAGAGGAGCACAAGCCCGGTCTTCGTAGTCTGGGTGTTTTTTTTAGGAACACCAGGTGAGGGAGCCTAGCATGTCCGTATGGAGCGTCCTTTGAGGGGCATCTCCCAGTGTGGAGAGAATGTGGAGCGCCTGTAAGCAGGGCTCTAGTAGTTCTATTATCTGGCAGTACCGCTCCAGTTGGGAGGGTGCAGAAGTCCAGATAGAGGGGTGCGAGGGGATAGGTTCCCCAGTGGAAGAACCAGTGGGTCAGGGGCCAGCCAGAAGGGTTGTGTCGCCAAGCAGTGACCATGGTGATGCCACTCCTGTCCTGAGTGTCAGGCAGACTTGTACCTGACGCATTAGTTATATGTCACCCTCAAGGAAGTCCTGGTGCGCCAGGCATCTGACCAAAGGGTACGTCCCTCGGTTGGGGAGCCAGTAGCCGGTGTTTCCGGATCTGGACGTCAGGGCAACTGTACTTAGTGTCCTGAAGTTACAAGAAGGAACTTCTGCCTGAAGAGGAGGAACCGGGTAAGCTTTATGGGGGATTGAACTGCAGTGGTTGCCTTACTGCTGAAGAAGGAGAGGAAGTCTTAGATTTTTGTTTTCATCTTGTAGATGTCCTAGTGCGCCAGGCATCTGACCAAAGGGTACGTCCCTCAGTTGGGGAGCCAGTAGCTGGTGTTTCCGGATCTGGACGGCAGGGCGACTGTAACCAGTGTCCTGGCCGGTTTGTCTTCTAGGGGTACCCCTGTGGTACCCCTGTGAACACAGGTGGGGCTCATCTTAAGTGAAGAGACCCTGTGTTTCCCAGAAGGGGTGGTACAGGCCTAGCAGGGATCTTTAGGGTTCTTGGCTGAGTGTTGTGGTACTACCCTGAGAGCAGGTGGGGCCCACCTTAAGTGGAGGGACCCTGTTCTATGGTGGGAGGGTGCAGAACTCTGGAAGGGGGTCAGAGGAAGTCTGACCCCTGCACATCCGGTGAATTTGGATCCCAGGTGGTAGACCAGTGGAGGGAGAGAGTCCTGAACTGGTGGGAGAGTTGTGTTCTGGAGGGTGCTTCTCCTGGGAGAGTGCGCAACCCCCGAAGTAGAGGTAGGGTGGGGCATTCTTACCCGTGACCTCTGGTCAGCCTGAGGGTGCGGACCCTAGGTTGAAGGATCAGTGGTAGTTTGGAACTACACTGAGAAAGGGAGTGGAGAGTGGCTAGTGTAGGCCAGGGGTTACTACCCCCCACTCTGTGGATGGGCATGGACCAGTGGTATCTGGGTGGCCTAGGGCCTGGTCCTAGCCGTGGACAACTAAGGAGTACCAGTGGGGTAGCCTAGTTGGGCCTGTTTTTTTTTTTAAGTATGTGCTTGTCTTATTGATCAACGTGGCATAGAACCGGAGGGTGTCCCTGCAGTGCAGGCCCGCGTCCGTGTTCTATCGCCCAAAGCAGGGAAGTCCATCACAGTGGTGATTGGTCTGCCCTGCGTTTTGGCTGGGAGGTGGTTGTGTTGGACTTGGCCCTTCTGGCAGGTTCAGCCCTAAACTTTTTGCTTTTAATGGTGACCTGGTGATGGTGATCTTTGGTTTCTGCGCACTTTCACTGTGTCCCAGTGTTTTGGTGTAATACAAAGGCTATTTTTATACACAACTTTGTGTGGAGTTTCCTTGGTGGTGGGCCTTGGGTGTTGTTGCTGGGGGTGCGTGCGCAAACACTTAACTCACATTGTCTCAGAGTTTAGCCTTACTGCTCGTGCTACGTTACCAAGGTATGAGCAGGGGTTATCTTGCCGGGTGACTCCCTTGCCCTGACGTGGAAGTGGTGGTCTCTGACTGACTTTGACGCAAGCCCTGGCCAGCCAGGGATCCCATTTCTAACAGGGTGGACCCAGTCTGGGTCACCCCCACCATACTGAGCGCAGTCTTCAACATTTGAAATACCATGGGGGGGGGGGTCATTGGACCCTTCTTGTGGCCATGGACTCATTTGCAGAGCTAACCGCCCGGTCCAATCTACTAAATTATCTACTGATGGTATAACACGGTACCAGTGATTCTCTCCCTCAGTGAGAATCTCATAGGGAGTGAGATCTGCCCTGCGTGAAATTGATTGAGCACTCATTTGCTGCACTGGTCTGTTGTGGCGGGTTAATTGTCCCCTTGCCTCGCTGGATCCCATTCTGGGGTCTGGTTTGCCATGGATACTTTGAAATTGATTGAGCACTCGTTTGCTGCACTGGTCTGTTGTGGCAGGTCAATCGTCCCCTTACCTCGCTGGATGCCATTCTGGGGTCTGGTTGGCCATGGATACTTTGAAATTGATTGAGCGCTCGTTTGCTGCGCTGGTCTTTTGTGGCGTGTCAATCATCCCCTTACCTCGCTGGATTCCATTCTGGGGTCTGGTTGGCCATGGGTACTTTGAAATTGATTGAACGCTCGTTTGCTGCGCTGGTCTGTTAGGGCGTGTCAATCATCCCCTTACCTCGCTGGATCCCATTCTGGGATCTGGTTGCCCATGGGTACTTTGAAATTGATTGAGCACTCGTTTGGTGCGCAGGTCTGTTGTGGCGTGTCAATCATCCCCTTACCTCGCTGGATCCCATTCTGGGATCTGGTTGCCCATGGGTACTTTGAAATTGATTGAGCGCTCGTTTGCTGCGCAGGTCTGTTGTGGCGTGTCAATCATCCCCTTACCTCACTGGATCCCATTCTGGGATCTGGTTGGCCATGGGTACTTTAAAATTGATTGAGCTCTCGTTTGCTGCGCTGGTCTATTGTGGCGTGTCAATCATCCCCTTACCTCGCTGGATTCCATTCTGGGGTCTGGTTGGCCATGGTTACTTTGAAATTGATTGAGCACTCGTTTCCTGCGCTGGTCTGTTGTGGCGTGTCAATCGTCCCCTTACCTCGCTGGATCCCATTCTGGGGTCTGGTTGGCCATGGATACTTTGAAATTGATTGAGCGCTTGTTTGCTGTGCTGGTCTGTTTCCCATGGGTACTTTGAAATTTCAACCGTTCAAGCTCTGTGGCTCGAGGTTTCCTAATTCTAGGAAGCACGTCTTGCTCTCTTCGCCTCAGTGCAGTCTGCATGCACCCCTTTTGTAGATAAGGGGTCTCTCTTGGAAATCACAGGCAGGGCAACTCGCTTCCGGGCTTTGGAGCAGTTCAGCCATGCTCTTTACATGCTGATGTATAGATTCTATTCTATCTGTTTGTCTCCCTCTGAGTTTATCCTGGAAGGTCATTGTTCTATCCTGCTTTCCTCACTTTGCTTACTTCTCTCTTACTCTCACTGCCCTTTAGCCAGTCCTGCGCTCTCTCTGGTGAGTCTGTTACGCTTCCTTTCTCCTTCCTCCAAGGGCGTAAACTATCCTCAGTCATTCTACGCTGCTGAGCTCTTCCTTGAGCCTTCCTACAGACTGTGCACACAGTCCCTCCACTCTGCATCCTTTGCATCCTTCGCTCGTTCTCTAATTACCCTTCCTGTGGTACCCCTTTTCTGTAGCAAACGTGACATTGCTGTTGATATGTGCCTGGTCATCAACATCCCTTGAACTCTGCTCTTCACTCATATCCCACTGGGAAGAGGCAGGATCTAAGTGCAAAAAGAACTGCGGTTCTAGTTGTCCTGTAAATTGGGGGTCTCCTACCTTTCTTTGCTGTCTAGGAGTACTTGCCTTCTTTGGATTTGGTATTCATGGGGTGACCTGATTTGGTGGCTTTCTGGGAGTGTTCAGGTTGTAACTGGAGGTAAAGTTTAGCAGCACCAGCCTTTCAGCTGTCTCTCGGTGTCAAATGGAACACGAATTGATAGGTCCCTTCCAATTTCAAATGACCCAAACTGACCACTTCCAACTCGTCATTGGAGTCACAGGTCGACTAGTCATGTAGGTGCCTTAACCTTTCGTGCATCACATGTACACAATCTACAGTCTTGCCTGCGGTAGACTTGGGTCTCTTTCAGCCTTGTATCTTATATTCATGACATTTCTACATCGGTGTTTAAGATTGCCAAGAAAGACACGTTTAGAACACAAACAGAGTTAGTGATCCAACCTGTTCTCGCCTTTAAAGAGGTGGCTGTCCACGGATCCTCCCCAACCCCACGCACAGGCAGAGCTTCAGAACAAACACGGTGTGTGCTCACCTCATCACAAAGTGCACACTGAACTCTGCAACGGGGCTAGGCTGTCTCCAGTGCCCGCAATCAAGTGGGCGACAACTGTTGTGGGGTGACCTTTGACCCTCCAAAATGGAGTAACCACACAGACTCTCCTTGGCAATGCAAAGACAGTATTTACTAACTATCGCGACAGGGAGAAAAACCCTCAGCACAGCGTGGACTGCACCTCAGTCCCGCCCAAGCTTTCTCTCACATTCCTGCTTGAAGGCAGGCCTTTTTATTCAGGATATCAGAAAGGTTTATTGCAGACAGTAAACAAGAGTTAACTTGCAAGCTACAGATTTAAGATGGAAAAATACTTGAAGACAAGTGACCTCATAGCCTCAAGGTACGACCTAATCCTGAACACCTTCTTTATTGCACCCCAAACAGTACTTGACCAATGAGTTTCCTCCTGCTGGTGAAAGTGTGTGAGTTTCAAGGTAAACACGATTTCAGTGACGTGTGTGCTGCTAGTATTCTGCCCCTAAGGCCTCTGTGTGCTCAGAACCAAATTACTTCCCTGCACCCAATGTTTAATCAAACACCTAAGTCCTGGGCCAATTCAAATACATGAAACCATTGCCTCATCAGGCCATGATCTGTCTGAAGGCATGGGGAACGCGCTGGTGGACTTATTTGCTGATGTCATAAATGCTTTCAAATCTCTTAGACATGAGTTGGCTTTTATCATAAACCCTTTTTAAGTTTCATATTCCACTACAGCCTTAAGTGAACTTTTCACCTTGCTCGTGTCAGGGCGGGATTTGGACCTAAACTGGTTTTTAACCACAAACAGCTGTCTGGGTTCTGCTTGGGTTTGTTGTTGCTCTATATTTTCATGTTTCATATTTTCTACAACATTATCGTTATCACTCCGTGTGATGTTTGGCATTAAATGGCGTAGTAGCTCAGTACCCTTATTTATAGTCTTTCCGTCTGATTGTCAATCAGTGAAGCACAGACATTTTCAGTATGTTATTATCGTCAAATGCTTCAGGCTTGTGTTGTGCTGACACTTCACATCAGCCGCATTGATTCTGCACTGCACACACGGCATGCACGAACATTTGGCTGGAGCAAACTCTCTGGAAGAGCTTTGTCGATCTACTGCTTACTGATGTCCCCCCCCCCCCCCAACTCGTCGGCAGTTGTAGCGTCTTCCCCAGGTTAGGCACTCGCCAATGACTATAGCACACACGGAGAGTAGTCTACACGCTTTACACGTCTTTATTCATCAGCGTGTAAACGCGAACTCAGCATGCTGGACCTGCCTTCATTCAGCTCTAACCATTATGTCATAGGTCTTCAGAGTTCATCAGGTGCCTAAAGGATTCTATTGTTTTTAAATCACACAACACTACTTCTACACTTCCAGAACCAATTAACCATGTCTTCAGGCATTACCCATTCTAATGCTGCATGACCATCTATTTCAATTGTACCATCCTGGGCTCTCATCTCGATTTACAACATCCCCATTGGGCAATAGAAATACAAACCTGTGCTAATGGTCAGTTTATTCTGAAGGGGAAGGCCTCAGGGAGAGTGCCGTGGTTGTTTATTCTGAAGGGGGCGAGCCTCAGGGAGGAGTGCGATGGTTGTTTATTCTGAAGGGGCGGGCCTCAGGGAGAGTGCCGTGGTTGTTTATTCTGAAGGGGCGGGCCTCAGGGAGGAGTGCGATGGTTGTTTATTCTGAAGGGGCGGGCCTCAGGGATGAGTCCTGAAGTTGTTTATTCTGAAGGGGACGGGCCTCAGGGAGGAGTGCGGTGGTTCTTTATTCTAAAGGGGTGGGCCTCAGGGAGGAGTGCGATGGTTGTTTATTCTGAAGGGGCGGGCCTCAGGGAGGAGTCCTGAAGTTGTTTATTCTGAAGGGGATGGGCCTCAGGGAGGAGTCCTGAAGTGGATTATTCTGAAGGGGTGGGCCTCAGGGAGGAGTGCGATGGTTCTTTATTCTGAAGGAGCGGGCCTCAGGGAGGAGTGCTGTGGTTGTTTATTCTGAAGGGGCGGGCCTCAGGGAGGAGTCCTGAAGTGGATTATTCTGAAGGGGCGTGCCTCAGGGAGGAGTGCGGTGGTTCTTTATTCTGAAGGGGCGGGCCTCAGGGAGGAGTCCTGAAGTGGAATATTCTGAAGGGGCGGGCCTCAGGTAGGAGTGCGGTAGTCGATTATTCTGAAGTGGCGGGCCTCAGGGTGGAGTCCTGAAGTGGTGTATTCTGAAGGGGCGGGCTTCAGGTAGGAGTGCAGTAGTCGTTTATTATGAAGGGGCGGGCCTCGGGGAGGAGTGTGGTGGTTGTTTATTCTGAAGGGGTGGGCCTCAGGAAGGGGTCCTGAAGTGGATTATTCTGAAGGGGCAGGCCTCAGGGAGGAGTGCTGTGGTTGTTTATTCTGAAGGGGCAGGCCTCAGGGAGGAGTGCTGTGGTTGTTTATTCTGAAGGGGCGGGCCTCGGGGAGGAGTGCTGTGGTTGTTTATTCTGAAGGGGCGGGCCCCAGGGAGGAGTCCTGAAGTCGTTTATTCTGAAGGGGGCGGGCCTCAGGGAGGAGTGCGGTGGTTCTTTATTCTGAAGGGGCGGGCCTCAGGGAGGAGTGCTGTGGTTGTTTATTCTGAAGGGGCGGGCCTCAGGGAGGAGCCAGGAACCGATTTATGATTACTTATTATGAGTGACATTCCACGACTATGCGTGACACTTTCTCACTAGCAAAATCAAGCAATGAAGATAAGGGAAACATATAAATATCAGAAATTATGCCCATTTGATCAAAAAGAAACTCTAAGAAGATCTTAAAACTGCTGCAAAGCACCAGAAATGGAAGGCCATTACCCTCGTAAAAAGCAGTTACTCACAGCAAAATCTCATAAAATACAGTTTTGCGGATATGTGTGGTTCATGTTCTATCTCTCCGTCTCCCCTTTTCTTACTTTTTCTCTCCTTCCCACTGTCTAATTTTCCTCCCTTGTACTCTTTCTCTTTCTCTTCCTCCTTCCCTCCTTCCTTCCTTCCCTCCCACCTTCCCACTCATTCCTGCAATCTGGTCCTAAAAGCTCTGTCCCCTTTCTAGGGTTTTTTTCAAATCATTTTGCTATCTAGCCCTCCCTCCCGTTAGCCATCCCCCACTTGGTTGCCAAACTGACAACCTCTCCCAGAGGGGAGACCTTTTGGCTTTGTCAATACTTGTTTTATCTTCTTTTCCTCTGGGTACTCTGAGCACACACCGCTGCCCAACAACTTCTCAGACACTGCAGCGTGACGCTTCTCGCGCATAAACCCCATTTTCCCCAGACAGAATAGAAAATTTTCCAGCTATTGCAACAAGAATCTTAGATTTTATTAAGGACACAGAGGCGAGAATTATGCTGTCTCAATTTCTTTAATGAACTCACAGCAGCCAATAAAAGTAAAACTACACAATGAAAAAACATCATATCCCATGAGGCTTTGAACCACGCCTCCTCGTTACAGCCAATGGCAACAGATCAAAGTATACAAAATAGAGAGACACCATATTTGCTTCCTCTTTCTTTGCAAAAAACCAGTCCAAAAGTATGAACCAAAAAACAAAGTCCCAACTCTCAACTGAGAGGCAAACAGTTCTTTTTCATTCTCAACGGAGAATATAATCCACACGTCCTGAGGTCAACCGCTTCTCACACGGGGGTGATCCTTCTCCTTCCGGAGTAGCCATTTAGTTCTTGTTAGAATCATTTCCTGGAAATAGAAACGAGGTTGAAAAAGGGGAACCCACAAATTTGATTCTCATAGGGTGGGCATTTAATATTGTTATGAGCATAACCCTAAAACAACTTAGCAGTTGATATAAACTGTCCCAATGGGTGGGATAATCCTCGCCTCCGTGTCTTTAATAGAATATAAAATTCTTGTTGCGATAGCTGGAAAAGTTTGTATTCTATGTCAGGACCGGAGGCTTCTGATTATGCTGGTTCAAAGCGCATCAATAACCACTGAAGAAACATGAGAGATAGGCCTGTAATAGAAAACTTTAAACATAGAATCTGTAGAGCAGTCCGCTTCTTTCAGGATATCTTCTAAACGAGATCCCAACATGTAAGCCTTAGAGGCCATAGCACCTCTAGCAGAATGGGCACCATATACTCAGATATCAATACCTGCTTCTGACATTACCCATCTGACCCACCAAGCTAAGGTGGTAGCAGAGACCGGTTTGAAAGGCTTTTGAATTGCTATGTGCAAGAGTGCGTTCCTCATAACATTTCAAACATTGCCAAACACATATTTATTATTATAAGGGAAAGAAGGATACTCTACCAAACATGACATAGTTTTTGTTCGTCTCGTGATGATAAAAGAGACACCCTGTGGAGAAAACATTCTGCCTGCCAAATCCAGAGCAAGCACATCCGACATTCTGCAACAGGAGATTAGACATAGCAGCATGGTGAGCTTGGCAGATAACTGTTTCAAGAAAAGGTCTGTATTATCCGGCCAAGCCTCTAGTAGAGAGACAACCTTAGATTGGTTGAATATCTGGGGCGAGGGGGATCCGCCACCGTGACACCTTTAAGCAACTTGCATACTAGGGGATGCATCCCCACTGGTTTACTATCAATACGATTGTGGCCTGCAGAGATTGCGGACCTGAAGTTGTTAACTGACCTGTAGGCCAGGCCTGATTCAGCACACTCAGAAAGGAATTTCAACATCTCAGTTACCTCTGATCCCACGGGATCCACCTGCCGTTGAAGGCACCAACCCTCCCATCGCTTCCAGGAAGTTAAATATCGGTTCCGGGTGGATGGAGCCCAATCCTGTTGTATGAAGCCGGCAGCTGCCTGTGAAAGGCCTGCAATGCTCTCATGTCTCCTGAGAGCATCCACACCATCAGAGATAGTTGGTTCTGTAAGACCAGCAGGTGGCAAGCCCCCACTGGGTCCTGCAGAAGAGCCGGAATATCGGAAGTTGAAAAGGAAGATCCACAGCCAACTCCAATAGTGTGGGAAACCACGACTGAATCTTCCACAAAGGTGTCACCAACAATATTGAGGCCGTCTGTCGACGGACAAAGGCCGGCAATCTCGGGATCAAGGCATAAGGAGGAACCACATAGTTCCTCTGTGGACCCCAATGGTGAAGAAACGCGTACGTTCCCAACGCCATCGGGTCCAGTCTCCAACTGAAGAACAAGGGGAGCTGAGCATTGAGGGGAGAGGCAAATTGGTCTATCTTGCAGGGGCCTTGCATACTCATGATCTCTGCAAACAGCGTGGGGTGAAGCCTCCAGTTGCTGTAATCCCAGAGGAACCTGGAATTCCAATCCACTACTTGGTTGAGCTTCCCGGCAGGTATTCTGCCAGTACAGTGATCTTGTGATCCAGGCAAAAGTGCCAGAACTTCTTCACTATGTTGACCAACATACGGGACCTCATTTCCCCATGGCGGTTGATAAATCTCACCGCTGACACATTGTCCATCCGGAGGAGGATGCAACAATTGCTCGTCAGGAGAGATATGGACCTGATTGCAAAATACCCTGCTAGTAGTTCGAGGCACTTGATGTGCAACTTTAACTCGTCTGCAGACCAATGTCCGCCTGTTGCAGTCTCCACATCGAGCGCCCCAGCCCGATCGTCTGGCGCCGGACTCGACAATGATGTCTGGGGATGCACCGAAAATTGCTCGACCATTCTATCTGTTGGCTCAGGATAATCATTGACTTCTTGAGGTTTATGACGAAGCCCAGCTCCTGTTACAGTGACATCGTCCACTCCAAATGAGTGAGGAGCAGATTCTGATCTTGCGCCAGATGTCACATATCGTCCAGATAAACAATAAGGCACACTTCCAATTCCCAAAGGCAGGAAACCACCGGTTTCAGGAGTTTGGTGAATACCCACGCAGCTGATGAAAGGCCAAAGGGGAGCGTGCGATAGCGGTACCATTGCCCTTTCCATTGAAACTGCAAGAAATTTTGATGTGAGGGGCAAACTGGTACTGTGAGATAGGCATCCTTCAGGTCCAGCCGGACCATCCAGTCGTTCTCCAGCAGGAGATCTCTCAGAAGATGGATACCCTCCATCTTAAAATGTCTGTAAACTACAAAAGGGTTGAAATTTCTTAGGTTTAAGACTAGTCGTTGACCTGCTCCCTTCTTTTGAACCAAAAAGACGTTGCTGCAAAATCCTCTGGGAATGAAGGGTCCTACTGCAATAGCCTGTTTGGCCAAAAGCTCTCGAAGTTCGGAGTCTATAAAAATCTGTTCTTGAAGGGAAAAAAGGAGAGGGCGAGGCGGGGTCACCTGGCAAGGGGAATCCAGAAGCTCTATCTGATAGCCCTGAACAGTCTGCAGTATCCACACATCTGTGGTCAGACACGTCCAATTTACAACAAAATGCAGTAACTTTCCCCCTAGGGGAATTGTCGGGTACACAGGACGTACCAGAAGATTGGGAGTCAAAGTTTTTATATCCTCTGTTAACACCTCTGTTGAAGCGGCCTCTGTAGCCATGAGACCTGGAGGGATAGAAGCTGGCCTGCTCTGGCTCCTGGGTGTAACCCCTGCGTCTGGGCGCGAAACCTCTCTGAGGACTGGGGTTGGTGTATTGGCTGGTCGAGCGTCCTCTGCCACGTCCGGCCCTACCAGAGACCTGATGAAATACTCTCTTCAAGGAGGACTGTGACTTATCGAGGGAAGCGAAGGTGCTCACGAATTTGGCAATATCCTTTACAAACTTTTCACCAAAAAGCTGTCCCTCAGCCAAAGGGCCCGGTTCAGACGAGGCCAACTCCACCAATTGAGGATCTATCCTAAGCAAGACAGACTTGCACCGCTGGGAAGCCAAGACGCAGTTAGCGCTACCAGGCATACAAATCCCTCTTTGCGCCCATCCAGCCAGGACCTCGGGGTGAATAGCAGCCCCTGTCTCCTGTGCCTGGAGGGCTAACGCAAGAATTTTGGCTAGAGGACCTGAAAGGTCTAGAACTTTATCTTGACACGCCCGAAAGGCACGGTCGATCCCCTTCTATGGATCCTTTTTTTTATTTCTTCAAGAAGGTGGTCATAGAAGCATCAATGTCTGGAGTGAGCACCACCTTGTGAGCCCATTCTGGACGGGGGCATTCAGATTTTAGGCGAGCCCTCTCATCTTTATCAAAACTTTTACGCAAATTTGATTGCATATAGTCTGCCACTGCAGGGGGAGGGACCCAATCAGATGAGCGAGGGTGGACAATGTCCGAGGGATCAAACCGGAAGGGAGGGGGTTGGATGGGGGACCTTGAGTATTTGCGCTTCTTAGCGCATTTGCGAGGCCTACACTCTGGCGGTCCAGGGAGAGATACTTGAAAAAAAATCTAAATATTTAAAGGCAATATTTAAAAATACATCGGTTATCATTGTAGTACTTGTATAGTGTCTCATGCCTCTAGCATGGCCCACAGCCTCGTCATAGGCTAACTGATTGAGACGCATCAGAGCTATGAAGTGAATATGTTCTAGTGTGATGGATTGGTTGTCTTCAGTGAGGGCCGGAGGAATGCAGACTTTTAATTGCACATATTCATTTCCGTGAGGCAGAAGGGTGAGAGGTGTATATACCAATTGACATTTCATTCGAATAAGGTACTCTCATTTAAAAAAAAAACTTGTATTGTAATACAATCTAAAACTTTGTGCATTTATTTTGCAGTTGAGCTAGTATTAATGGCTTAGGTCAACACAACTCTGTTTTAAATGGCGAAATCCTCATGGACAGCGGGCTTACATACACAACCTAAAATACTTTATAACTCTGTGCATTCAAATGGTACTGAGAGCTGTTGGAGCTGGATGTGTTTTCACCTCGCTCTCATGTCTGCTGTGTAGTTTCTCTACAATAAATTCCTGTTGAACTCACCAGTGACTACGAGTGATCACTACAGTATTGTAATATAACCTAAAAACGTGTGCATTTATTCTGCAGTTGAGCTAGTAATAGTGGCGTAGGTCAACACGACCAGGTTTTAAATGGCAAAATCCTCATGGACAGTGGGCTTATGTACACGACCTAAAATACTTTATAACAGGGCATGTAAGAAGACTATGACCAGACCGGCGCTGGCTGCATCATAACGCTTTATTTATTTTTCAGTTCCAGCCATGCTGCGTGTAAGCCATGCTGCTGTACAATATGACTAAGAAACATTGGCAAAGCTCAAACCTCTTGTAAGTGAGCTCTATTGCCTTTGCCAATGCTTGTTTATAAAGCAATTAGACTTGGATGCTGCTTTTTAGGTCAAACGTGTGGCAGCGCATGCGCTGCTCTGTAAGGCATGCTGTATTAAGGTATGGACGTGAAGCTCTCCACTTTCCGCCCAGTTTTTCCATTGGCTTATGTCATTGTCCACTGTAAACTGTGGCTTTCCATTAGTCAATAGGCTTCGTAGCCCCTCCTTGTCTCTTTTAGTAACCTCCCATTAGGACTCCCTCTGTTAAGAGTGTTGTTGCTCGGTAGACTTTATTTACAGCCCCCAAGCTCTATTTTCTCAAAGATATTTGTTCTGCCTGCTGTTGCTGCAGGAAAAGGAGGACACACTCTCTCCTAACGCCTTTACGATGCAATAGGTCTCCATTTACGAGAGTTGGAGCTTTTGGCATTGTAAATGACAATGTCTTTTATAAGGCATTGCCATGTACAATGACAATAGCTCAAACTCTTCTAAATGAGAGAACTATTGCATTTCAAATGCTTGTGTTTTTTTTTGTGATGAGACTTTTTTAATTACAATGCACATCATCTTGCAAACACACACGGAGCCTACTCGAAGTGCTTCCTGTGCTGATAGAAAGTGTTAACCCTCCGTGCCCTCCACACCTTTGCCTTCGGATGCGTTGCTTCATTGTTTTCCTCATCCATGCCTTATTCACAGCCTTTCCATACAAACTATAACTGAGTTTTACAAATGTATTTGTGAAAGTTCAGTGTGTTTCTGTGCTTATTTGTTGTTGAGAAGGCAGCTTGGCTTTCTCGTTAATTTCTTATTTAGGTGTGAAGAGTTTCTTTGTTTTCAATAGGGTTTGTAAGGCTCTTACACCTTTGTATTTTTTAAAGCAAGAAGGGTCCAACAAAAAGTTTGTATTGACGAACTATTGATTACTTCGTAGTTGTGTTTAGAAATATACTTATGCCATATTAAAGAGAAAGTTAGCATAGCTGTAAAGATTGCTCACCCCGCCATGACCTGCGTATGTGTGTTTTTTTTAAATTAAATATTGTGTGGACTAAAGCTTCACACCGGGACAAAAACCTACTTCTTAAGCTTCTAAGTTACTGGTTGGCGATAGCAAGCCACATTTGCTGTTCTTTATTATTATTCAATAGAGAAAGAATTACTGGGTGATTGTTGCCAAGATGTAAAGAATCAAACCAAAACATTGTGTTTCCTTGCAAAATACAAACAAAGTTCATTCTAAACACACCCAAAGCAACATTTACGATGGTATAGAAAGTTGTGGCATTTTTTTGTGCAACCCATGATGCGCTAGGACACTTTTCAATTACATCTATTGTCGAGGATGAAATGTAACACAATTACTAGATTCTGGATGACAAGGTTGCTAAACCATTGTCTATCACTGAAAGTGATTTTTCCAAATTAATACGGCCTATTTCCCGTATTTGTTTTGCAGCTTCAGCCTGTGAAACTTTCCAATGTTCATTATATGCTGCATATATTGCTGCATAAACACATAGTTTGTTACGTGATTTTCTAGGGCCTTTACGGAAATCTCTAATATCTGATTGTTCAGTAAGCAATTCCAAATGTTCTTGAACTTGCTTTAAGGATGATATTTGTATCCAATCTAAACATCATTTTCCTATACTATAAGTAGTCTCTACCCATGGGTCTTGTCTTTGTAAAAAAGTAGATCAAGTCTATGTACCGTAAACCCCTGTGTTTGATTCGGGAATAGCCTATGACATCCGAAATTTGTCAAGTGGCCAGATTAGCCAATTGTCCCAATTGGTGTTGGATCTATTATAGTGCATGATTTGAGTAAATGTGGAATTATCAATTTTGATAGAAAAAGGTGTAGGAATGCGTGGAATAGTTATGTCTTTAATGTTGGCTAGACCCATGCAGGTTGTCTGGTGCACTGTATCATTCAAAAACAGAATCTGTTTAGGTATGAGACATGCTCGAAACAAGGCGTCAGTTCCTTGAACTTGCCAATCTTTAGTACCCCATACAGTTTTCGTGAGAATGGTATTTTTCCAAATTTTAAAACCATGTGAGGGCAGTTTATTAATAAAATCATTTGAATAACTCAATTTTGTATTTGTTAACATAATCGTTTCATTCACAATGTTATAGTAATACGATGTTGGCACAGATAAATTAAAACCAGCAAAGTAAGGAAATTTGCTAACAAAGTTTCTTGAGTTGCTTCTTGGTGGAGTTGGACAATGTTCCCATTGGTTGTATTTGAGTACTGTTCGTGGTATAGATGATTTATGTAGGAATTGATTTCCAAAATGCTGGAAACAGAACATTTGCTCAAAGTTTGTGGTACCTTTCAACATTTCATTGTTAGAAAATGCTGCAGACTTTTTTAGGTCTGTCATCATATTATTCACAGTCTAAATGTCCTAATCATCAGATAGGATGTTTGATGCTACAAAGTCTAGGAGAGAAATTCTAAACACATATGGACTTTTTTAACATTTCAACCAGGCCCAAAATACTATAGTTGATTTTGTCCCAAATTATACCATCAGGTTTTGGTGTTGCATTGATGCGTGCTGTAGATAAGTCTTTTCCATACGATGCATGTGAAGATCTGTGTGGTGACAAAGTCATGTTTAATGGCAGCTGTATGGACTCTTCTCATAGACATTTTCCATTAATGATCATACTAACAGTTAGAACAGTTCCTAGCTAAAGCTGAAAGAAAGACAATCCTGAGATTATCCATATTATTGTCCATGGTTGAACCAGATAAGTTGTTAGTAGAAAATTAGCAAAGTCTTTCAAGTGTTGCATGTAGATTTTAAAAACTAGCGTTGATTCTGATTCTCTGGGATCTTCAGAAAAAGTGTCAAAGTTAATGAAATAGCCAGATGCAGTTCGATCAATTGTCTGTATTGCTGCAGGATTGGTGTAGATTGCTGAATTTGATGCAGAATTACTTGTTGATGTTGCATGTCGACATAGGTTGGAGTGTCTGGTCAACTGATTGCTTGATTTTGTTGATTAAGAGGCAAAAGTTCCATCGCAGTCTTGCTTAGTCCTTCATTTCTCACTGTAGACTCTTCAAATGTGATCAGTCTTTCAGTTTAAACCTCTTGGATAGTAGCGAGAGGAGTATGTCTGCTACTAGGTCGGAGTCCACGAGGCCTACTATTGAGTATTGACCACATGATGTGGTTTGATGTGGTAGATTGACACACATCTTTTCTCCTTTTTTCCGGCAAGGGGTGGCAGTAGTACTGTTCTTGAACCGTGGATCACCAACACAGGTTCTGGTTTTCTGTAAGATGGACCAAACTCCTTCTTATCTGCAATCTTTTCTCTGACTAAATCCCTGATTTTTGGAATCCAGACAGGCCTTGCTGTGACAGCCAAATCTTCCCTAGTGGTGTTGGTCTTCAGGAACACGTCACTTTGTTTCGATCTTATTGCATTAGTGTCCTGCAAAACAGCCCCTGATCTTGGATATCAAAGGGTTTAGTTTCCACCACTGTTCCTGTGTGTTCGAGATCCGGAACATACATTCTCATGCCAAATAGCAATTGATAGGGCATGACACCTCCTAGAGAAGCTCTTGGCTTATTATTAATGCTACGCTGAACTTGACGTAGATGTTTGACCCACCCAGCACCCGAACCTAATAGTTTAGCTGTTATTGACTGCTTTATGTCTTGGTTTTTTCGTTCTATGACGGCATTTCCCTCAGGATGGTACGGAGACGAGTACCGCAATTCCACGCCCAAACTGGCCATGGCCTCCTTATAAGCCCTAGAGCTGAAAGCGGGACCCTGATCAGAATGTAGTGTGTGTACCGCATATATGCCGATAAAGACTCGCAAATCATTTATAACAGTTCGAGCGTCAGCCGAACGCTGGGGCCACATCCATATGAACCTAGTTACTTGTGGGACTGAAAGTGTCCATTAGGATTCCTGCATGTATGTTTCTTGGTCTGTTTAATTTTGAATGAGTTTTGTGCACCAAATGAATGATCACAATCATTGCAATTGTTAATAAGAATTTGAGTCTGTGTACTCATGCCTGGCCCCCAATATGTCGCACCAGATAAGTGTGGGGAATTCTGGATCCGTATAATTAATTGCTAGTAATAATGTTTTTAATTCCTCTCAGTGTTTTGAGTCTGAACAAATAGAAAGGTGGCAGTGGTTTTCTGAAAGCACAGCCAGCACCTCTGTAGTGTTTGCACAGTTAGTAGCAATAAATGTATTTACGGCGTGCTCAATGCAGATATCATGCCACCCACAATATCATTCATTGTGAGATAGTAAATAACACGCATATGTCATGCACAAAAATCAAATAGCAGAGCACTGCACGTCTAAGAGTTCAGACTGGCTAGCTTGCTGTCAGCTAAAGGTTTTATTTTCCAAGCCTCAAGCAGTCCATATGTCAGTCTTGATCACCAGTAGATCTTTTTAACAAGTTGTTGACACATAGAAAATACAGCCAAAACAGCCGACATGTGTTTTGTCGCTTGATACAACTTTTCCAAGGCTGTTAACAAGAAATTGTACACCAATCAACTATGAATATTATTGACACAGAAAACAACAGCTGATCGTATTAGTATTGTGTCGCAAATAAGTGACTTCAAAAAATCATGCAGGACGTGAATGAAAGAAAGAATCAGGAAGAGTGTAAGAGTTGCACGATGATAGAAATCTCACAAGTCCTAAGTGATGACTAAATTGAAATGTAACACCAAGTAGATGAGCACCATTAGTCTGTCAAATTGAAATTGGAATTAAAATTAAAAAGCCTCATTAGAAAAAAACAAGTCTATGTTCGCAAGGATGTTAAGGGTTGTGCTCCCTCCAGGCAAGTAAGCACACGTACAAAGAAACATGAGGTTTAATTCCATTAAGTGAGCAAGTGATGATGTGATTGGATAGAAAGGGGGGAAACAGTTAGAAAAACAAGCAAATATTCACCTCTAACTTAAAAGTCAATGATCTTTAGTAATTTCACATTGTCCGCATAGTTGGGGTCGAAAAAAGTGAAGCATAACTGAAAAGACTACTCCATCTTTACTATAGTCATGGAAGTAGAGCAGCAAGTCAGTAGAAAAAAAGGGGGTCAATCAATCAATCAATACATTTGTAGAGCGCGCTACTCACCCGTGAGGGTCTCAAGGCGCTAAAGGGAGGGAGGGGTGCTGTCATTGCTCGAATAGCCAGGTCTTGAGGTGCTTCCTGAAGGTGAGATGGTCGTGGGTCAGTCGCAGGTGTGCGGGGAGTGAGTTCTATGTCTTTGCGGCTAGGTAGGAGAACGACCTTCCTCCGGCGGTGGTTCTGTGGGTCCGCGGCACGGTGGCGAGGGTGAGGCTGGCTGAGCGGAGCTGGCAGGTGGGGGTGTAGAACGAGAGGCGGTTGTTGAGGTATTCGGGTCCTTTGTCGTGGAGCGCTTTGTGTGTGTGGGTGAGGAGCCTGAACGTGATCCTCTTGTTGACGGGGAGCCAATGCAGGTTTCTTAGGTGGGTGGATATGTGGCTGTGGCGGGGAATGTCGAGGATGAGTCTTTTCTGGAGAATAGCTGTGGTTCCTGCGTAAAGGGCATTTCCGTAGTCCAGTCGGCTGGTGACGACGGCCTGGGTGACGGTCCTTCTGGTTTCGGTGGGGATCCACCTGAAGATTTTGCGAAGCATGCGCAGGGTGTTGAAACAGGATGAAGAGGCTGCTTGACTTGCCTGGTCATCGAGAGGGAGGAGTCCAGGATGAATCCCAGGTTAGGTGCGTGGTCCGTGGGAGTAGGCGCGGAGCCCAGCGCTGTGGGCCACCAGGTGTCTCCCAGGCGGAGGGGGATTGTCCGAGGATGAGGACCTCTGTCTTGTCTGAGTTCAGCTTCAGACGACTGAGCTTCATCCATTCTGCGACAACTTTCATTCCTTCCTGGAGGTTGGTTTTGGCGGTGGCTGGGTCCTTGGTGAGTGAGAGTATCAGTTGGGTGTCGTCGGCGTAGGAGATGATGTTGATGTTGTGTTTGCATGCGATGGCAGCGAGGGGGCTCATGTAGATATTGAAGAGCGTTGGGCTGAGCGAGGAGCCCTGGGGTACGCTGCAGATGATCTCGGTGGCCATTGAGTGGAAGGGAGGGAGGCGGACCCTCTGGGTTCTGTCGGAGAGAAAGGAGGTGATCCATTCCAGGGCCTTTCCTTGGACCCCAGTGTGGAAGAGGCGGGTTATTAGGGTGCGATGGCAAACGGTGTCAAATGCTGCCGAGAGGTCTAGGAGAATGAGGGCAGTTCTTTCTCCGTTGTCCATCATGGTCCTGATGTCATCGGTGGCTGCGATGAGAGCGGTTTCAGTGCTGTGGTTTGCTCGAAATCCGAACTGGGACGGGTCGAGCGAGTTGTTTGTCTCAAGGAATGCGGTCAGCTATTTATTGACGGTCATCTCGATGACTTTGGCCGGGAAGGGAAGAAGAGAGATGGGGCGGAAGCTCTTGAGGTCTTTGGGGTCCGCCATGGGTCTCGCGGTGGGTTTTCTCAGTAGGGCGTTTATCTCTGCATGCTTCCAGCTCTCCGGTAAGTGGCTGATGTGAAAGAGCTGTTTATGATGTTCTGGAGGTGGGGTGCGATGATGCTGTCGGCTTTGATGAAGATGTGAAGGGGCAAAGGTTAGAGGGGGAGCCGGAGTGGATGGTGTTCATGACGTGGGTGGTGTCTTCAGTACTGATGGGTGTCCATGTGCTGAGGGTGGTGGTAGGGGTCGTTGGTTCTGTGACTGGAGGCCGAGTCTGGGGTCCAAAGCTGTTTTGTATATCTGCGATCTTACGGTGGATGAACGTGGCGAGGGAGTTGCAGAGGTCTTGTGACGGTGTGATGCCGTTGTTGCTGGCACTGGGGTTGGAGAGCTCTTTGACGATGCTGAAGAGTTCCTTGCAGTTGTGGGTGTTCTTGTCTAGTCGCTCTTTGAACGATGTCCTTTTGGTGGTGCGGATCAGCTGGTGGGGTTCGCGGGTGGTATTTTTGAGGGCTGTCATGTTTTCTGGAGTCCGAACGTGGCGCCAGGTTGTTTCGAGGGTCCGGCAGGATTTCTTTGATTCTTTGAAGGTGTCTGTGAACCATGATGTTTTCCTGTTGCCGGTCTTGCCTGGGGGGTTCTTCAGTGGAGCGAGGTCGTCGGCGCAGTTGGTGATCCATTGTGTGAGGTTGTGAGCTGCGTTGTTGGTGTCCGCGGTGTCGGCTGGCGGGTTCTGGATTAGTGATGAGATGAGCTGGTCTGTGGTGATTTAGCTCCAGCATCTGCGGGGGATTTGTTGTGTGCAGTGGTGGGTTGTGTTCTTTTTGAAGGTAAAGTGGATGCATCTGTGGTCGGTCCAGTGTAGTTCTGTGGAGTGACTGAACGAGACGTGGCTGCTGGTGGAGAAGATGGGGTCCAGCATGTGGCCGGCTAGGTGGGTGGGTGTGTCCAACAGTTGCTTGAGTCCGAGGTTGGCCAGGTTGTCGAGCAGGGTGGCGGTGTTGTTGTCGTTGTTTTTCTCTAGGAGGAAGTTCAGGTCCCCTAGGAGGATGTATTCTGGTGAGGCTAGGGCGTGCGGTCTGATGAGGTCGGCGATGGTTTCGCTGAATTGTGTGCGCGGGCGTCTGTAGATGAGCGTTCCTCTCAGGGTGGTCTTGGGGTCGGTGTTTATTTGGAAGTGTAGGTGTTCGGCGGTGGAGAGTGTGTCTTTGGTATTGGTCGTGATGTTGATGGTGTTCTTGTAGATGATGGCAATTCCTCCTCCGGTTTGTTTGGTGCGGTCCTACCGGGTGATCTTGTAGCCGTCCGGGATGGCTATAGCTGGGGCCGAGGAGGTGTTCATCCAGGTTTATGTGAGGAAGGCGACGTCTGGTGTTGTTGAGTCGAGGAGATCCCAGAGTTCGACGGCGTGCTTGTGGACGGAGCGGATGTGGAGGAGGATGCACTTGAGGTGGTTGTCGTTGTTGCTTGGCGTGGCTGGCGGGGGGCAGGATCGGAGGCAGGTGAATTTGCAGGCTTGACAGGTGAAGGGTCCGTGGGTGTGTTTCGGGGTGGCTCGGTAGCAGGCGGGCGGTCGTCCAGTGTTGAGTGCGCTCAGGGCAGCAGAGTCGTATTTCAGTCGGGTACCCTGGCTCCGGCGGGGGCCAGGGGTTATGGCACTGGGCGCGGTCCAGGCGCAGACGGGCTTGCCTTAGGCGTGCTTTGGCATGCCAGCGGCGCGCCGCTGCGTGCGTCCGCTGCACGGCCGCTGTGAGGTCTCCATATGAGGGGTTGAGGGAGGGAGGAGCAGCTGGGAGGCGGGAGTAGGGCGGCGAATGGGGACGGCAGGGGGGGGCGGGGCCGCAGGGACGCAGCGGCGGGGAGAAGGCACAGAGGGGATCGGGGGCACAAAAATAAAGGAGCAAGGCACAACAAGGGGCACAAAAATAAAGGAGCAACACCGGGAGGAGCCTAGCTCAAGGACGTAATGGCCGCCTTTTAGCTCGGCTCCGTCGGCCCTCCGGCCAACCTCGACTATCCTGCAATATATCCTGCACTGCGATGCTACTTCAATACAGAATTTGAAATTTAAAGACCCACTCTTACTCACCGTCTGGTCCGGACGTCCCTGTGTGCTGTGGGTCCGCAGCTGTGCCCTCGGTGAGATTGGGGCCTCCGGGCACTCGAGACCGGGACCTCGCCTGCGGGACCCGACCAGCGGAGAAGAGACTGCCGGTCCCGGCCGCGAGAGTGAACCACTGGTGGGAACCGTTGTGCGTGTGCCCCGGAGATCCTGAACCGGCCCCGATGACTGGGTCGTGCGGCTGGAGGGGGACGAGATGTGTTGGGGGCTGACCGTGTGAAGGGGTCCCTTCGCCTTTGTCCTGTCCGGCGGCCCTGAACCCCGCGCCTGGCTTTCGCCTGTGGGGCCTGCCACTGTTCGGAGGGGACCCCCCCCCCCATCGGGCGCTCGCCCATCCTGTGCCGGTGAGGCCGTTGTTGGGAGCCTCCGGAGGTCTGTAAAGTCCTACATTTGGGAACTGTTTGGGGGCCCACGGTGGAGTGTGGGGCGGCGAAACTCACAAGATGGCTACCGACAACGCGGGGGGTGCTCCGCTCTGCACTGACGCTCCTTACCGGCCGGATTGTGCGGAGGCCTGGGTGTGTACTCGAGCGCCCACGCCCGGAGATGTCCTGGACGCCTTGATGTCATTGTACACTGTCTTGGCCCCCGGTGCCTCTACCGACCCCATGCGGCTCGCCGCCATTTTGGGCCGCCGCTCTTTCATGCACCCCTGTCGTCCTGATGCCGCCATTGCTTCGCCCCCCTTCGGCTGCGCCAGGAGTTGCTGTTGTTGTTCTTCGGCCGCTTGATGGGCCGGTGACTTTTGACCCTCTGCTTACTCGCCGCCTGGATTTCGAGGACTTCCACACAACGCGCAGATCTGCTCCTTCCCGAGTACCTGGGACTTGTGGTGGGCCGCTGTTTGCTCCCGCTTCGTTGGATTCGAACTTTTGTTCTGGAGGGGTACCTTTGTATTGTCGAATTGCGCACCTGGACTCCGGCTCGCCTTTGCTTGCCCTGTCGTTACTGCTACAATTGACTTGCTTTATTGATTTTTTGTATTCCCTCCGTACGAAGGCTCTCCCTGATTTATATCACTGCTGTGACTCTGGACAACATTATGATTATTTTGTGCTGGGTGGTCCGCTCCACATTATCCTTTATTGGGTTGTACGACATGATAGTTTGCTGGTTTACCTGCCCGTTGCACTGATGTTTGTAATCCCGACACGGTGAAATGTTACAATCTCTTCCTCCTCCCCCTCCCTGTGGTTTTTGCTGTATGTGAAGGTGTAGTATTGATTTGATACTTATTCCTTCGTTGGTCGGGGGAGGGTCGTAGCCGAATGTGTTTGCTCATATCCTCTGGCTCCTCCCTCACATTTTATTTTTGTTTCGTATTTCCTCTCCTCCTCTTTTTGTCTTCTTCCTCTACTTTCTTATTTCACTATATTTCGGGTTTCGGATTAGGGCGACAGGCACGCTGTTTGGAGGGTAGGCCGTAGCCTTCTGCAGGGGTGCGAGGTGGGACGGGTGGGCGGGGTCTTTCAGATGTTTTCTTTTGGTTCTATGGCCCTTTTCTATCCCTTTATAGCGGTGCCGCTTCTGTCCTCGCTTCTCAGGCATGAGTGGGTTGGGGTCTGTTACTATGCCACTTTTATCGATTTCGATGCTTCGTCGCGACTTCCATACCCTTCTTTTCGCCAGCTTCCACTCTCTTCTGTACTATTAGCCGTGGGTTGCCTGGCCCGGGGTGGCGCCCATCTTGCACGATTGTGTTTCTCCTTTTATATTTCTTTTACTTTGTTCTTCTCCTCTCCTTTCCCCCCTTTTCTGTCCCTTTTTGGTTTCCTCCCCTTTGTCTCCCCCCTATTTTTTCCCCCCTTCCCTTCCCCTTCCCCCTTCCCCCCCCCTTTTCCCCTCCCCTCCCCCTTTTTCCCAGGCTCGTATTGAGAGAAGTGGGTTCGGTTCGTACAGTTTATCCGCTCCCCTTGCCTCTGTTAGCGTGTTATTGGGTGGGGGACATGAGATCTTGGTAGCACTTGTATGCTTCTCCACTATATTTTGCGTTTGTTTTGTGCTACGATCGACTCGTGCCCTTATATCCTCCTCCCCCCCCCCCCCACCCCTCCTCTCGTTTTGGCATGGGTGTATTCCTGTTTCTGTGTTTTCCCGTATTTGTGAGTCAGCCATGAGCCTTGTCCCCTTATTATAAAATAGACCTCATTGATCCTGATATTGGACCGTTATTGCCGCTTATCCCATTTCTAGCATTGTTCAATTATGTCTGCTTGCCTGCCAACTGACCTTGTGTCGCTTATTTTGATTCTTGATCGTCTTTGACTTGTGGCCGGCCGGATTGGTTGTAGGCCCATACATGTTTATCCTAATGATGCAAATAAAGGTCTTCAAAAAAAAAAAAATAAAGGAGCAACACCAACAATGCACCAGTAATGCAGCGATCCCCTGAGGGGGCTCACGCGGCACCAGGCAGCGGCGGGGCAGGCGACAGCAGGGTCAGCATCACGGGAGGACCGTGTGGCGTCTGGGGGGTGACCTACCTGAGGACAGGGGTAAGTATCGTAAGCACTAGATCAAATACCAGAGCATGTCTCTTTATATCCAACTTATAATGCATCAGATAAATGCTGTTCACAAATAGTAACATAAAGCATCCCCTGCTCATCTATATTATTATACCCTGGAAGGATTAGCCTTCCCACATAGAGGAGAACAGATATCTAGCACCCAGGGGTTAGCTGTAAATGTACTTAAAACCAAATATCCTGTGCCGTACAATATATAAAAAGTGCTTAAAAAAGTGTAATGTAACCATTTAATTGTAATGATAGACCATCTAATCAGGGAACATGGATCCTAGTATATCGGGCATGTCATATTTAGTTGCATTTCGAATGGTCCAATTTATACTGTCGCACTGCTCAGTAAAAACAATGCCAATTAGTATCAAAAGCTTTCCAAACAAAATATAGAAGAACCGAAAGAGTTCAGGACTCGTTCGCTAAGTAGGGCCACAGTGTCAGGCTCTCTGGAAGCTTGATAATCTCCCTCCAAAATCTACAAGTCAACAGAAAACATAACACATTCTCATACCCCACAACGGAAGCATATCTCATCTTCCTTGTCTGTAAATATTACGGGACTGGGAAGTTTGAGAATTAAAAATGCACTTACCCGACGCGTATAACTCTCTGACTATCAGTACAACTCTGGCGTCAGCATTTGTTCGTACTTTCCTTAAAACGCCATGGTGTGTCAATCATACCTATCGCGTCACCACCATTTTGGTAGTTTTTTATATTTTCAAAAAAATGTAACTTACGAAAGGAAATAAGCCATTGTACATCAATCTAAAAGTAAACTAACATGCTTGCCCATAAGATCAGGACAGAACGACAATAGCCCAAATAATATAAAGTCATCATCTACATGTTACCCGTCGATCCCTTCGGGTCCAATAACAGTCGAAATGAGCAGTAATGTCAATCAAAGGTGCTCGAAATCCATATAGTCAACGTCTAGCTCGCTACATATGCACACTCCAATAAAATCCAAGAGTGGCCCCTATATATGCTTAGTACCCACAGATTGAGTACTAGATGCCAATGTTTTGAGTCTGGTTCTTCATTAAATGTATAAGTTTAAGTCCTTCAGTAGACAAGTTTTTGATTGACAGAGGTCATTATTTTTAGTGGTGTAAAAATGCAAATGTGTCTTTGTTAGTTCCTTATTGAACTTGAATTTAATGTCCACTGTATCAACAGGGGTAACCCAATGTAACCATTTGGCATTAAATATTTTAGCAAGAGCCTTAAAGTCTGCTATCGGTGTTTCGATAATTATTTTATTCCCTACTGCTTGGGGTTTACCCGCCGCCACCTCGTCCATTATTGGAGTCACAGTCTATTCTGTGAATGTTAAGAAGCGCATGTCTGCGGCTGTATATAAATGTGATTTATATGCAATAGGTATTTTTTCACCTTTATTAAAAGTTAAATATGTGCACCCCCATTGTGCTGGAACTATTCTTATTACCAGGTTTGTGGGTTAATGTGTGTTTGCATGTGTTTTGAAGCAATTAATTCTTCCTGTAAAGAGCGAAGAATTCTTGTGTGATCAGAGTTCCAATCTTTTACTGAAAATTCAGGTTTTATTAATGCATGTAGGGGTTTCACCCTTTCTGCATAAAATGTGATGTATGTTCTCCCAAAATTTAAGAAGCCTAATACTGATTGTAACTGTTTCAGAGTTTTTGGTGGTTGTAGCAGTGCACATTTCTCCAAGAAATTAGCTACTAAGCATTTCCCTTCACTGGAAAGTTCATATCACAGGAACAGGGCACCGAGATGGGCAATTTTGGATTTTTTAAAGTTAAATTTGTAACCCTCAGATGTGAATCCTAAAATTATAGTGTTCACTCTTCTCAAGTGCCTGTCCAAGTCATCATCAGTTAGGTAGATGTCATCGACATAGGATAATGCTTCATCATCATAGAGTTGTAGCAACTCAGTGACTCTTGCTGAAAATAGACCTGGGCTATTCTTAAATCCCTGTGGTAAACAACAAAATTGTTTTTTGGATCCCATTATTGAGAATGCTGTCAAGTGCTTTCAGGCGCTATATTTTGGCAAAAGAAACCATTTGATATATCTAGTGTGGTTTTATATTGTTTCCTCACAATGTTACTCATTATTGTGGTGCTGTGTGCATTTTGTGCAGAAAAAGTTTTTGTGCATGAGTTCATATGTCTGTAGTCCAAAACTAACCAATACGTATTATCTGGTTTCGCTACGGGGAATAGAGGGTTGTTCATGTGAGATGTACAATTTTCAATTACTCCTTGATTTTCCAGTTGATATAGTATCTCTTTTACTTGTTTTTTAACTTCTTGCTTTATTGGATACTGTCTCAGTGCTGTTAGTTCTTGTTTTAAATTAATTATGTGGTGAGGTGAATCTTCACCCCACCCAACATGATTCTTATATAATGCTGCTACTTGAGCAACTGGCCATTTTTTAGCATAAGTATATTAAATGAATTGGTATTTGGTCGGAGAATGCTGGCATAATTACATCTTCGCCATGTGGGAACTCCTTTACGAAAACAGGATGTCATAACCCTTTTATAATCTTTCCCAAAAGAGGATTTAAACTTTTCTGGGCTTATCACCCTTTAATCTGAGTGTTAATTCATACATCCGGAGCACTAACCCTTGTATCAGCGGCATCTATGATGATATATTTATTCAGATCCACTATCTCCAGAAATTTCTTCACGTTCTGGCGAGCTATTGATACTTCTGCTGCACTGTCCAGCATCGTCTGAGCCCATTCTCCATTCAATAGCTGTGTCCTCAGAATTCTTGGCATTGTGTATTGTAATACTTGCCACCTTTCTTTTGGTGAATTGAGGTATTGGCTTGGCTTCCAGACCACGTTGTTTGTCTTTAGGAGACAACCGGCCCTCCTTTTGTTCTGATTTCCCTTTCTTTTCTCAAGTCTTCCCAGAAATCTGAAAAGAACGAGAGGAACGAGTATCAGTATCCTTATACCTATCGGGTTTTTTAATATTATCCCTATTTCTAAGATTCATTCAGACCCCTAGCATCTTGTGTGTCAAGACTCTTTATGTTATGTTATGTTATATTAAGGTTTTGTTGAGCGCGATAGCTGCCCCAGCAACGGGGCGTACCGGCGCTAAGAACCATAGCACAACCTACTGGGGTGAGGGAAGGGAGAAAAAGGGACCTACCGACCTGAAAAAAGGTGAGTTTTAAATGCTTTGCGGAAAGTGAGTAGGTTGTCGATGCAGCGGAAGTGGAGGGGTAGGGCGTTCCATAGTTTTGCCGCCAGAAGTCTGAAGGAGCGACCTCCGATGCGGCTGAACTTTGTGCGGGGGACCACTACTAGGTGTTGACCCATGGAGCGCAGATTGCGCTGGGGGGTGTATGGAGTAAGCAGCGATTGGAGGAGTTCAGGGCCCTCCGCATTCAAGATTTTAAAAGCGGTGGTGAGGGCCTTAAATTGAATACGGGCTTCCACTGGGAGCCAGTGGAGTTTCTGGATGGTGCCTCTAACGGAGCACCTTCTGGGGAGGCCTACAATTGCCCTGGCCGCAGAGTTCTGTATTCGCTGGAGCCTAGAGGTTTCGGCTTTGTTAGCGCCTAATAGTAGTATGCTCGCATAGTCCAGTCGGGACAGGATGGTGGCTTGGACAATGAGCTGCCGTATTTTGGGATTAAAGAAGCCAAGAATGGGATTAAGGCTTCTCAGCAGCCCAATGCAAGTGGCTGCTACCTTTTTGGTGTGGGTTTGGTAGTTCAGTGCGGAATCCAGCCAAACGCCTAAGTTTTTGACCAGGGATTTGGGTGGGGGGGTAGGCCCCAGCAGGGGGGGCCACCAGTGGTCACTCCAGTGACTGGGGTTTTTACCCAGGAGTAAAACCTCGGTTTTTCCTGCGTTCAGCTGTAGGCAATTTTCAGACATCCATGTGGCAACAGCGGCCAGCCCATCTCTAAATTTTGTAGCCGAGGTAGAGGGCACCTCAGTGAGGGTGATAACTAGCTGTGTGTCGTCGGCATACGACACCAGTGTGAGGTCCCATTCTTTGGCCACTGTCGCCAGGGGCTGCATGTATAAATTAAAGAGGGACGGACTGAGGGCAGAGCCCTGTGGCACTCCTTGGCTAATGGCATGAGAGTGGGAGATGAATGGAGGAGCTGACACACGAAAGGATCTGTTCGTGAGGAATGATCGAAACCATTCAAGTGCCCGATCACTGATCCCAATGCCCTCCAAACGGCTCAACAGGATATCATGGGACACCGTGTCAAAGGCCGCGCTGAGATCCAGCAATATCAGCGCAGCACTCTGACCGGTGTCCATGATCATCCTAAGGTGTTCGGTGGTGGAGAGGAGGGCGGACTCCGTACTGTGTCCAGGCCTAAACCCGTGTTGGGAAGGGTCCAAGATGTTATTTTCGGCCATATGGGCGGTGAGTATGGTGTTAGCATGGGCTTCTGCCAGTTTGGACATCCAGGGGAGCAGTGAGACGGGCCTGTAGTTCTCCGGCTTTGTGGGGTCCAGCGTGGGTTTTTTAATGATGGGGGTAACCCAGGCCTGTTTCCAACATGTGGGTACTATGGCCGATGAAAAGGAAAGGTTAAGGAGCATGGCCAGAGAGGGAAGAAAGAAGTCCAGAGAATCTAGAAACTGGGCTGGTCTCATGGAATCTGAAGGGGCGCCGGATTTCACCTTTCTGCAGAGTTTAGCTAGGTCCTCGTGGGAGATGGACGGCAGATGGGTGAGCCCGGGGCTTTTGCTAGGGACCTGGAGAGGGCTGGCAGGAACAGAGGAGGTCTGTGAGAAGGTGTTATAGATCTTTCTCACCTTTTCTATGAAAAAAATGGCGAGGTCTTCACACTGCTGAGTGGAGGAAATGCCTGCGGCGGAGTTGCCGCCCTTTTGCAGCTTTTGGACCAGTTTGAAGATTGATTTTGTGGGGTTAGGGCTGGAATCAATTTCTTTGGCGTACAAGGCCGCACGGGCAGTGCGTATGGCTTTATGGTATCGCTTGAGTGTGGTCAGGTAGGACAATTTGTCCTCGTCCCTATACTCTTTCCTCCAGTGGCGCTCCTTTCTTTTCTGAGAATTTTTAGGTTGTCGTCAAATCATGGATTAGAGGGGGTGTTCCGTCCTCTAGTTCATTTAGCTGGAATGATGGTATCGAGACCTTTGGTGATCCATTCCTGAAAGGCGGCATATAGCATGTTAATGTCGTTCGTGATTTCAAATTTAGGTTATCCTAAGCTGGCAGGCAGGTTTATATTTTGGAGCTTGTACGAGGGTCGTTTAAAGCAGGAGGTGGGCGATGCCCTGTTGGGTTGAGTAGCGGCTGGAATCACAAAAGAACCAAGGAAGTGGTCCGTCCATCCCATGGGTGTAGGAGGATCAGCTTTGACTACCGGAACAGTAGTGAAACCGGGTCGAGTAGGTGACCCGCCGAGTGTGTAGCGGAGTGTATGATAGGGGTCAGCTGCAAGGCTGTTAGGTCCGCTAAAAGACTGCTGATGGTCAGATCCGAGATGGCGTCAAAGTGGAGGTTTAAGTCCCCCAAAGTCGTAAAGTGTCTTTACAGGCACCAATGCTTGTTTCCCATAACACCCATGTCTGTGTCTTTACAGGCACCAATGCTTGTTTCCCATAACACCCATGTCTATGTCTTTATAGGAGCCAATGCTTGTTTCCCATACGAGACCCTCTCATGGACTGCAAGTGTCTTAACATGTCTGTGTCTTTACAGGAGCCAATGCTTATTTCCCATAACACCCATGTCTGTGTCTTTACAGGAGCCAATGCTTGTTTCCCATAACACCCATGTCTGTGTCTTTACAGGTGCCAATGTTTGTTTCCATAACACCCATGTCTGGGTCTTTACTAATGCTTGTTTCCCATAACACCCATGTCTGTGTCTTTACAGGAGCCAATGCTTGTTTCCCATAACAACCATGTCTGTGTCTTTACAGGCACCAATGCTTGTTTCCCATAACACCCATGTCTATGTCTTTACAGGTGCCAATGCTTGTTTCCCATAACACCCACCTCTTTGTCTTTATAGGAGCCAATGCTTGTTTCCCATACGAGACCCTCTCATGGACTGCAAGTGTCTTAACATGTCTGTGTCTTTACAGGAGCAAATGCTTATTTCCCATAACACCCATGTCTGTGTCTTTACAACAGCCAATGCTTGTTTCCCATAACACCCATGTCTGTGTCTTTACAGGTGCCAATGCTTGTTTCCCATAACACCCATGTCTGGGTCTTTACTAATGCTTGTTTCCCATAACACCCATGTCTGTGTCGTTACAGGAGCCAATGCTTGTTTCCCATAACACCCATGTCTGTGACTTTGCAGGTGCCACTGCTTGTTTCCCATAACACCCATATCTGTGTCTTTACAGGTGCTAATGCTTGTTTCCCATAACACCCATGTCTGTGTCTTTACATGAGCCAATGCTTGTTTCCCATAACACCCACGTCTGTGTCTTTACAGGAGCCAATGCTTGTTTCACATAACACCCACGTCTGTGTCTTTACAGGAGCCAATGCTTGTTTCCCATAACACCCACGTCTGTGTCTTTACAGAAGCCAATGCTTGTTTCCCATAACACCCACATCTGTGTCTTTGCAGGCGCCATTGCTTGTTTCCCGTATGAGACCCTGTCTTTGGACTGTGAGTGTCTACACCCATGTCTGGGTCTTTGCAGGCGCCAATGCTTGTTTCCCATAATACCCATGTCTGTGTCTTTACAGGAGCCAATGCTTGTTTCCCATAACACCCATGTCTGTGTCTTTACAGGAGCCAATGCTTGTTTCCCATAACACCCATGTCTGTGTCTTTACAGGAGCCACTGCTTGTTTCCCATAACACCCATGTCTGTGTCTTTACAGGCGCCAATGCTTGTTTCCCATAACACCCATGTCTGGGTCTTTACAGGCGCCAATGCTTGTTTCCCATAACACCCATGTCTGTGTCATTACAGGAGCCAATGCTTCCTTCCCATAACACCCTCGTCTGTGTCTTTACAGGAGCCAATGCTTCTTTCCCATAACACCCACGTCTGTGTCTTTGCAGGTGCCACTGCTTGTTTCCCAAAACACCCATGTCTGTGTCTTTTGCAGGCGGCAATGCTTGCTTCCCATAACACCCATGTCTGTGTCATTACAGGAGCCAATGCGTGTTTCCTATAACACCCACGTCTGTGTTTTTACAGGAGCCAATGCTTGTTTCCCATAACACCCATGTCTGTGTGTTTACAGGAGCCAATGCTTGTTTATCATAACGCCCATGTCTGTGTCTTTACAGGAGCCAATGCTTGTTTCCCATAACACCCATGTCTGTGTCTTTACAGCTGCCAATGCTTGTTTCCCATAACACCCACGTCTGTGTCTTTACAGCCGCCAATGCTTGTTTCCCATAACACCCACGTCTCTGTGTTTGGAGGCGCCAATGCTTGTTTCCCATAACACCCACATCTGTGTCTTTGCAGGAGCCAATGCTTGTTTCCCATAACACCCACGTGTGGGTCTTTTCAGGCGCCAATGCTTGTTTCCCATAACACCCATGTCTGTGTGTTTACAGGAGCCAATGCTTGTTTCCGTAACACCCATGTCTGTGTCTTTACAGGTGCCAATGCTTGTTTCCTATAACACCTATGTCTGTGTCTTTACAGGTGCCAATGCTTGTTTCCCATAACACCCATGTCTGTGTCTTTACAGGTGCCTATGCTTGTTTCCCATAACACCCATGTCCGTGTCTTTTGCAGGCTGCAATGCTTGTTTCCCATAACACCCATGTCTGTGTCATTACAGGAGCCAATGCTTGTTTCCCATAACACCCATGTCTGTGTCTTTACAGGAGCCAATGCTTGTTTCCCATAACACCCACGTCTGTGTGTTTACAGGAGCCAATGCTTGTTTCCCAAAACACCCATGTCTGTGTGTTTACAGGAGCCAATGCTTGTTTATCATAACACCCATGTCTGTGTCTTTACAGGAGCCAATGCTTGTTTAACATAACACCCACGTGTGTGTCTTTTCATGTGCCAATGCTTGTTTCCCATAACATACACGTCTGTGTGTTTGCAGGAGCCAATGCTTGTTTCAAATAACACCCACGTCTGTGTCTTTTCAGGAGCCAATGCTTGTTTTCCATAACACCCACGTCTGTGTGTTTTCAGGCGCCAATGCTTGTTTCCCATAACACCCACGTGTAGGTCTTTTCAGGCGCCAATGCTTGTTTCCCATAACACCCATGTCTGTGTGTTTACAGGAGCCAATGCTTGTTTCTCATAACACACACATCTGTGTGTTTACAGGAGCCAGTGCTTGTTTCCCATAACACCCATGTCTGTGTCTTTACAGGTGCCAATGCTTGTTTCCCATAACACCCATGTCTGGATCTTTGCAGGCACCAATGCTTGTTTCCCATAACACCCACGTCTGTGTCTTTTCAGGTGCCAATGCTTGTTTCCCATAACACCCACGTCTGTGTCTTTTCAGGTGCCAATGCTTGTTTCCCATAACACCCATGTCTGTGTGTTTTCAGGCGCCAATGCTTGTTTCCCATAACACACACTTGTGGGTCTTTTCAGGTGCCAATGCTTGTTTCCCATAACACCCATGTCTGTGTGTTTACAGGAGCCAATGCTTGTTTCCCATAACACCCACGTCTGTGTGTTTACAGGAGCCAGTGCTTGTTTCCCATAACACCCATGTCTGTGTCTTTACAGGTGTCAATGCTTGTTTCCCATAACACCCATGTCTGGGTCTTTACAGGCACCAATGCTTGTTTCGCATAACACCCATGTCTGTGTCTTTGCAGGAGCCAATGCTTGTTTCCCATAACACCCATGTCTGTGTCTTTACAGGAGCCAATGCTTGTTTCCCATAACACCCACGTCTGTGTGTTTACAGGAGCCAATGCTTGTTTCCCATAACACCCATGCCTGTGTGTTTACAGGAGCCAAAGCTTGTTTATCATAACACCCATGTCTGTGTCTTTACAGGAGCCAATGCTTGTTTTCCATAACACCCACATCTGTGTCTTTTCAGGTGCAATGCTTGTTTCCCATAACACCCACGTCTGTGTGTTTGCAGGCGCCAATGCTTGTTTCCCACAACACCCACGTCTGTGTCTTTGCAGGAGCCAATGCTTGTTTCACATAACACCCACGTCTGTGTCTTTTCAGGAGCCAATGCTTGTTTCCCATAACACCCACGTCTGTGTCTTTTCAGGTGCCAATGCTTGTTTCCCATAACACCCACGTCTGGGTCTTTTCAGGCGCCAATGCTTGTTTCCCATAACACCCACGTTTGGGTCTTTTCAGGCGCCAATGCTTGTTTCCCATAACACCCATGTCTGTGTGTTTACAGGAGCCAATGCTTGTTTCCCATAACACCCACGCCTGTGTGTTTACAGGAGCCAGTGCTTGTTTCCCATAACACCCATGTCTGTGTCTTTACAGGTGCCAATGCTTGTTTCCCATAACACCCATGTCTGGGTCTTTACAGGCACCAATGCTTGTTTCCCATAACACCCATGTCTGTGTCTTTGCAGGAGCCAATGCTTGTTTCCCATAACACCCACGTCTGTGTCTTTTCAGGTGCAAATGCTTGTTTCCCATAACACCCACGTCTGTGTGGTTTCAGGCGCCAATGCTTGTTTCCCATAACACCCAAGTGTGGGTCTTTTCAGGTGCCAATGCTTGTTTCCCATAACACCCACGTCTGTGTCTTTGCAGGAGCCAATGCATGTTTCCCATAACACCCACGTCTGTGTCTTTTCAGGTGCCAATGCTTGTTTCCCATAACACCCATGTCTGTGTCTTTTCAGGTGCCAATGCTTGTTTCCCATAACACCCATGTCTGTGTGTTTTCAGGCGCAAATGCTTGTTTCCCATAACACACACGTTTGGGTCTTTTCAGGCGCCAATGCTTGTTTCCCATAACACCCACGTCTGTGTGTTTACAGGAGCCAGTGCTTCTTTCCCATAACACCCACGTCTGTGTCTTTGCAGGTGCCACTGCTTGTTTCCCATGACACCCATGTCTGTGTCTTTACAGGCGCCAATGCTTGTTTCCCAAAACACCCATGTCCGTGTCTTTTGCAGGCGGCAATGCTTGCTTCCCATAACACCCATGTCTGTGTCATTACAGGAGCCAATGCTTGTTTCCCATAACACCCACGTCTGTGTTTTTACAGGAGCCAATGCTTGTTTCCCATAACACCCATGTCTGTGTGTTTACAGGAGCCAATGCTTGTTTATCATAACGCCCATGTCTGTGTCTTTACAGGAGCCAATGCTTGTTTCCCATAACACCCATGTCTGTGTCTTTACAGCCGCCAATGCTTGTTTCCCATAACACCCACGTCTGTGTCTTTACATCCGCCAATGCTTGTTTCCCATAACACCCACGTCTGTGTGTTTGCAGGCGCCAATGCTTGTTTCCCATAACACCCACATCTGTGTCTTTGCAGGAGCCAATGCTTGTTTCCCATAACACCCACGTGTGGGTCTTTTCAGGCGCCAATGCTTGTTTCCCATAACACCCATGTCTGTGTGTTTACAGGAGCCAATGCTTGTTTCCATAACACCCATGTCTGTGTCTTTACAGGTGCCAATGCTTGTTTCCTATAACACCTATGTCTGTGTCTTTACAGGTGCCAATGCTTGTTTCTCATAACACCCATGTCTGTGTCATTACAGGAGCCAATGCTTGTTTCCCATAACACCCATGTCTGTGTCTTTACAGGCGCCAATGCTTGTTTCCCATAACACCCATGTCCGTGTCTTTTGCAGGCTGCAATGCTTGTTTCCCATAACACCCATGTCTGTGTCATTACAGGAGCCAATGCTTGTTTCCCATAACACCCATGTCTGTGTCTTTACAGGAGCCAATGCTTGTTTCCCATAACACCCACGTCTGTGTATTTACAGGAGCCAATGCTTGTTTCCCAAAACACCCATGTCTGTGTGTTTACAGGAGCCAATGCTTGTTTATCATAACACCCATGTCTGTGTCTTTACAGGAGCCAATGCTTGTTTTCCATAACACCCACGTGTGTGTCTTTTCAGGTGCCAATGCTTGTTTCCCATAACATACACGTCTCTGTGTTTGCAGGTGCCAATGCTTGTTTCCCATAACACCCACGTCTGTGTCTTTGCAGGAGCCAATGCTTGTTTCCCATAACACCCACGTCTGGATCTTTACAGGCACCAATGCTTGTTTCCCATAACACCCACGTCTGTGTCTTTTCAGGTGCCAATGCTTGTTTCCCATAACACCCACGTCTGTGTCTTTTCAGGTGCCAATGCTTGTTTCCCATAACACCCATGTCTGTGTGTTTTCAGGCGCCAATGCTTGTTTCCCATAACACACACGTGTGGGTCTTTTCAGGCGCCAATGCTTGTTTCCCATAACACCCACGTCTGTGTCTTTTCAGGTGCCAATGCTTGTTTCCCATAACACCCACGTCTGTGTGTTTTCAGGCGCCAATGCTTGTTTCCCATAACACCCACCTGTGGGTCTTTTCAGGCGCCAATGCTTGTTTCCCATAACACCCATGTCTGTGTGTTTACAGGTGCCAATGCTTGTTTCCCATAACACCCATGTCTGTGTGTTTACAGGAGCCAATGCTTGTTTCCCATAACACCCACGTCTGTGTGTTTACAGGAGCCAGTGCTTGTTTCCCATAACACCCATGTCTGTGTCTTTACAGGTGCCAATGCTTGTTTCCCATAACACCCATGTTTGGGTCTTTACAGGCACCAATGCTTCTTTCGCATAACACCCATGTCTGTGTCTTTGCAGGAGCCAATGCTTGTTTCCCATAACACCCATGTCTGTGTCTTTACAGGAGCCAATGCTTGTTTCCCATAACACCCACGTCTGTGTGTTTACAGGAGCCAATGCTTGTTTCCCATAACACCCATGTCTGTGTGTTTACAGGAGCCAATGCTTGTTTATCATAACACCCATGTCTGTGTCTTTACAGGAGCCAATGCTTGTTTTCCATAACACCCACGTCTGTGTCTTTTCAGGTGCAATGCTTGTTTCCCATAACACCCACGTCTGTGTGTTTGCAGGCGCCAATGCTTGTTTCCCACAACACCCACGTCTGTGTCTTTGCAGGAGCCAATGCTTGTTTCCCATAACACCCACGTCTGTGTCTTTTCAGGAGCCAATGCTTGTTTCCCAAAACACCCACGTCTAAGTCTTTTCAGGTGCCAATGCTTGTTTCCCATAACACCCACGTCTGTGTGTTTTCAGGCGCCAATGCTTGTTTCCCATAACACCCACGTGTGGGTCTTTTCAGGCGCCAATGCTTGTTTCCAATAACACCCATGTCTGTGTGTTTACAGGAGCCAATGCTTGTTTCCCATAACACCCACGTCTGTGTGTTTACAGGAGCCAGTGCTTGTTTCCCATAACACCCATGTCTGTGTCTTTACAGGTGCTAATGCTTGTTTCCCATAACACCCATGTCTGGGTCTTTACAGGCACCAATGCTTGTTTCCCATAACACCCATGTCTGTGTCTTTGCAGGAGCCAATGCTTGTTTCCCATAACACCCACGTCTGTGTGGTCTCAGGCGCCAATGCTTGTTTCCCATAACACCCAAGTGTGGGTCTTTTCAGGTGCCAATGCTTGTTTCCCATAACACCCACGTCTGTGTCTTTGCAGGAGCCAATGCATGTTTCCCATAACACCCACGTCTGTGTCTTTTCAGGTGCCAATGCTTGTTTCCCATAACACCCACGTCTGTGTCTTTTCAGGTGCCAATGCTTGTTTCCCATAACACCCATGTCTGTGTGTTTTCAGGCGTCAATGCTTGTTTCCCATAACACACACGTGTGGGTCTTTTCAGGCGCCAATGCTTGTTTCCCATAACACCTATGTCTGTGTGTTTACAGGAGCCAATGCTTGTTTCCCATAACACCCACGTCTGTGTGTTTACAGGAGCAAGTGCTTGTTTCCCATAACACCCATGTCTGTTTCTTTACAGGTGCCAATGCTTGTTTCCCATAACACCCATGTCTGTGTCTTTGCAGGAGCCAATGCTTGTTTCCCATAACACCCATGTCTGTGTCTTTACAGGCACCAATGCTTGTTTCCCTGCTGGACCTGGAGGCGGCGGTTCCGTCAACGGCCACCAGAGGGCGCTCCTCGCCTGCTGATGATTCCACTGAGCTGCACATGGGATGGAAGGGAGAAGGGTTTCCTCTTCCGGGTCAGCGGCAGCAGAGACAGCACCAGCAGCAAAGCTGACACCACTTCCTGTCTCTCCAATTGTGTGTCCAGCCTGCTGCAGAGGAGGAAGGAGCCCTTTCTGTCTGAGCAGCGACCTTCATCTTCAGACCCTCGCGGACCCCCCCTCAGACTCCATCTCTGCCCCCCCCTCTATCCCCACAGGAGGAGGAGAGAGCCTGGACACGTCTGCACAGGTGTCTGCTCAGGTAGGAGATTGTCAGCACCTTCTGTGTGTTTACAGGAGCCAATGCTTGTTTTCCATAACACCCACGTCTGTGTCTTTTCAGGTGCAATGCTTGTTTCCCATAACACCCATGTCTGTGTGTTTGCAGGCGCCAATGCTTGTTTCCCATAACACCCACGTCTGTGTCTTTGCAGGAGCCAATGCTTGTTTCCCATAACACCCAAGTGTGGGTCTTTTCAGGTGCCAATGCTTGTTTCCCATAACACCCACGTCTGTGTCTTTGCAGGAGCCAATGCATGTTTCCCATAACGCCCACGTCTGTGTCTTTTCAGGTGCCAATGCTTGTTTCCCATAACACCCACGTCTGTGTCTTTTCAGGTGCCAATGCTTGTTTCCCATAACACCCACGTCTGTGTGTTTTCAGGCGCCAATGCTTGTTTCCCATAACACCCACCTGTGGGTCTTTTCAGGCGCCAATGCTTGTTTCCCATAACACCCATGTCTGTGTGTTTACAGGAGCCAATGCTTGTTTCCCATAACACCCACGTCTGTGTGTTTACAGGAGCCAGTGCTTGTTTCCCATAATACCCATGTCTGTGTCTTTACAGGTGCCAATGCTTGTTTCCCATAACACCCGCGTCTGTGTGTTTTCAGGCGCCAATGCTTGTTTCCCATAACACCCACCTGTGGGTCTTTTCAGGCGCCAATGCTTGTTTCCCATAACACCCATGTCTGTGTGTTTACAGGAGCCAATGCTTGTTTCCCATAACACCCACGTCTGTGTGTTTACAGGAGCCAGTGCTTGTTTCCCATAATACCCATGTCTGTGTCTTTACAGGTGCCAATGCTTGTTTCCCATAACACCCATGTCTGGGTCTTTACAGGCACCAATGCTTGTTTCCCATAACACCCATGTCTGTGTCTTTGCAGGAGCCAATGTTTGTTTCCCATAACACCCACGTCTGTGTCTTTTCAGGTGCAAATGCTTGTTTCCCATAACATCCACGTCTGTGTGTTTTCAGGCGCCAATGCTTGTTTCCCATAACACCCAAGTGTGGGTCTTTTCAGGTGCCAATGCTTGTTTCCCATAACACCCACGTCTGTGTCTTTGCAGGAGCCAATGCATGTTTCCCATAACGCCCACGTCTGTGTCTTTTCAGGTGCCAATGCTTGTTTCCCATAACACCCACGTCTGTGTCTTTTCATGTGCCAATGCTTGTTTCCCATAACACCCATGTCTGTGTGTTTTCAGGCGCCAATGCTTGTTTCCCATAACACACACGTGTGGGTCTTTTCAGGCGCCAATGCTTGTTTCCCATAACACCCATGTCTGTGTGTTTACAGGAGCCAATGCTTGTTTCCCATAACACCCACGTCTGTGTCTTTTCAGGTGCAATGCTTGTTTCCCATAACACCCATGTCTGTGTGTTTGCAGGCGCCAATGCTTGTTTCCCATAACACCCACGTCTGTGTCTTTGCAGGAGCCAATGCTTGTTTCCCATAACACCCAAGTCTGTGTCTTTTCAGGAGCCAATGCTTGTTTCCCATAACACCCACGTCAGTGTCTTTTCAGGTGCCAATGCTTGTTTCCCATAACACCCACGTCTGTGTGTTTTCAGGCGCCAATGCTTGTTTCCCATAACACCCACCTGTGGGTCTTTTCAGGCGCCAATGCTTGTTTCCCATAACACCCATGTCTGTGTGTTTACAGGAGCCAATGCTTGTTTCCCATAACACCCACGTCTGTGTGTTTACAGGAGCCAGTGCTTGTTTCCCATAATACCCATGTCTGTGTCTTTACAGGTGCCAATGCTTGTTTCCCATAACACCCACGTCTGTGTGTTTTCAGGCGCCAATGCTTGTTTCCCATAACACCCACCTGTGGGTCTTTTCAGGCGCCAATGCTTGTTTCCCATAACACCCATGTCTGTGTGTTTACAGGAGCCAATGCTTGTTTCCCATAACACCCACGTCTGTGTGTTTACAGGAGCCAGTGCTTGTTTCCCATAATACCCATGTCTGTGTCTTTACAGGTGCCAATGCTTGTTTCCCATAACACCCATGTCTGGGTCTTTACAGGCACCAATGCTTGTTTCCCATAACACCCATGTCTGTGTCTTTGCAGGAGCCAATGTTTGTTTCCCATAACACCCACGTCTGTGTCTTTTCAGGTGCAAATGCTTGTTTCCCATAACATCCACGTCTGTGTGTTTTCAGGCGCCAATGCTTGTTTCCCATAACACCCAAGTGTGGGTCTTTTCAGGTGCCAATGCTTGTTTCCCATAACACCCACGTCTGTGTCTTTGCAGGAGCCAATGCATGTTTCCCATAACGCCCACGTCTGTGTCTTTTCAGGTGCCAATGCTTGTTTCCCATAACACCCACGTCTGTGTCTTTTCATGTGCCAATGCTTGTTTCCCATAACACCCATGTCTGTGTGTTTTCAGGCGCCAATGCTTGTTTCCCATAACACACACGTGTGGGTCTTTTCAGGCGCCAATGCTTGTTTCCCATAACACCCATGTCTGTGTGTTTACAGGAGCCAATGCTTGTTTCCCATAACACCCACGTCTGTGTGTTTACAGGAGCCAGTGCTTGTTTCCCATTTTACAGGTCCCAAGTCTGGGTCTTTACAGGCACCAATGCTTGTTTCCCATAACACCCATGTCTGTGTGTTTACAGGAGCCAATGCTTGTTTCCCATAACACCCACGTCTGTGTGTTTACAGGAGCCAGTGCTTGTTTCCCATTTTACAGGTCCCAAGTCTGGGTCTTTACAGGCACCAATGCTTGTTTCCCATAACACCCATGTCTGTGTGTTTACAGGAGCCAATGCTTGTTTCCCATAACACCCACGTCTGTGTGTTTACAGGAGCCAGTGCTTGTTTCCCATAACACCCATGTCTGTTTCTTTACAGGTGCCAATGCTTGTTTCCCATAACACCCATGTCTGTGTCTTTACAGGCACCAATGCTTGTTTCCCTGCTGGACCTGGAGGCGGCGGTTCCGTCAACGGCCACCAGAGGGCGCTCCTCGCCTGCTGATGAATCCACTGAGCTGCCCATGGGATGAAAAGGAGAAGGGTTTCCTCTTCCGGGTCAGCGGCAGCAGAGACAGCACCAGCAGCAATGCTGACACCACTTCCTGTCTCTCCATTTGTGTGTCCAGCCTGCTGCAGAGGAGGAAGGAGCCCTTTCTGTCTGAGCAGCGACCTTCATCTTCAGACCCTCGCAGACCCCCCCTCAGACCCCATCTCTGCCCCCCCTCCCCCTATCCCCACAGGAGGAGGAGAGAGCCTGGACACGTCTGCTCAGGTCTCTGCTCAGGTAGGAGATTGTCAGCACCTTCTGTGTGTTTGTAGAAATAGACTGAATAATCCTGGATCTGTGCGCTGCATCTTACTGCACTGTGAGGAATCTAAACACTGCGCTGCATTTTACTGCACTATAAGTAATCTATACACTGCACTGCATCTTACTGCACCATGAGGAATCTACACACTGCGCTGCATCTTACTGCACCGTGAGGAATTTACACACTGCGCTGCATCTTACTGCACTGTGAGGATTCTACACACTGCGCTGCATCTTACTGCACCATGAGGAATCTACACACTGCGCTGCATCTTACTGCACCATGAGGAATCTACACACTGCGCTGCATCTTACTGCACCATGAGAAATCTACACACTGCGCTGCATCTTACTGCACCATGAGGAATCTACACACTGCGCTGCATCTTACGGCACCGTGAGGAATTTACACACTGCACTGCATCTTACAGCACTGTGAGGAATCTACACACTGCGCTGCATCTTACTGCACCATGAGCAATCTACACACTGCACTGCATCTTACTGCACTGTGAGGAATCTACACACTGCACTCAGATACTGTTCGAGTGCGGAGGGGCACCAGACAGGGTTGCCCCCTGGCCCTCCTGCTTTTTTCCATGGCTATGGAACCCCTGGCCATGATACTACGAATGCAAGGGGAGGAATGGGGAATCCCAATGGCGGACGGAATACATGCAGTCTCGCTCTATGCGGACGACCTCCTCCTGTATGTCAGGGATCTCGCCAACGCCCCGGGGTCCCTAACTGGGATATTCCGGACCTTCAAAGCCGTGTCAGGCTTGAGAGTCAACTGGTCCAAGTCAGGTGCCTACCCCTTCAGCTCGGACACGCCTGAGTGTGATGTCCGGATCGGTGGCGAGAAGCTCGACTGGTATCCCACCACGTTTAGGTATCTGGGGATCCACGTGTACAGGAACCCGTCGGACATCCTGGACGGGAATCTGATGAGAGCGATCTCCTCCATACGCGCACAGATAACCTTCTGGAAAACTCTGCCCTTGAATGTGCCTAGCCGTGTGGCGCTGGCTAAAATGATTGTTCTGCCACGACTCTTGTATTACTTTGCCAATATCCCGACTTACGTCCCTACCAGGGTGTTCCGTGAACTGGAGGTTCTACTTCGCAGCCTTATCTGGAATGCAGGCAGTCCCCGTGTGGTGCTGGTGAAAATGTACGTGACCACTGACTCTGGAGGCCTCGCGGTCCCCAACCTGGAATTATACTACCTGGCAGCGCAACTACAATGGGTGTCGGGATGGTTGTGTGGCAAGACGTTAGAGGACGCTGCCACGGACGCCACTACCTGGACCCAAGCACAGCTGTGCACATTGTTCCATCCCCTGACTAAGGCCCCCCGCCCTGCACAACTCCACCTAGCAGTGGCACGCAAGTGCTTCCTGCGCTGCCTGAGACTTACCCGAGTGGCGACACCGTACGCCCCAACACTCCCTTTGCTGGGCACTCCCAGAGAAGACGACGTGATGATGGAAGCCATGTTGGAGAGATGGACACGGGCGGGTGTGGAAACCTTAGGAGACCTTTATACAGACGGCGCCTTGCTTACTTTTGCTGAACTCACTGCGAGCACAGGCTTACCGGCCGGGCAGTTCTTACTGCATGCGTCGCTGATACTCACGCTGGCGAATGCCTGGGGGGACCTGTCGGAGGAACCGCCGATGCACCACTTCATGCAGTACTTGCATGTCATGGGCAACAGCACCCACATAGTGCACTGGCTCACACAAGCCCTCTTGGTACATACACAGCCCTCAACCCTACAGCTGAAATACAAATGGGCGGCAGACAGAGGGAGGGACTGGACGAACAAAGAATGGGCAATGGTGTTGAGCGGTCCGATCAATATCTCACGCAACCCCCGCTTCAAGATCATACAGTTCTATATCTTGCACCGCGCCTAACTGTCGCCGGATAAGATGAACCGGTATTTCATGGTCACTGACGCTGCCTGCCAGAGATGCTCCCTAGTGGGAGCAGACTTCCTACACATGCTCTGGCTGTGCCCCAGCATCCAGTCCTACTGGGACATGATCGCGACACTGCTAACGCAATGCACAGTCGTAAATTCACCGGAAACATGGGAGGCCTGCATCCTGGGGCTCTATAAAAGGACCAAACTGAACAAGGTACCGACTAGGTTTTGGGACCTGGGACTCATAACAGCCAAACGCCTCCTCACCAAGCGCTGGAAGAACAGCGAACCTCCACACATACGACACTGGTTTACTTCTTTTACTAACTGGGCGCGGGCGGAAGGCAACGTCCTATGCCAAGAGGAGACAGCGGGGCTCAAGAAGCTCCCCATCGCACAGCTTTGGGATGATACTCTGAAATCCTTCCAGCAAACAAGCCTGGAACACGGTATCACTTAAACTAGGACCCTCTTTTAACACAACCTGTGGACAAGGGACACAAAAATGGCCGCATGCGCCCACCGCCCCCTTCCCTATCTGCACAAGGCACATGCCACAGCATACGCAGTCCTCATGAAGCACCAATGCGTAGATGCACACCACACCGTGCCTACCGTTCCGCATGCCCACGGACGCTACCGCTTAGCTACATGCTACACACAGTTACGCTGTCTTTTCACCTCTCCTATTTCCTGACACTAGAAGACCCCACCCCACCCCACCCTACCACGCGCTTTAAACATAGCCGGCGACTGTGCCGCAACCAGATGATATTACTCTAGCGTCAATACGCTGGCCCTCCTCGCGGTTCCTCCGCGCTCCCCTCTTGCTCTCATCATGACTAGCCCTACCCTCAGTAGCAAAGCCCCCTTCTTATCTATACGCACACAGACATCCTAGACTGTTATTTGTCTTTCTCCCTATCTCTTCCCCCCTGATTTGTTTCGCATTCTTGTTCATATATCGGTTATGTTTACAAAACCAGAATCCTTTCTCCGTTGACTCGACTCCACAAAATGTGCGTATATGATATTGGTAACTACACTTCGTCTGGTATTCTATAGTTCCTTTGCACTACCATGACACACGGCGTGCTGCAAGTAGACTGCGGAGAATGACCGGGGTACATGTTGCCCTGCACTTCGATGACAACCTATTACTGCTACCATTGACACCTAACCCCCCTTGCAATCTCGTCAATATCGGGCGGCGACACACATACTAGGATACGAGGCACGCCGATAGCGGCTTCACCTGTCAGCTCGCAATGTTGCCACTGTCCACGACTACTCTCCTATCTTCACATGTATCACTGTTGCTCTATGCGGTCACTGTGTCGCTGTATAAACTGCAATTGATGTATGGTTTCTGTAATGTTGCATCCACCGCCTCTTGCTGACACATATAACACGCATGACTACGATGATGCCGAGATGCCGCTAGCATATATTGAACCCAAAAACAGCGAAAAACCATGAAAAACCATAGCCCTGTAATTTATCTGATATGTAAACTATTTGATCAGTGCACGCTTTTCTCTACCACGCCGCCGGACCCCAGGGTTGTTGGCTGAACGGCTGTGTTCATCCACCATTGTTGAACAGAAACTGCACTCAACGCGGCGGGCCCCCTGAGGGTTGTAGGCTACTTGCTGTGTCACCTCAGAACTGTGCAATGAAGGTCTTATAAAAAAAAGAAAAAAAATGAGGAATCTACACACTGCGCTGCATCTTACTGCACCATGAGAAATCTACACACTGCGCTGCATCCTACTGCACTGTGAGGAACCGACACACTGCGCTGCATCTTACTGCACTGTGAGGAATCGACACACTGCGCTGCATCTTACTGCACTGTGAGGAATCTACACACTGCGTTGCATCTTACTGCACTGTGAGGAATCTACACACTGCGCTGCATCTTACTGCACCATGAGGAATCTACACACTGCGCTGCATCTTACTGCACCGTGAGGAATGTACACACTGCGTTGCATCTTACTGCACCGTGAGGAATCTACACACTGCGCTGCATCTTACTGCACTGAGAGGCATCTACACACTCCGATCCAATCCAATCCAATCAGAAATTTGTATAGCGCGCTACTCACCTAGAGGGTCTCAAGGCGCTTAAGGGGGATGGGATCGCTATTGATCGAACAGCCAGGTTTTGAGTTGTTTTCTAAAGTAGAGGTGGTCCTGGGTAAAACGGAGGTGGGTGTGGAGGGAGTTCCAGGTCTTCGCCGCCAGGTAGGAGAAGGATCTTCCTCCCATGGTGGCTCTTCGGATGCGTGGAATCGTGGTGAGGGCTTGATTGGATGATCGCAGTTGGCGGGTGGGAGTGTAAAAGGTTAGGCGATTGTTTAGGTATTTGGGTCCTAGGTCGTGGAGGGCCTTGTGTGCGTGGGTGAGGAGACGGAACGTGATTCTCTTGCTGACGGGGAGCCAGTGAAGGTCTCTTAGGTGTTCGGCTATGTGGCTTTGTCGAGGTATGTCCAGGATGAGTCGAGCGGAGGCGTTCTGGATGCGTTGACGTCTTTTCTGCAGTTTGGCTGTGGTTCCGGTGTAGAGGGTGTTACCGTAGTCCTGTCGGCTGGTGACAAGTGCTTGGGTGACCGTCTTCCTTGTTTCGATGGGGATCCATCTGAAGATCTTTCGGAGCATGCGTAGGATGTTAAAACATGATGATGAGACGGCGTTGACTTGTCTGGTCATCGAGAGGGAGGAGTCTAGGATGAAGCCCAGGTTGCGAGCATGGTCCGTTGGTTTGGGTGCGCTGGCAAGGGCCGGGAGCCACCAGGAGTCGTCCCAGGCAGAGGAGGATGATCCTAGGATGAGGACTTCTGTCTTGTCTGAGTTCAGTTTTAGGCGGCTGTTCTTCATCCACTCGGCTACTTCTTTCATCCCTTCGTGTAGGTTGGTTCTGGCTGTGGTTGGGTGTTTGGTGAGGGAGAGGATTAGCTGAGTGTCGTCCGCGTAGGAGATGATGTTTAGGTTGTGTTGGTGTGCGATGGATGCGAGGGGGCTCATGTTGATGTTGAAGAGGGTGGGCTGAGTGATGATCCTTGTGGTACGCCGCAGATGACTTTGGTGGCCTCTGATCTGAAAGGGGGGAGGCGGACTCTCTGGGTTCTTCCGGCTAGGAACGAGATGATCCAATCCAATGCCTTATCTTGTATCCCGATGTTTCTGAGGCGTTGTACTAGGGTGCGGTGGCAAACCGTGTCGAACGCTGCGGAGACGTCCAGGAGGATGAGGGCCGCTGTTTCCCTGTTGTCGAGTAGGGTTCGGATGTCGTCTGTGGCTGCGATGAGGGCAGTCTTGGTGCTGTGGTTGGCTCGGAAGCTGGACTGTGAAGGGTCGAGGGAACCGTTAGACTCAAGGAAGGCGGCGAGCTGCTTGTTGACGGTCTTCTCTATGACTTTGGCGGGAAATGGGAGGAGCGAGATGGGGCGGTAGTTCTTAAGTTCGGTGGGGTCTGCTGAAGGTTTCTTCAGAAGGGCGCTGAGTTCGGCATGCTTCCAGCTCTCCGGGAAGGTCGCGGTGTTGAAGGAGCAGTTGATGATGTCCCGGAGTTGGGGTCCGATAGCGGAGTCTGCCTTGTTGAAGATGTGATGGGGGCATGGGTCGGTAGGCGATCCGGAGTGGATGGAGTTCATCATGCGGATGGTGTCTTCGGTGCTGATCGGGGTCCAGGCACGGAGGGTGGCGGTGGGGGGTTTCGGTTCAGTGATAGGGGCAGTGGTCTGGTCGCCGAAGCTGTTGTGTATGTTTGCGATCTTGCTGTGAAAGAACGAGGCGAGAGAGTCACAGAGGTCTTGAGAGGGAGTGATGTTGTTGTTGCCGGCACTGGGATTGGTGAGCTCTTTGATGATGCTGAAGAGTTCCTTGCTGTTGTGGGCGTTGTTGTCTAGTCGATCCTTAAATGCTGACTTCTTGGTGGTGCGGATCAGCTGGTGGTGTTTGCGGGTGGCGTTCTTGAGGGCGGTCATGTTGTCTGTGGTTGGGTTTCTTCGCCAGGCTTTCTCGAGGGTGCGGCAGTTCTTTTTGGAGTTCTTGAGGTCGTCGTTGAACCAGGAGGCTTTTTTGCTTCCTGGCTTGTTGGGATTGTTTTTCAGGGGTGCTAGGTCGTCAGCACAATGGGTGATCCACTGTGTGAGATTGATGGCTGCTTCATTTGGGTCCGTTGATCTGGCGGGAGCGTTTTGATTCAGTGAAGTGGTGAGCTGGTCGGCGGTAATTTTGTTCCAGTTTCTGCGGGGGACCTGTTGCGGGAAATGGTGAGTTGTGTTCTTTCTGAAGCTGAAGTGGACGCAGCTGTGGTCTGTCCAGTGGAGTCCGGTGGAGTGGCTGAAGGAGATGTGCTTGCTGGAGGAGAAGATTGGGTCGAGCGTGTGTCTGGTGTAGTGGGTGGGGGTGTTCACCAGTTGTTTGAGTCCGAGATTGGCGAGGTTGTCCAGCAGGGTGGTGGTGTTGTTGTCGATGTAATTCTCCAGGTGAAAGTTGAGGTCCCTTAGGAGAATGTAGTCAACGGAGGGGAGGGCGTGTGGCCTGACAAAGTCAGTGATGTCTTCGCTGAATTGTGTGCGGGGTCCTGGGGGTCTGTAAATGAGGGTGCCTCTCAGTGTGGTCTTGGGGTCGGTGTGTATCTGGAAGTGAAGGTGTTCGGTGGCTGTGAGGGTGTCGTCGGAATTGGTCGAGATGCGGATGGTGTTCTTGTGGACGATTGCGATGCCTTCTCCTGTTTGGTTGATGTGGTCCCTTCGGATGATCTTGTATCCGTCCGGGATGGCTATGGCGATGTCGGGCGCTGATGAGGCGTTCATCCAGGTTTCCGTGAGAAAGGCGAGTTATGGTGTCGAGTAGGTTCCATAGTTCAATGGCGTGTCTGTGGACCTAACGGGTGTTGAGCAGGATGCACTTCAGGTGGTTGTTGTTGGAGCTCTGTTTGGCGTGTGCGGTTGAAGTGTGGGTCCTGATGCAGCAGAACTTGCAGGCTTGGCAGGTGAAGGGTCCATGGGTGCGTCCTGGGGTGGCTCGGTGGCAATCGGGGAGTCGGCCGGTGTTGATTGCAGTGAGGGTTGCGTCGTCGTATGTTTTGCGGGAGGGATGGCCTCTGCGGGAGCCAGGGGGTCTAGCACTGGGCGCGGTCCGGGTGCGGACGGGGGCAGACGGGCTTACCTTTGGCGCGCCTTCGGCGCGCATAGGGCCGCTCGCTGCGCGTTTGCCACTCTGTCATAAGTGGAGAGTGGAGGGGGGCGGAGCGAGGGAGGAGCAGCTGGGAGGCGGGAGCGGGGTGGCGAGGTCCGGGATGCTGGAGGGAACGGGGGTGGGGCCGTGGGGGAGCAGCGGCAGGGAGCGGGGAGGGTTAAGAAGCACAACGAATGGCACCAAAACAATGCAGGCGAGATCGGGGGCACAATCTGGCACAAATACAGGTTAATAAACAATATCGATACGATACCAGGCACAATTGCAGGCGAGATCGGGGGCACAAGTAAGGCACGCCAAGGAGCGAGTGGAGCGACCGGTTCTGACCAGGTCAGGACGGTCACAGCTCTTCACCTCGCGGGACTTCCCTTATGTTAACCAGTGGGAGGGAGGAGCAGCTGGGAGGCGAGAGCGGGTGGCGAGGTCTGGGGATGCTGGAGGGAACGGGGGTGGGGCCGCGAGGGAGCAGCGGCAGGGAGCGGGGAGGGTTAAGAAGCACAACAAATGGCACCAAAACAATGCAGGCGAGATCAGGGGCACAATCTGGCACAAATACAGGTTAAGAAACAATATCGATACGATACCAGGCACAATTGCAGGCGAGATCGGGGGCACAAGTAAGGCACACCAAGGAGCGAGTGGAGCGACCGGTTCTGACCACGTCAGGACGGTCACAGCTCATCACCTCGCGGGACTTCCCTTATGTTTACGAGTGGGAGGGAGGAGCAGCTGGGAGGCGGGAGCGGGGTGGCGAGGTCCGGGGATGCTGGAGGGAACGGGGGTGGGGCCGCGGGGGAGCAGCGGCAGGGAGCGGGGAGGGTTAAGAAGCACAACAAATGGCACCAAAACAATGCAGGCGAGATCGGGGGCACAATCTGGCACAAATACAGGTTAATAAACAATATCAATACGATACCAGGCACAATTGCAGGCGAGATTGAGGGCACAAGTAAGGCACGCCAAGGAGCGAGTGGAGCGACCGGTTCTGACCAGGTCAGGACGGTCACAGCTCTTCACCTCGCGGGACTTCCCTTACGTTTACCAGTGGGAGGGAGGAGCAGCTGGGAGGGGGGAGCGGGGTGGGGAAGTCCGGGGATGCTGGAGGGAACGGGGGTGGGGCCACGAGGGAGCAGCGGCAGGGAGCGGGAAGGGTTAAGAAGCACAACAAATGGCACCAAAACAATGCAGGCGAGATCGGGGGCACAATCTGGCACAAATACAGGTTAATAAACAATATCGATACAATACCAGGCACAATTGCAGGCGAGATCGGGGGCACAAGTAAGGCACACCAAGGAGCGAGTGGAGCGACCGGTTCGGACCAGGTAAGGACGGTCACAGCTCTTCACCTCGCGGGACTTCCCTTATGTTTACGAGTGGGAGGAAGGAGCAGCTGGGAGGTGGGAGCGGGGTGGCGAGGTCCGGGGATGCTGGAGGGAACGGGGGTGAGGCCGCGGGGGAGCAGCGGCAGGGAGCGGGGAGGGTTAAGAAGCACAACAAATGGCACCAAAACAATGCAGGCGAGATCGGGGGCACAATCTGGCACAAATACAGGTTAATAAACAATATCGATACGATACCAGGCACAATTGCAGGCGAGATCGGGGGCACAAGTAAGGCACAGCAAGGAGCGAGTGGAGCGACCGGTTCTGGCCAGGTCAGGAGGGTCAGAGCTCTTCACCTCGCCTGACTTCCCTTATGTTTACCAGTGGGTGGGGGGAGCAGCTGGGAGGCGGGAGCGGGGTGGCGAGGTCCGGGGATGCTGGAGGGAACGGGGGTGGGGCCGGGAGGGAGCAGCGGCAGGGATTGGGGAGGGTTAAGAAGCACAACAAATGGCACCAAAACAATGCAGGCGAGATAGGGGGCACAATCTGGCACAAATACAGGTTAATAAACAGTATCGATACGATACCAGGCACAATTGCAGGCGAGATCGGGGGCACAAGTAAGGCACACCAAGGAGCGAGTGGAGCGACCGGTTCTGACCAGGTCAGGACGGTCACTGCGCTGCATCTTACTGCACTGTGAGGAATCTACACACTGCACTGCACCTTACTGCACCATGAGGAATCTACACACTGCACTGCATCTTACTGCACCATGAGGAATCTACACACTGCACTGCACCTTACTGCACCATGAGGAATCTACACACTGCACCATGAGGAATCTACACACTGCACTGCATCTTACTGCACCATGAGGAATCTACACACTGCACTGCATCTTACTGCACCATGAGGAATCTACACACTGCACTGCATCTTACTGCACTATGACAAACCTGTCACACTGCACTGCATCTTAGTGCACTATGAGAAACCTGTCACACTGCACTGCATCTTACTGCACCATGAGGAATCTACACTGCGCTGGATCTTACTGCACCATGAGGAATCTACACTGCGCTGGATCTTACTGCACTGTGAGGAATCTACACACTGCGCTGCATCTTACTGCACCATGAGGAATCTACACTGCGCTGGATCTTACTGCACCATGAGGAATCTACACACTGCCCTGCATCTTACTGCACTGTGAGGAATCTACACACTGCGCTGAATCTTACTGCACTGTGAGGAATCTACACACTGCACTGCACCTTACTGCACCATGAGGAATCTACACACTGCGGTGCATCTTACTGCACCATGAGGAATCTACACACTGCACTGCATCTTACTGCACCATGAGGAATATACACACTGCACTGCATCTTACTGCACCATGAGGAATCTACACACTGCACTGCATCTTACTGCACCATGAGGAATCTACACACTGCGGTGCATCTTACTGCACCATGAGGAATCTACACACTGCACTGCATCTTACTGCACCATGAGGAATCTACACACTGCACTGCATCTTACTGCACCATGAGGAATATACACACTGCACTGCATCTTACTTCACTGTGAGGAATCTACACACTGCGCTGAATCTTACTGCACTGTGAGGAATCTACACACTGCACCTGCATCTTACTGCACCATGAGGAATCTACACACTGCACTGCATCTTACTGCACCATGGGGAATCTACACACTGCACTGCATCTTACTGCACTATGAGAAACCTGTCACACTGCACTGCATCTTACTGCACCATGAGGAATATACACACTGCACTGCATCTTACTGCACTATGAGGAATCTACACACTGCTCTGCATCTTACTGCACCATGAGGAATCCACACACTACGCTGCATCTTACTGCACCATGAGGAATCTACACACAGCACTGCATCTTACTGCACTGTGAGGAATCTTTGCACTCTTTGCTCAGCTGTCCCTGTTAATTTGTTGACTTGCACAAACCTATCCCTATGTATGAAGCATGTCCCGCAGTCAGTTGATTGTCAGTGCTACCCTGCTACCCCGTGCCACTTCACTCCCTTTGCCAATGTTTCCATCTCTCAGACTTGGCAGGAGCTTCAGTCAATGCAATAGTTTCCTGTGGCATAGGTTGGCTTGTGGCATTATCTGCTGCAGAGATTGTGTGTGTGTGTGGGCACAGACCTTGGGTCTGGCAGGGTGCAGGCTTGTCAAGCAGTGGAACGTATGTGCCTGTGTTTTTAATGTACCTCTGCAGGAGGAGGTGTGTCTGCAGGGTTGGTGTGTGTACCTGAGGGTGGCAACGGCATGCCTCCTGCGTGACTGTGGTGGTGGTGGTGGTGTTGGTGATCGTCGCAAGGGGGACTGGGTATGAGGGGATGCCGGCGTTACCTGGCGCTGTGGTGATGCCTGTGGTTGTGGATTTGGTGGCTGTGATTGCGCCGAGCTTGTGGTCCCTGCAGGCATGCTTTCCTCCTCATGTTGCCTCTCCTCTGGCCTGGCTGTCTTTGCTCTGTACCCTCTGCAGCATTGCGAGATGTCTCGCCTCTAATGACACAAATGTAGATATACTCACTGCTCTGTCTGCATTTGAATTACATTAAACATCATGCCTACCGATCAGTGGTTGTCCTGACATAGCCAATTACTTTAACAAGCTATTGTGTTTGCTAGCCTGACTGTCCTATACATAAGTTCACTCTGACTACATCCCCCATAATGCATAGCAGGTATTGAGTAAGACATGGAGTGGAGTGGGAGTCCCTATGCCACTATGGGGATTGGGGTTGGGGAGGGGGTAGCACAGCATGCTGGGCATGCTTCTTACCTTTTTTCTTTGCTGCTCTGGGGGAGCTGTCTACGTCTCCCACGCCACTCACACTCTCCGGCTGGATGGTGGACTCCACCATCTGTTCCAGTGGTGTTGGTGCTGGGGCTCAGTTCTTTCCTCCACCTGTTTTGGCAGCCTGCCTCTGCCTCTCTGCCATCCTTGCTTTTGCTGTCTTCCTGAGGTCGTACCACCTCTTCCTGACGTCCTCAATGGTACGCTGGGTCACACCTATGGCATTTATTTTGTCCCGAATGCCACTCTAGATTTGCCTCTTCTGTGATTCGAGTGGGCTGGGTATGCTCAGACGTGAGTCTCAGGCTCTCCACACCACTGGAGTCAAGCTATCCTGGCTGATGACGGCTGATAGCCAGAAACCGGTCCTAGGATGCTTGATTCCGGTCTGGGAAAGACATGGCTTGGTAGTTCGGACTGGACTGTTCCCATGAGGCACAGGGTCAGAGCTGATTTGCATATAGCCAGTGTCTAACCCAGGGTGGTGTGGAGTGCAAAAAAACGATGGATTTAGGCCCAGATCCTTGTACTGGGGTGAATGTATGACATTGTTCTACATTCTGTCCATCAACTGTGTTTTTTGCAATCTTCTGTGATTCGGGCACCTGGTGGGACTGCGGTCCAAAAAGCCTGTGATGGTCCTGGCTGACATTCTTAGTTTTCTTGTTTGTAGCTGTGAGGCTCTGTGGCTTCTGGCTCCTCAGCTCACCTGACTGCCTGCCTCACAGTGAGCTCCAGGTCCTGTGCAGCTGCCTGGGTGTGGCCACTTCCTGTTTGGGAGGTGATTGTGTGACACAGGATTGGCTGATTCATCGAATTCCACATTTTTAAATTACCGAATCGGTATTTACCGATTCGGTAATGAATTCTGTAATTCCGATTCGGTATTGGAATTTCGGTATTTTTGTTTTTTACCGATTCGTTCCGATTCGGTATTTATTACCGAATTTTAACGAATCGGTAATGTTTACCGATTTTTTTTATCATGCTACCTCCCTTTTGTGGTAATGGGTACAATACACTCTGTTTCTGGGATATAAGGTAGCACTTTGGGATGTGAAATTGTGTGAATGTACATGAGTGTGTTGGTCCACAATTGTTGTTTCAAATGCAATGTATTTAAATAAATGTGTCACAGGGCAATTTGAGTAAAAAAACTTTTTTTGTTATGTATATTTTTTCAGATTTGAACTCCAGGTGTAGAGATCCTCTATTGAATTGTCTCTGTGTGGTCCTGAGGAAGGTGGTCCCTACAACGGTTTCCCACCGAAACGCGTCGACCAATTTGTGATCAATACCCTTCATTGTTTAGAACTAATGAGTTTGGACAACAGTTACAGTACTATAGGATGTCTATGGTTGTTGTGAAAAGGAATGCATGTTGAGTGTGTACGTAAGTGGTTGTGTGTTTGGTTCTCTACCTGGTCTTTTGAATTTCTGTATATTGTGTGAATTGTACAATTAATGACAAACAACTACGGATTGATTATATTGAAAGAAATCCTTTTGTGAATAATGATGAATTTTACAATCACTGTTTTTATACACAAAAAAAGAGATAAAAAAGTTTTGATATGAAAAAATGAAATAAAATAACTCAAAATTTACATACAATTGCACTTTGTATATGCCCTGTTTTTTTGAGGTATTAGCCGTGTTAAAAGCATTTATAGGTCATGAGGGAGCATTCTGGTTTCTTGTAGTGTTTCTTCCCCTTTACTCCCTGGCCTCAAATTATTTACAAGAAGGGGTCTCCCAGTTCTAATTAATAATACCGATTTTTTTATCTACATCGCATATACCGAATTCTTAATACCGATTCGGTAAAATTTGGTATTAAGGATTCGGTATTCTTGATTTACCTACATATGGCCCTTTGTCGGGTCCTATTGTTGCTTAATCTTTTCGTTTTTGGTAAGGATGATTTTTTTTTTAGATGTCTATAACTTGAAACACAGTAGCAGGGACCTATGCTCCCTTTAGGCTGTGCGCGTGTTCAGTATCGCATGCGAGAGCGCCTTCGAATACATGACGTCAGTATGCCTGTTGAGCAAGTCTGGTTTTAGGGTTGTGCAGCGTGTTCAGCAATTTTAAGGAAAATGTCAAAATGACTCTGGTGATTAATGTTCCTGCAGGAGAGAGATGGAACTCTGTATAGTGGCAGTTTTGAGTTTTTATAAAGTAGTGTAGAGCAGTGGTTCCCAAACTTATGAATCCTGAGGACCCCCATTGAGTCACCACTGGAAGCCGGGGACCCCCAAGCAATTTGTATGAGTTAAATTTCAAATATTAAAGCAGTAATTCGAAAAAAATACACACGTGTGCACACAAAACAAATACTCAAAGTATTTAGGGGCAGATTTCCAATAAGTTACGCATCCATGCATATCATTTACAATGCTGCGCCTCATGGGGCAAAAAAGCACAGATGCATGACGCATCTGTGCCGTAAAGGTGGCGCATTGCTGGAGTTGCGTCGCAAGCGCGACACAGCTCCAGCAATGCTCTGAGGGGTCGAATCTTGTTAATGCTGCGTCAATCCTTACGCCTGCTTCAAGCAGGCGGAGGGTTTTGACGCAGCATGGGCCCCAAAGTGACTGAGTAAAATCTTGTAGATTTCACTCAGCCACTTTTAGGAGGCGTTCCTGCGCCGGAACACCTCCTTCTGGCGCAGGGCTTTACAACGTGGCGCATCTCTCAGATGCGTCACGTTGTAAATACCCTGCACCATGACGCATCTTTTGCGTCGCCGCTGCATCACGAAAGTGACGCAACAGTGGCGTAAAAGAGGAGCAAGGGGCTTGCAAATCTGCCCCTAAGGATTTTGGGGCCAGATGGGGCCTGACAAGGTAGCTTACCAACATTTACCAGCGCTGTTGCACGAGCGTTCCGCTTTTTAATCTCCCGTTTTTCTATCTTTGTTTATTTGAGTTTCATTGTCCCTGGTTTTTAACTGTGTGCTTATGCGCCCCCCTGTCCTCTCACCTGTACTATAATATTGGTGTAAACACCGCCGTTTGAGCGGGTCCGGTTCTGGGGAGCTTTCATTCTCGCTCGCCATCTTGGGAGCAAAGGGAGCGAAGGGGTCAATCTTGGGGGCCATCTTAGAGCGGTCTAGCGCTCTGGCGAAGCGGGATACGCCTACTTAAGGCGTCTGATGTTGAGGGTTCTGCCCTGACAAGGTAGCTTACCAGCATTTACCAGCGCTGTTGCACGAGCGTTCCGCTTTTTAATCTCCCGTTTTTCTATCTTTGTTTATTTGAGTTTCTTTGTCCCTGGTTTTTAACTGTGTACTTATGCGCCCCCCTGTCCTCTCACCTGCACTATAATATTGGTGTAAACACCGCCGTTTGAGCGGGTCCGGTTCTGGGGAGCTTTCATTCTCGCTCGCCATCTTGGGAGCGACGGGAGCGAAGGGGTCAATCTTGGGGGCCATCTTAGAGCGGTCTAGCGCTCTGGCGAAGCGGGATACGCCTACTTAAGGCGCACTACTCTGAGCGCAGCGGTGACGCGCAGCGGGCGCGCCTTCCCTGTGCCTGAGTCGTGCCAGAGTCCTGCCCGTCTGCGCTCGTCAGCTCTAAGGAGGCGCGGGGCGTGGCAGAACCCTTAGTTTCAGTCTCTCGGATCATGTTGTCTACTATCATGTAATGGAACTGTTGGCCATTAGGAGTCGGGCCACCATCTGCGACCATGGCCCTGTTGGCCCTTTATGTGGTCCATACCGGTGCACGCGTGGTGGATGGTCCTTGGCTTCTCCTGTCCCTATTCGAGCGATGGAGATGCTTGGCTCTCACAAGCGCTCAATGGGATCGCGGGAACTCATTATTTGGAACTTAAATGTGAGATCCTTGGTCAAACATCATCTGGAGATATATGAGCTTATCAAGGACGAGTCCCCTGATCTGTTCTTTATGACAGAAACTTGGCTGCAGGATACAGACACCTGTATCCTGAATTTGGCCGTTCCCCCGGATTATTCCATCTACACGTTGAATCGGGCTACTAGAGGGGGAGGGATTGCGCTGGCCATCAAGTCGTGCTATCCGTGTGAATGGAAAGCTTTAAAAATACCGGGCTGTGAGAGCGCTCTTTTTAAGGCTTCAATCAGTAATCACTTCACCTTCTCTGGTATTTTGATTTACCGTCCTCCGGGATGTGACTCTGCTTTCAGGGCTGGTCTCCCTGATTTAATTAGCACTATGGCATTAGGATGCTCAAATTTTAGTATTGTCGGGGATCTAAATCTCCATTTTGACTGTCCGACTGCCTCGGCTATTAGCAGCATCTTGGCCGACTTAGAGGCCCTGCAACTTAACCAATTGGTCACTTTGTCCACTCATACGGGAGGGCATATCCTTGACCCTTTTTTTACCAACTTAGAGGGGGTTAGAGTTCTATGCCCGACTCAGATCGCCTGGACAGACAATATGTTGGTGAAGGTGCTTTGTTCCATCCATGAGTCTCCCTTTAAACCGCAGGAAAGAACTGTGCTTAGGCGACATTGGAATAAACTGAGACTGGAGGACCTCTACCATCTTCTGGAAGAGACTCCATTGGGCCCTTAACAGAGGTGGAGCGAGGCTATGATCGCTTCTGCGAGTGGATTACCCACGCTCTTGACTCTCTGATCCCCGTGGGCTGGTCTAGGGGTCGCACAAAAGAGCCCAGCCCTTGGTATGACAGCTCTCTAGCGCATCTTAAAAAAGCCTGTAAATAGGCGTAGAGGGAGTGGCGAAATGCGTATGACCCGATGAAAAAGGTATGCTACCTCGCCAGAATTAAAATATACCATAGGGCAGTGTGTAGAACATGTGCTACCTTTTATGCCCAAGAATTTCATCGAAACTAATTTTCAAGGTGTTAAAGGACCTTGTGGAAAAGTAAATTTTGCCATGTTCTGTGTCCCTACGTGTCCTCCATCTTATGTTATGTGTGCATGATTAATATGCATATGTATTCCCCATGTTTGATTAAAGACGCAATTACAGTTGTGTCCAACTCTAGTATGCCAGTTTCCAGTTCTCGTGAAAGCTACGAGTATTAGGCCTATGTAAAGTCACGTTGCCACGTTTCTCAGTGTGCACGTTATTTCATTGAAAAGTCCCCGTTTCTAGGCCTCAAAAGGGCCCGGACACCAGATTCAGCTCCTGTCTCCTGAGCCCTCGCTGAGGAGCGATACAGCCCCCACCTGTATTCCTGACCCTTCACTTACTTCCTGCCTCACAGTGCCCGGCTCAGCCTGGCTCTGCCCACGAGTCTGCCAAGAGTATGTTATGATTCTAGTTATCAGTCCAGCCCTCCTTCTCTGCATTCCTAAGCTACTGAATCGCATCAATAGTTTCCGTCATTGTCTAGCCTTTACGTCTCCATGTAAGAGAAATACTGCATTTAATGGTCATTTAATATTCTTCAACACGCACTACATGTAGAATAATGCATGCTCCAGTCTTAGAGTCTGTTAGCCTTTCCCCTCCTGACTCTTAGTTTATATCAACATGTCCTCTAAACATTAGATACTAGATAGGGTTTAGGTACATGTCGCCCTGACTTTCCAGACTTCAGTCTCTACTCCTAGCGCAGAGTTCATAGCCCCCAGCTTCTCCTAGTAACACGTCATTGTCAGTTTGCGCGCACCACTAGGTTAGAGGTCCCGGCTCCTTAGGTAGCCCCCTCCATGTTTCCGCCCCATTTATGACATATTCTGTTACGTTTACATCACATGTCTATGTATACGCCTCTTGTTACACCCACTTTCACCCTTATCTTTCGCGACTGCTATTGACCACACCCACTGCTCCGCCTACTGTATTCACTGTAATGCAACTGTTTTAGTATATATGCTTGTGTACTGTTATTAAATGTTACGCCGTCGCCGATTCTTTTATTCCCTTACACCGATTCTGATCCTGCCCCCGGCAGCGCTGCCATCCTATTCCTGTGCAGGTTGTCCTGTTCCTGTCCTTTATGCTGTATTAAACCTGCAAAACTCCTACTACCTCGAATCTTGACTCTTATTTATTGAGCTATCTGTTATTGCTATGTCCAGTCAAACCTAGATCCGGTATTATTTATTTATATACCACATAATGGCGCCCGAATAGGGACTTGCCCTTTCCCCACGCGCCGGTGAAGCCACGCCGGCCCCCTGACCCTCTGCAGCCGTGACGGAACCATACCGTGCACGTGCAGATATTTCTGCTTCAAGTATCCCTCAGGCCCACGGAGGAGACGGAGGTGGCGGTCCAGCATCCAGACGAGGCGGTGGAGGAACGCGGCGAGTCCCGACCAGAGCCCAAGCCGAGAGTCCAAGGTCCGAGGTATCCGGAGGCCCACCCGTAACAGAAGTCCGAAGTTCGTCCGTCCGGCGTCGAAGCAGTCCAGTCCAGTCCGAGGCCTTCCGTTCTTGCTGCCCGGTGAGTACCGTTGCTGGGGTAGTATCTAGACAGGGTCAATCTAATTGACTTTGGTCCGTGGGTTTTGGTGGTACACAGACCCAAAACGAAGTGCCCACTTCGGTGGATGCGGGTCCTGACGTGTCTCTTTATGAGACCGGTAAGTTTCGTACTGTTTCAGCAGTACATCTAGTCTCTGTTCTAGTCAGTTCTGTTCTCGAGAAAATTCATGTATTCTGTTTTCAGTATTCCAGGTAGTATTCTGTTCGAACTGTTATTTTAAATGTTCTTTATGTATTTTAATGTCGTGGTATGAAAGTGGTGTAGTTATCGTGTTCATTGTGCATTGTATTGTGTCTAGATTACAGTTCAGTCATGCCCTTATTTTCTAAACTACGTCAGTTAAGAACTAGAAAAGGTCTGTTAGAAGAAGCAGTTCCTGTCCCGCCTAGGGACAGTCCAGGTCATTTTATGTATCAGAAGCATGGCATAAGTGCCATATTATATCTAGATTTATGGGTGGAGTACACCAAAGAGTTAGAAGAAAAGTATAGATGGCCCGTATCAGGTACGTGGGATGCCGAGTGCATCATGCGAGTAGAAGAAGCATTATGGAAAAAGAAAGCCAGACAGTCACAGAAAGATGCCACCGAGTTATGGCGCAAAGAATCTCATAAAAGAACCGAAAAAGAAATCAGAAAGTCAGAACTAAGTAGAGAATCCTTAGAACGAGCCCAAGAAAGGGAACTAATCGAGATAGGTGAACGAGTTAAAACCGAACAGTCAGACAGACAGAGGAATGCCCTTATTAAGGGTATGTACCCTCTTCTTGCCGAGGGCTTGCCAAAAGCAACCCCGGAGGCATCCAGTAATTTCCCGCCACCATTAGTTCCGACCAAGCTACGTCACAAACCGACCGCAGCTGATATTTTTATTTCGTCCTACTTGGACGACACAGTCCCAGAATATGCAAATCCTGTTCCGCCAGCTCCTGTAAATAATGTAAATCCTGCTCCTCCAGTCACCGGAGTACCTGCTACGGTACCCCCGGTCCAGCCCACATTACAATTTCCCACTCTGCCAGCACGAAGAGTATCAGTCGACGATTCCAGTTTAGGGGCCGCAGGAGGAGGTCCTCCTGGTACCCCGCCACCACACCAACGTGTAACGTTAGTCGAGTTACATGAACGTGCGTTACAGCGTACGCCCAAATATAAGTCCGTTGCAGAAATCCGACGAGCCCTTACTGAATGCCGCTATGATCCAGTCGCAGGTGATGATAGTACAGTTATATATTCCATCCGTGTAAGACGGGTGACCGGGTATTTGGACACCCTACCGGATATGAAAGAAGATCTAGACAGAATATATCGCTTCATCCGTACAGGGGATGATCCAGAAAGTATTGGCGAAGCCATGTCTCAAAGGAAAGCTGAGATCCAGCTCATGTTATTAAAGTTTCTGATTAATTGTTTAATAAGAGAACAAGATTCCCCGACTAAAGATCCGGCCGAAATGAGAATCCTGACAAAGTGGAGTGATAATATAGCCGAGGGTAAGCACAGAACCATCAGTAGTATAGAGAGTATGTACAAGAAAATTCGTAAAGAAATAATAAGGTTACACGAGAAACGCAAAGAAGCACTAGTAAACGAGAAAGAAAATGACTCTTCTACTGAAGAGGTAGACGACGAGAATCTCACTAGAATAGCGTACGTAGGTAGAACTAGACTTTCCGACCGACATTCACGTCTAGACTACAAGAAAACTGTTCCTCATCCAGCACCAGAACAAGGCTCTCTAGAACAAGTATTTCAAGCTACCGATCACATTCTGAAATCACGAATCGGTTACAGTGAGTTAAGTACTATGCATGAACAAGAACTAGCCCGATCAGCAGTCCGATGGATTACTGATTCTACCACTTTTCCAGATGAAATAGTGGCTCAAATGTTTCTGAAACTGCCCCCAGCCGAGCAACGACTGGTGGGTATGTATATGATCCAGCACCTCATTACTCTGTATGAGGGTCAACATTCTGATCCAGGTCCGTTACACGATGTCCTGAACGAGTTACTCCAGTATAGATGGAAAGGTCTAGGTACCGATTTAATTAGTGTCATTCTAGAACAACGCCACAAATATAGTATGTTTTTGAACCTGCATTTTGTTCATGTCTCACCCCCAGAAAGTAAACCCTTTTACATAGATAGACAGAATCCGTTACGAGAAGTACACCCAGTTAGGACAGCGGATGGTGAAATGCAACGAGTGTTTGTTTACACTCCGATTACAAAGATGGAACTCTTAGAGATGAAGAAATTAATTCCCTGTCATGACAAAGATCCAGCAGGGTTCCACCGAGAATTAAAAGACATGCTCCGTATGGGAGAATATACGTATCCAGATATAATTAAAATGTTAAAGGTCCTGTTGCCCGCAGGGGTATACGAAAAACTCAAGGAAAAAGAATGGGAGGTGGGAGAGAAAAAGATCGATTGGGCAGTTCTAGAAGCTGAAGATAAGATACGAGTACCAGGTACCGGTCTAGGACAAGTAGCGAGTCATACCCTCATCTCTTTGTTACTAAATTAGTCCAGTACCGCAGCCTATAGCTGCAACACAGCATGTTACACAGCAGATGTACCAGTATGCACAGTCCGAGTATCCAGAGTATCAGCCATATTCATGAAACAGCCTAGAGAGGGAGGTAGGCTTGCCTCTCATCGAGATACCTGTAGATCAAGAGGGTCCCTATGTTCACAGTCAAGTATTAGGGAAAGACAGAAAGTTTCTGATTGATACAGGGGCAAGTAGGACCACCATCAGTCACGCCGAAGTTCCAGGGGCTCCGCGCTCAGGCTCTAGAAATGTTTCCCTTGGATTTTCAGGAAAGCCTATTGTAAACGAGATATCTAAGCCAGTTACGCTAGAAGTAGGTCCATTGTCCCGAACTACTGATCTATTACTTACAAAGTCATGTCCAGAAAATTTGTTAGGAATTAAGACACTGAAAGAATTAGGTGCAGTTATTTGCTGCTCCCCAGAAGGAATACGACTGTTCTTGCGTGACTTCAAGGGTCACTATGTATTACGAGATTTTGATCCGAGATTGTCCAATGTTCCACAGCATTTATGGGCGCAAGGTCCAACTGATGTTGGTTATATGCAAATCACACCCCATCGTGTGACTCTCAAGCCAGGTGTGTTACCACGAATCAGACAGTACAGATTGCCACCTGAGGCTGTAACAGCCTTATCCAAAATTATTGACGAGCTCATCGCTCAAGGAGTAGTTGTAGAAACTGACTCCAATGTATGTAATTCTCCGATCATTCCAGTCATGAAACGTACTGATCCAAATGCACCTCCAGTATATCGATTAGTGATTGACCTTCGAGAACTCAATAAATGTATTATTCCCCAATACCCAGTTGTCCCAGATATCTCTTCCCTATTGACAGCCATTGATTCTGAAGCCTCATTTTTCACAGTCATAGACCTCAAGAACGCATTTTTCAGTGTCCCCATTCATCCAGACAGCCAGTTTCTTTTCGGATTTTGTTTAAATGGAAGGAGCTATATGTTCACACGAGCTCCTCAAGGTTTCACAGAAAGTCCTAGTATTTACAGTCAAGCACTTAAGAGACAACTAGACAATATTCACATGCCAACTGACACTGCCCTGCTCCAGTATGTCGATGATCTACTGATCACAGCCCGTTCTGAACGTGCTTGCGAGCGAGCATCCCTTACAGTCTTGTATTTCCTAGCCGAGATGGGGCACAAGGTGTCCCCTTCGAAGCTTCAATTCTGTGTCCAGCAAGTGATCTATTTAGGCCACTTACTGTCCAAGAGGGGTAGGCAGTTGACACCTGACCGTATCCAGTTAATAGCGAGTCTTCCTCAGCCCAAGACCCAGAAGGAGGTACGTGCTTTTATCGGCCTTACTTCTTACTGCAGACAATGGATTCCTCAGTATGCATTTCTAGCCAAGCCACTGATACAGTTAACGACACAGGAGGCAGCCGTATCGACTGTCCTCCCTTGGACATCTGAACATACACTTAGTTTCAATGAGTTAAAGAAAGCCTTATGCCAAGCTCCAGTTCTAGCTACACCGAACTACAGTAAGCCTTTTACACTTTTCGTCACTGAACGCGAAGGTACAGCATTATCTGTTCTCACACAAGATCAAGCAGGACAATACAAGCCTTGTGCTTATTTTTCGAGCACATTAGATCCTGTAGCCCAGGCTCTGCCTGCGTGCCTCAAGTCAGTTGCAGCCACAGCACTAGCTATCAGACAAAGTGATTCCATAGTATTAGGTCATTCCTTGACAGTACAAGTTCCACACTCTGTGGAAGTTCTTTTAAACCGAACACAGACTCAGCACTTGACAATTGCACGTTTAACAGGTTATGAACTGACACTGTTCCAGCCACACATAGAAATCAGACGCTGCAACGTTCTAAATCCAGCTACACTGTTACCGTCAGTTACTTCACATCCTGCCACACACGACTGTGTGGAAGTAGTTAGCACTATGACCAAGCCAAGACAAGATCTGACAGATATTCCATTACCAGATCCCGACCTGACACTTTATGTGGATGGTTCATGTATGAGAACAAGTACAGGAGAACTAGTAGCCGCGTATGCAGTGACTACAGACACTGAAGTTATTGAAACACACCGTATTGACACTCTGTCCGCTCAAGCAGCAGAGCTAGTTGCTCTGACACAAGCCTGCATACACGCCAAGAACCAGAAAGTTAACATATACACAGATTCCCGCTACGCATTTGGAGTCGTACACGACTTTGGAGTGCTCTGGCAGGAGAGAGGTTTCATGACTTCTCATGGAACCAAGATTCAGCATGGTCTCCTTATTCAAGCTCTGTTAGATGCTATACACTTACCGACATCTATTGCCGTCATGAAGTGCAAAGCACATACGAAAGTTACTGACACTATTTCTCAAGGTAATGATCTAGCAGATCGTACAGCCAAGCTTACAGCACAGACCCCAGACATTTCAGTTAATCCGACACAGACACATACTCCAGATCAGACTACATGTATGACAGTTAAGGACCCCACTCAAGATGTCATAGATATCCAGTCACATGCTACTCCCGATGAAATCAAGAAATGGTCCGAACAAGGAGGGGTCCAGACAGATCAGGGATGGGTGACGAAGGGAAAAGCCACATGGTTTCTCCCCGACTCTATGGTTCAAGTCATTATCAATACCGCACATAGTCCAGCACATTTAGGAGAAAAAGCTATGTTAGACAGTATCCAGAACATTTGGTTCAACAAGCATTTACGAGCTGCAGCCAAGCAGAAAGTCCGTACCTGTATGATATGTTGCCAGTTTAATCCAGGTAAAAGTGTCCCGGTGGAACAAGGGGGATTCCAGCCTCCTGACCACCCTTTTGAAGTCCTCCAAATGGATTATATTCAGATGGAGCGATGTCGAGGTTTCAAGTAAATGTAAATGTAAATGTAAATGTACAGGAATTTATATAGCGCAAATCACCGAGCGGTTTCTAAGCGCTTGCTTAGGGAACCCGTCCTGGTTCTCCCCTGTGAGATAACCCCAGCAGGGAATCCGCAAGGTGAAAGCCAGGCATCCCACCGCGAGGGGCCGTTGTGGAGACTAAGCAAGCTATTGCCCAGAGTCGCAGAGTGTGAACCCGTGAATCGAGTAGGCACCGGAGCGAGAATTGTCAAGTCCATGGACATTTTAAGACTCAAGACACCGCCGAGCCGGGAATTGAACCCTGGTCCCGGGCTGACCTCTGCTTCCAGGTCTGCCTCCTCTAACCAGTGAGCCACACTTCAAGTACGTCCTTGTAGTTGTATGCGCTTTGTCTAGATGGACAGAAGCATATCCAGTTCCAGATTACACAGCCACGACCACTGCCAAGCAGTTGGTTCGTGAATTTTTCCCCCGTTATGGACTCCCTAGGGTCGTATATTCTGACAACGGCCAGCCATTCTCATCTGAGCTCATGAAACATATCTCCCTTTTGTTAGGGTACCAGTGGAAGTTTCATTGTGTACGCCATCCTGAAGCAGCCGGTCTCGTAGAGAGACATAATCAGACCCTGAAAATCCGCCTTGCCAAAGTCTGTAAAGAGAAAGGTGTGGACTGGCTGGTAGCTCTGCCAGTCGCTTTGTTTTATATGCGCATGGTCGCACATTCCAGATCAGGTCTGTCCCCGTACGAGGTCGTATTCGGCCGCCCCCCAAATATGTGGGGTACACCTAGACCCCGAAGTATTACCGATGTTTCAAGTAATATGCTGACAGATTACCTAGCTTCCTTGATGTCTGCCCTACACTCTTGTCGTTCACAGGTTGCCGCCGCATTTCCAGACAATACCGAGGTGGCACCGCATGAAATCGTTCCCGGATGCATGGTTCTTGTCCGGAATTTTGATCGTTCAAGTCCGCTGGAGCCCCGCTGGAAGGAGCCCAAGCAAGTCCTCCTGGCCACCCGTACTGCCGTCAAGCTGGAAGGCAGGAAGGGCTGGGTCCACCTGTCGCATGTGAAAAAGTTTTACGGACTAAAGACTGTTTCCAAGAACATTTCCGAGGATTTAAAAGACTGCCAAAGTATTATTCTCAAGGACTGTCCCGCAAAAGACAATGATACAAATCCCTCCCTGTTAGAGAAAACTCCGCAGCAGGAGTATAAGCTAAAATTAAGGTCTAGTAAAATAAGTCAGCCAGTTTGATTGTCTAAGTCCTCCCCTAGGTGAAACGGTTAGACCGGTTTCTGACATGTATAAAATAGACCCCCACAGAGAGAGAGTTAGTGAGAACTCTAAAAGTTGCACTATTATTTTATGTTTTCTGCTATATTTCAGCATTATGATTACCTGCACAAGTTATGCATTTTATTTGTGTTTTCCAGTTTCTCATGTAAATAAGTCTTCTAATGTTACAGTAGAGCACACGTTTAGTGATCTGCCTCCTCATGAACTCTCATATCGTCTTGCTATGCGAAATAATTCCTTTGTCCGCATGTTACATTATTCACACCAGACCAGCAATGCCACTAATTGTTGGGTGTGTGGTCGACTCCCCCCTTTCCAGACACCGAAGGGAGTTCTGCCACTGTTTCCTTATCCATTTTCACATAACGGTTCGTGTGAAGCATGGTCCACGTTAACGTCATCCTCAACAGATATGTCTTTTCTTAACAGTACATGTTTCCCAGGCAAGCAAGGTCTTCCCCACAGAACAGGGTTAGATCTAGAAAATGAAGTTTATAATTTGGGTAATTATTGTTCGACTTTTATGGTCCTGAATGTTCAGTCTGATACTACTCCAGACTTACCTGCTATGTCAGTATTACCAGTAAAAGGTGAATTATGTGTCCGAAAGAAGGGTTCCGTACATGTAGGCCATAGTGATTGTACGACTATTGTCAAGTATAGTGACAGTAGGAAATCTATTTTCAAAGCTTCACGTCATTCTTATTTTGTTTGTGGTCAGACCGCATATGTTCGTTTGCCCCTCGATTGGGATGGTACCTGTTACATTGCCTTCCTACTGCCACCAGTTTTTCTAGCCCCACCTGACTATCATAGGAATTCCCACCTAGTACATACTAGACACAAGAGAGACCTCCCGATTGTCGATTATACTGAAACTGCTCTAGAACAATACATAGATATCAATAAAGGCATCTTCCCCTACTTAGGTACTGTCGTAAATAGTAAACTGATACGTAGATTAACCAGAACCCTTGAAGCAGTAGTGATTGAGACTACTTCCGCTCTAGGTAACTTAACTGAAGAGCAATCCTTTATGTGAATTGTTGTGCTCCAGAATCGTCTCGTCCTTGACGTCATACTGGCCGATAGGGGCGGGGCATGTAGAGTCATCGGATCTAGTTGCTGCATTTTCATTCCTAATAACGCACCGTCTGTTTACTCAGCTATAACCAGACTCCATAATATTGCCCATATGTTACACCAGAATCCAGGCACCTGGACATGGTCCGGTTGGTTCTGGAATATAATTTCCGCCTGGGGATGGAAAGTATTGTCATTTCTAGGTGTTGCAGTAGCGATCATATTCAGTTGCTGCCTCTGTATACAATGTGGCCCTGCGATTTGCGGCATTTGTGCTACCTCTTGTATTCCTAGTCCCAAGTCCCGTTCTAAATCCCGTTCCAAGACAATCCGAGACGAGCAAATGATGCTATATGAAATGATAGATGGTATCATGAATATTGATGTTTCCTGATGGAAACGTAGTGACAAGGAGGGAATGTGGAAAAGTAAATTTTGCCATGTTCTGTGTCCCTACGTGTCCTCCATCTTATGTTATGTGTGCATGATTAATATGCATATGTATTCCCCATGTTTGATTAAAGACGCAATTACAGTTGTGTCCAACTCTAGTATGCCAGTTTCCAGTTCTCGTGAAAGCTACGAGTATTAGGCCTATGTAAAGTCACGTTGCCACGTTTCTCAGTGTGCACGTTATTTCATTGAAAAGTCCCCGTTTCTAGGCCTCAAAAGGGCCCGGACACCAGATTCAGCTCCTGTCTCCTGAGCCCTCGCTGAGGAGCGATACAGCCCCCACCTGTATTCCTGACCCTTCACTTACTTCCTGCCTCACAGTGCCCGGCTCAGCCTGGCTCTGCCCACGAGTCTGCCAAGAGTATGTTATGATTCTAGTTATCAGTCCAGCCCTCCTTCTCTGCATTCCTAAGCTACTGAATCGCATCAATAGTTTCCGTCATTGTCTAGCCTTTACGTCTCCATGTAAGAGAAATACTGCATTTAATGGTCATTTAATATTCTTCAACACGCACTACATGTAGAATAATGCATGCTCCAGTCTTAGAGTCTGTTAGCCTTTCCCCTCCTGACTCTTAGTTTATATCAACATGTCCTCTAAACATTAGATACTAGATAGGGTTTAGGTACATGTCGCCCTGACTTTCCAGACTTCAGTCTCTACTCCTAGCGCAGAGTTCATAGCCCCCAGCTTCTCCTAGTAACACGTCATTGTCAGTTTGCGCGCACCACTAGGTTAGAGGTCCCGGCTCCTTAGGTAGCCCCCTCCATGTTTCCGCCCCATTTATGACATATTCTGTTACGTTTACATCGCATGTCTATGTATACGCCTCTTGTTACACCCACTTTCACCCTTATCTTTCGCGACTGCTATTGACCACACCCACTGCTCCGCCTACTGTATTCACTGTAATGCAACTGTTTTAGTATATATGCTTGTGTACTGTTATTAAATGTTACGCCGTCGCCGATTCTTTTATTCCCTTACACCGATTCTGATCCTGCCCCCGGCAGCGCTGCCATCCTATTCCTGTGCAGGTTGTCCTGTTCCTGTCCTTTATGCTGTATTAAACCTGCAAAACTCCTACTACCTCGAATCTTGACTCTTATTTATTGAGCTATCTGTTATTGCTATGTCCAGTCAAACCTAGATCCGGTATTATTTATTTATATACCACAACCTGATGGCCAAACGAGCTACGGTGGCGGAAATCTGTTCGGAATCTCATTGTGAGGACCTGGCCTCCTTTTTCCTCGAGAAGGTTCGAGCCATCTACCGAACTTTCCCGAAGGGCACTGACATTTTGGAGCCGGTCAGTGGTAGTCTGGGTGGAGGGGAGTTTCTCGCCATTCTGCCCCCTTTATCGACTGAGACCTTCAACTCCTTGAGCATTAAAATCAAATCGGGTTCTCCCGCAGATCCGATGAAACCGGCTCAGTTTAGGAGTATGTCCCTGCTATGTCGTGCCGCTTTGCTCTCTCTGATTAACCTGTCTCTATCTTCAGGTGCAGTTCCCACTAGGTGGAAACAAGCTGTAGTAACACCGATTCTGAAGAAGACGACTCTAGACCCCCTTAAACCTGAGAACTACCGCCCTGTTTCCCTCCAACCTTGGGCTGCGAAAATAACTGAGGCCCATGTGAACGGAATTCTTTCGGACCATCTAACTAGGGCTAATATTCTTGACCCTACCCAGAATGGGTTCCGTGCGGGACACAGCACGGAGACTGCCCTACTTGCCATGGCTGAACATCTGCGCTCTGTGCTTGATGAGGGTCGGACGGCGGCACTATTGTTATTAGATCTTAGTGCCGCGTTCGACGCGATCTCGCACAGGATTCTGCTGCAGCGCCTGGAAGAAGTGGGTGTCGTGGGCTCTGCCCTATGTTGGTTTCGTTCATTTCTTGACGATCGGTCCTTTAAGGTGGCGATTCCGCCCTGCCAGTCTAAATCGTACCCGTTGGAACTGGGTGTCCCGCAGGGTTCTTCGTTAAGCCCCACTCTATTCAACCTTTATGTGAGGCCGCTGTTCCAGCATCGGAGATAAAAAATCTTGGGGTTTGGTTGGAACCGACTCTCAGTTTCATCTGCCATACCAGGAAGGTGGCGGCTACCTGTTACTGTTTCCTCAGAGGGTTAAGACCAATTATGAAATTTTTCGACGCCCCCACGAGGCAGCTAGTGGTCCAAGCATCAGTGTTGTCCCGGCTGGATTATTCTAGCTCGCTTTTGGTGGGAATTAATCAGTCGGAACTCACCCAGCCGCAGCGAGTTCAAAACGCTGCAGCCAGAGTGGTGATTGGATTGCCAAGGTATTGTTCGGTCGCTAAGGCGTTGCGCTCTCTTCACTGGCTTCCGGTGAACCAGAGGATCAGATTCAAGGTGTTATGCGTTGCGTTCAAATTCCTCAAGGGCTTTTCTCCTCAAATATTGGAGAATTTGATAAGGCCATATGTGCCCTCACGAACCCTTAGATCACTGGGCCAAAACCTGGCAGCTCTTCCGCGCTTCAGATTGAGCAGAGCCGGCGGTCGCTCCTTCCGGGTGTTAGCGGCGAAGCTTTGGAATGATCTCCCCCCTCACATTCGGGCCCTTGAAGATCTCTTACATTTAGACGGGCCATCAAGACTATTCTATTTGCCTAGTTCTTTTTTTTGATTTTCTCCTTGATCTATTTTTTTCAGCTTTTTAACAGTGTTGTGTTTTGGGTGCCTTGCATTGCGCCGGGACGCTCCTTTGCTGGGGCAGCTGAGCGCGGTATAAGTTAAGATAACATAACATAACATAACATAACATGTACGACCATTTCATTTAGCGCCTTGCAATTGGCGACACATTACGAGTGGCAAATTGCGAGTCGCTAAATGAAATGTACAACAGTGTGTTTAACACTGTTTCGTATTCCCAATGGGGTCGCAAATTGCGAGGTTCATTAATATTAATGAGCCTCTTGCAATTTGCGAGCCTATTGGGAATGCCAGCCCTCCTAGGTATGGTGCCTTGTCTGGGACTGCTTTTAAATAAAGCAGTTAAAAAAAAATGCAGCCCATTTACCATGAATTTAAAAAAAAAAGAAAATGAAACGTTTTCGTTTCATTTTCTAAGGGCAGGCAGAGATCCCTGGGACCACTGCCTGCCCTTAAAAAATAATTCTGCATGCATTTGCAAAGGGGAAGGAGTCCCCTGGGGACCCCTTCCCATTTGCAAATGCATTACCATGTACTTGAAGTAAGTGGTAATTGCGAGTGGTTTGCGAACGCAAAACATTTGTACATGGTTTTAAGACTCGCTATTTGGAAGGGAATAACCCTTCCAAATAGCAAGTTGCAAAACCTATTTAGCGAGTCGCAAACAAATTGCGACTCGCGAAATAGGCAATGTACATGGCCCAATACTTTTTTGCATGTGAAAGCGGGTTCACGAACCAGTTCACGCATATAAAAACAGATCGTACATCTGGCCCGTAGTATTTTATATTGAAGTAATAGCCCCTCTGTCACATGTATTTCATTTGTTTTATAGCATCTCTCATACCATTGTAGGATGTCTTTACATCACACATATATAGAGACATTGAATCGTACATGTAAAACAGTGTGTATATAAAATGTTTAAAGAGTGTTTGGTGTGGAAAAGCACAAACTCAGGATTCAGAACATAACACAGTGGCTAGCACTGACTTTAACATTAAAAATGTATTTCCACCCATATAAATCTTTGTAGCAGCATCAGGATAATTAATAACTGGGAAAAAAGAAAAGTTACTAACTGGTACCATGCAGTTTGCAAGCAGCTCTTTGATGACAGTTTATAGGTCCCTCTGCTACATTATGATTGTCACTTATGAAGTGCACAGTAACAAAAGAATCTCTGGGACAAAAGCAGTAACCACGAACCTATGCACATAAAATGCTGCTTTTTAAAATGCATGTTACACGTTCTTTGCAGTAGGCACATTAACCCTCTGTGCTACATTAGTTAAGCCAAAGCTGCCACTGAACAAAACTCTCCTCACGCTCCAGCAGGTACATTAATCACTGGCTTTATCTTGACACTTTTATTGCTGCTGGAATGCTGCTAATTATACAAGAAACTTTTCTGTGCTTTTAAAACTGTTGCCTGCGGACCCCCTGGGAATGTGTCACGGACCCCTGGGGGTCCGCGGACCACAGTTTGGGAAACACTGGTGTAGAGGGTTAATACGCCTGCTGCAAAGGACGTGTACCATGCAAATCACAGAGCTGAATTTATGTGGATGGCTCAAGTGGTTACTGCTTTTGTCACATAGATCTTTTTGTTACTAGCAATTCATAGCTCACAATCCTTATATAGCACAGTGACCTATGAATTATCAAAGAGCTGCATGAAACTGCACGGTATAGGTTAGAACGTTCTGCTTTTTTCCCGGGCTTTCATTATCCTAATGTTGCTAAAACGGTTTTCTTGGGCTGAAATAGAGTCTTATTAGTAATGCTAACCCCAACCATTTGAGCCAATCCCAACCACTGGAGCCAATCCCAACCACTGGAGCCAATCCCAACCACTGGAGCCAATCTGAACCACTGGAGCCGGAGCAATCCCAACCACTGGAGCCAATCCCAACCACTGGAGCCAATCCCAACCGCTGGAGCCAATCCCAACCACTGGAGCCAATCCCAAACACTGGAGCCAATCCCAACCACTGGAGCCAATCCCAACCACTGGAGCCAATCCCAACCACTGGAGCCAATCCCAACCACTGGAGCCAATCCCAACCACTGGAGCCAATCTGAACCACTGGAGCCAATCCCAACCACTGGAGCCAATCCCAACTGCTGGAGCCAATCCCAACCACTCGAGCCAATCCCAACCACTGGAGCCAATCCCAACCACTGGAGCCAATCCCAACCACTGGAGCCAATCCCAACCACTGGAGCCAATCCCAACCACTGAAGCCAATCCCAACCACTGGAGCCAATCCCAACCACTGAAGCCAATCCCGCCAATCCCAACCTCTGAAGCCAATCCCAACCACTGGAGCCTTAAATCCTGAGTTTGTGCTTCTCCAGACTAAACACTCTTTTTATAGACTGATATACACACATTTGATTCATTATCTCTGTATAATGTACATGTGCCACGTAAAGTGCTCTGACACCATACTCTGGTGTGAGTAGTGCTATACAACAAATTCATGGTGTGTGAGAGAGGGGCGCTTGAGAGATGAAGTACACGTTTGGAGGGTGGTAGTGAGTGAATCTATGGAGAAAGAGGTCATTGGGGGAATCGCTAAAAAAGATTGACAGGTGCGCCAGCACAGGCGCTATGAAAGTAGTGTGTTGCTCATCGTAGAGACATACAATATATACCATGAGCTCAATGTTTGACAGGGCTGCCTTTTAAGGATATCTCTAGCATCATTTACATTAATAAGTCAGTTGGTCTTTTTTTTTCTTCTAAAAAAATGTACTTAAACACTTTGCATAAGGGTTTAATAGTGCCCCCTTAATTGATAAGTGAATTCTTTGAATATATGATTTTTTTAAACAAAATATATAATTTTTTTATTTAAAATTGAATAACTGTTTTTATCTTAACACCTTGCCTGCATCGCCGATTTTCCCCCGGTGCTGAACATTCCGATCGCGGGTGTGGTCGTGACGGAACCATTCCGTCATCCGCACAGCTCAACCGTGAGGCACGACGGAATGGTTCCGTCACCAGCATCGAAGGGGTTAATGTAAAAGTATCACTGTACTTGGCGTCGATCCAGGTCGGGCCCTGCGCTTCGGTCAGCAGCCGCAGCTAGGGCTGGAAATGCACAGCTCCAATACTTGTTAGGGCTGTATGCCTCTGTCTGGAAGGGGTCGGGAGGTGTGATCAGTCAATGTTGAACAATGTGTGTTTTGCCTGGAAACAGAATCATGTTTCCCAAAGCAGTCACCCAGAGAAACAGGGGTTTAGTCCATGTCCTTCATGAACGCCAGATTCCTGCCCTAGTCCGGCTTTTAGCTGATATCACTGAGGAGCGAATAAAATGTTAATGTTAATTGGTATTTATATAGCGCTAAATCACCTTCAGGTCTCTGAGCGCTCGGGGGGAGGGCGTAGCTGCATAGACGACAGTCGTGCCAGGCGTGGAATAGGGTTAGGCTGTGCTTAGGGCTTCCCTAAACAAGATTGTTTTGAGCTGTTTTCTGAACTGGAGTAGGTTGGGTTCCTTTTGGAGTTGCTCAGTTAGCTGGTTTCAGAGCTGGGGGACAAGGACAGAGAAAGCTCTGCCCCCTTTTGAGGTGAGCTAAAGACAGCTGTTCAGTATTTAAGGCCACAGGGCAATAGTTGAGTAGGTCTGATAAGGCAGGCCAAGCTTAGAGTGGAGAAGTGTGGCTCAATGGTTAGAGCGGCAGACCCTGATGCAGAGGTCTAGCCCGGGACCAGGGTTCAATTTCCCGCTTCGGCGGGTCTTGGGCTCAAAATTCCACAGACCTGATAATTCTCGCCTCGGTGCCTGTTCCAATCATGGAGTCCCACTCTGCGACTCTGGGCAATAGCTTGCTTAATCTCCACAACGGCCCCCACAACGCTAAGGATGCCTGGCCTCCACCTTGGGGGTGCCCAGGAGTGGACACCTCACAGGGAAAGCCAGGATGGGTTCCACAGCGGTATTCGTACAAGCGCCTTGAGACCCTTGCGGGTGAGTAGTGCGCTATACAAGTATCAATTTTTAGAGCACCCCTAATATGTCTAATCCACTGCCGAGGCTCCAGTCCTAGCCTCTCTCCTGAGGGTGCCTTCAGCTCAGCACCTCCTCACTCTGTCACCCCTTTCACCTACTGTCAGCAGCATCTCGCTCATGCACTACTTTCCCTCCACTCCTCGTAGTTGGTCATACTCAAGGGCATCGTAGAGGGGGTAGGACTCATGTGTGTGGTCTTGGGAAGAGTTCCAGCATCTTGTGGCAGCACCAGACCTGCAGAGGGCAGGCTGGGGAGTAGTGAGCCGGATTAAGGAGAATTTTGGGCTCTGGATGTTAAGCAAGCCTTTCATCCTCCTGAGGTCGATGTACGCTTTTGTTAGTGTCATGAGAATGAATAGCCAGGCATGCCCATGTAAAATAGAGTTCCAAGAATCAGTCTGCTCTCACTAGCGGGCTGGTGTCGGCACTGGAGGTAGAGTTAGGATGGCTGGGGCACAGTCAGGGGCATGTCATCCCCAGGTGACGGGGTATGAAGGACTTCTAGAGTGGCTTGCAGGGATTGCAGAAAATAAGCCTGTCAGTTCTGTGGAGAGCTCAGAGTGAAGGGGGGGGGTCTGCACTGGGCTCTGGAGGGCCCAGTGAAGGACCATTAGCACAGTTGGATGGAGTTACAGCTCTGTGAAGAGGGGCATTCATCACATGGGTCCTGAAGGCTGATTTCACACCTACACACTGCCTTTCATGTAGTCCATCTCATGAAATGCAGGGCATGCATATGCCCGCAGTGAGGCTTACTCCGGTAGAGGTACCTTCAGAGGCCTGGCGTAAATGTAAATGTCATGGTACTTATAGAGCGCACTGTCACCAGACGGTCACCTTGCGGTGTCGCCTATTCGGCTTCCTGGCGCTGATACTCATACCGCTGTGGAACCCGTCCTGGCTTTCCCTGTGAAGTGCCCACTCCTGGGCACCCCCAGGGTGAAGCCAGGCATCCTAGCGCTGTTGGGGCCGGTGTGGAGGCTAAGCAAGCTATTACCCAGAGTTGCAGCATGGGGCCCATGATTAGAATAGGCACCGAGGCAAGAATTAACAGGTCCGAGGAAATTGAGCCCAAGACCCGCCGAGGCGGGAATCGAACCCTGGTCCCGGGCCAGAACTCTGCATCAGGGTCTGCCGCTCTAACCATTGAGCCACACTCCTCCACTCCTCGTATCCCGAGGGTGCTCGCAGACGCAGTGTGGCCAATGGGAGACGGCTTGCAACCGAGACCCCATATACCTACAATGGGTGGAATCAGGCAACCTGGGGTCAGGAGGTGCCAGAGTCTGGGCCATGCCACGTAAGGGTGGCTACTCAGACTGGGGGAGGCCATCAGAAACGTTCACTCACTGGGTTTGTGTAGGAGCTTGTCTTGAGGTAGAAAAGAAAAGTGGACAAGGAGACAGTGTGGAAGTTGGTTAATGAGGTGAAAATGCAACGGAAATTAAGAAAAATGAAGTTTTGAACAGAATAGAGCTGGATAGAAAGAGGTTGAGATGAGGAGTGGGCAACTATGGAGGAGTGATATAGAGGAGGGAAATAAAGGAGGGATGTAGAAGGGTAGGTGAGAATGGGATATAGAGGGAGAATAAAGGCAGGCAAGTCACAACTTTAGAAAATGGACAAAGGATGTAGGAAAGACAGAATGAAAGTAAAGATGGGAGAGTAGAGAAAAGGAGAAAAGATAAGAACGGGTAGAAAATGAGCAGGATAGGAAAACTGAATAATAGGAAGGACATTGAACATTGAACATTGAAAGACATTTGTATAGCGCATGGCTACCCGGAGGCATCCCAGCGCTAACAGTGGCAACTGTGAGAGGTTCAGTCAGTTTAGGTAAAGAGAAATGTTTTCAGGGATCTACGAAAAGAGAGGTGGTTGGGTTCTGTTCGCAGGTGGAGGGAAAGGGAGTTCCAGAGTCTGAAGGCGTTGAACGAAAATTGTCGGCCTCCACTTCTGGCCTTCCTGATCCTAGGGATAATGGCAAGGTTCATAGTTTTGGAACGAAGGGTTCTGTTGGGCTCGTAAGGCTGGATAATACTGTAAGGAATGTGGGGACCGGTTTTAAATAGAGATTCATGAACAATACACAGGGACTTGAACTTAACTCTCTCCTGGACCGGCAGCCAGTGAAGTGATTTCAGGTCAGGTTTGGCGGAGTGGTATTTAGGAATGCCCAGTAAGAGTCTTGCGGCCCGATTTTGAATAGTCCGTAGTTTGGAGAGAGTGGCAACCGGAGCACCCAGATAGAGGGCATTAGCATAGTCCAGCCGATATAGAACATAATTTTCCTGGCCTGAAAAGGCAGGAGAGGAAGGACTTTCCAAATTATTTCAAGGATCCCGTAACATGAGACAGACGTCTTCCGAGCCTGAGTTTTAAATGTAAGTTCATGACTGATCCATACACCCAAACTCTTTAATGGATCTTAGGGATGGGGAATGAGCCCAGGGAGGTAGGCCATATTTCAATCAGGTCATGGGGAGGCTGATTGCCAAGGATCATAATTTCGCTCTTTTCCCTGTTCAATTTTAGGAAAGAGTGGCTCATCCACGTTGCGATTTCTTCCAAGCACGAGCGTAGGCAGGGAGGGGAACTTTCCGCTCTTTTAAGCCCAATCACCAATTGCGTATCATCTGCATAGGTGACTATGTGTGCTCCAAAGGGTAAGACTACCTCTGCAACGGTGCAGGTATAAACATTAAAGGTGGCCTAACGGCTAGGGCGCTCGACCTCGGACCTGGAGATCTGGGTTCGAGTCCCGGTAACGACGCCAAAACCTCCTGTGATTCTGGGCAAATCACGTAATCTCCCCGTGCCTAAAATGAAAGTGTGTCCTCATGTAACGTAACTGGAAAATATGTAAAGCGCTCTGATACCGGATTCGGTTTGGGTCTAGTTCGCGCTATATAAAACTCTGCAAAAAAAAAAAGGTGGGGCTTAGGGAAGATCCCTGAGGCACTCCGCAGCGGAGGGGTGTCCGTTTGGAGGGGACTTCATTGTCAAAGACTTGGAAGGATCTGTTGTTCAGGAAAGAGTGTAGCCATACCAGGGCAGTTCCAGTGATACTTAGTTAACTGAGCCTGTGGATCAGGATCCGATGGTTTACGGTATCAAAAGCCGTGCTGAGGTCAAGAAGGAGGACCACCGTGGTGCCACCGGGGTCTACTATCTTTCTTGACTCTTCCACTACTGAGAGCAGAGCCGTCTCTGTTCCTTGTAGTGGGCGAAAACCTGTCTTGCGTCCGATGGAAAAGTTTATGGGTCTCCAAGTAGGATGATAGTATTAGGTTGAAATATTTTTCGGTAATTTTGCTTCCCCCTGGGAGCAAGGAAATGGGGCGGTAGTTTCCCAGATTGGTGGGATCAAGACTGTTTTTTTTTTTTTTAGCAGAGCCTTTACCATGGCTTCCTTCCACCAGGGGGCACCACCCCCGCAGAAAGTGAGATGGTAATAAGGTCTAAGATCACAGGGGAGACCACACCTGCCACCTGTCTAAGTTTCCCTAAACGGGCAGGGTCCTTCGGTGAGCCACTTTTTACCTTAGTTAGGAGGCTTTCTAATACAGGCATCTCCGTTGCCGGGATTATGTCCAAGATGGGCTGGTTACGGCAAAATAGGGGGGCTAGGGACTCCTTTTTGATGGAGGGGAATGAAGAAAAGATAGTTTCAATTTTATTTGAGAAAAACTCTGCTAGCTTATCACACTGTGCTCCCGGGGTATCAGGGCTGACAGGTGGGGGGGAGCTTTTGAGAGAGTTTTGACAATGCTAAAGATCTCATGAGAGGAATCGGATGCTGCTAAGATTGTATTTCCGTAGTAGTCTGCCTGTGCTGCCCTGATTTCGGCTTTATAATGATGAATGCTTTCTATATTTTTCTCATGTCTGATGAGAAGCTTTTCCTCCAGTCTCTCTCGAGTTTTTTGCAGTTTTGTTTCAGGCCCCCTAATATATGTACAGGAATTTATATAGTGCAAATCACCGAGCGGTTTCTAAGCGCTTGCTTAGGGAACCCGTCCTGGTATTCCCCTGTGAGATAACCCCGGCAGGGTATCCGCAAGGTGAAAGCCAGGCATCCCGCCGTGGGGGCCATTGTGGAGATTAAGCAGGCTATTGCCCAGAGTCGCAGAGTGTGAACCCGTGAATCGAGTAGGCACCGGAGCGAGAATTGTCGAGTCCATGGACATTTTAGGACTCAAGACCCGGCCGAGCCGGGAATTGAACCCTGGTCCCGGGCTGACCTCTGCTTCCAGGTCTGCCTCCTCTAACCAGTGAGCCACACTTCTCCACTATAGCTGAGTACCACGTTTTTTGAGTGATTCCTTTTTTGATTTTGATACTTTTTACAAAAACAAGAACATCTAACGATTTTTGGAGCCAGTTGTTAAAATTGTCGTTGGCCGTGACTGCGTTTAAGGAGGGCGCAGGTTTGGTTTCTTCCAATACTGTGGTCCATTGTTCAATTGAAAGTTTGGACCAGGGACGAATTTTTGAATAAGTGGGGATCTTACATGGGGCTGAATGGGGTGGTGACCAGATGAGAGGAATGAGAAAATGGACTGACCACGGGACAGGGATGGGTTTCCCTCCTGATATATCCTCTGAGTTCGAGAAAATAGGGTCTCATAAGTAACCCTTTATATGGGTGGGTTCACTAATGTTCTGTTTGAGTTGGAAGACTGCTATGTCCTTGGTAAGTTCATTTGCAGATGCCTGAAGGGGCTCATCAAAATGGAGATTGAAGTCCCCCAGTAGATTAAAAATGGCCAATGACCCAGCCAAGTTTGCGACCAGGTCTGGTAGTGAATTACAGAATTCCACTGAGGGACCAGGGGTTCGGTATATTAAGATACCTGAAAGGTAAGGTCTGGGGCTGCCAGTCAGATGGCAGGTTAAGCCATGTTTGTAGATAATGGCTATCCTGCCCCCCTTCCCTGTAGGCCGGTCCAACCTCAGGATGGAATAGAAGCTTGGCAAAGCCTAGATGAGATCAGGGTCGGAGCCAGGGGTAAGCCATGTTTCAGTAAGAAACAGTACCTCTGTCAATTCCTCTTCAAGGAGGATAGAGATTTCTGCCGTATGTTTAGGCAATGATCTACAATTTAGGACAAACATTTTATATTTCCGTGGGTTAGTGCGGGCGGGCTGAGGGTCTATCGTTAGGTGGAAGCTGCAGTGCAAGCATTTATGATGGTCACTCGAGGGCAAGATAGAATGTTTACCTGTTCTCGCAATCAGGCCTGCCAGGCAGCGCAATTCTTCCGAGCCATACTGCCACCGCTGGCCAGTACGAGGAGCAGGGGTTTTGACCCCTGGACCCGTCCGGACGCAGACGGGCGCAGACAGGCTTGCCTTTGGCGCCGGCGGCGCGCCCGCTGGCCGCGTACGGGCCTCCATCTGTTTTTACAAGCCTCCAACAGGAAGTGGGGTAGTTGGGGGAGGAGTCGCGTCCATCCGTACAAGCGGCACACAAGAGCCGTGACAGACCAGGGACGCGAGAACAGGTAAGATCAGTACTCAAAGATGTGCAAAAATGTGGCAGATTTAAAACATACGAGCAGGCTTTTAAAAACAATTTCCAAGGTTTCCCAAACACACACAGCACACACTACTGACTCCGGCGCGGCCGGACCCCATGCTCCTTTTAGCAAGCCTCCGGCAGGAAGTGGGGTAGTTGGGGGAGGTGTTCCGTCCCTCCGTACAAGCGGCACACAAGAGCCATGACGGACCAGGGACGCGAGAACAGGTAAGATCAGTACTCAAAGATGTGCAAAATTGTGGCAGATTAAAACACACAAGCAGGTTTTTAAAAACAATTTCCAAGGTTTCCCAAACACAGCACGGGCTACTCACTATAGAAAGTAGCGCAGTGGGACAGAAATAATAAATGGAGAGCAAAGAAGATTTGGAGGAGAGGGCAAAGGAAGGGTAGAATTGATAGTAGAGAGAAAAGGGGGCATTTGGAGAGGATGAACTAAGGGAGTGAATAAGCAAGAAATGCTGAGGAAAAGAAGGAAAGAAAGGGGTGTGAAACATAGAAAGGAGAGAAAAAAGGAAGGAAGGACAATAAGAACAAACTAAAGGCGATAGGTAACAAGAGGGGAGAGAAAAGGATTGAAAGGGACAAATAAAATACTATCAGGGCAACACCAGACACACCAGGTCAAGGGGTGAACGAAATTCATTAGTACAGTAATTAAGAGGCTTTGCACATGATTGCTGGATAAGAGCTGTCATCCGAGTGGGGGGTTGTTTTGTAGTTGTGTGCTTCAAATGCAACAAATTGAAAACTGGATAAACATTTTTTTTAAAAAGGGATAGGTAGAGAAAGGTGACAACTAAGGAGTTCTGAGATAATGAACAAGATGAGTAGTAGAGAAGCATACTCAAGATAAAGATTTCAGTCAATCAATCAGGGTTTTATATAGCGCGCTCCTCACCCGTGAGAGTCTCAAGGCGCTGGGGGGTGGGGGGTGGGGGCGGCTCCGGATCAGTCGAAGAGCCAGGTCTTGAGGTCCTTCCTGAATGTGTGCAGGGTTGGAGAGTGTCGGATGTTCACAGGGAGCCTGTTCCAGGTCGTGGCTGTTATGTAGGAGAAAGCTCTCCCCTGGTTCTGTTTCCGCGGATGCGAGGGACCTCGACGTTAGCGGAGCGGAGGTTCCTCTTGGGTACGTGGAAGGATACTCTCTTGTTGAGGTATTTGTGTCCGATGTTGAGGGATTTGTAGGCATGGGTGAGGAGTTGAAAGGTGACCCTCTTCTCGAGGGGGAGCCAGTGGAGGGCTCGTAGGTGTTGGGTCATGTGCTCATGGCCCGGTTTCCCAAGGGCGAGTCTGGCTGCGGTGTCCCGGATGGTTTGGAGTTTGTGGTGAAGTTTTCTGTTGATTCCGGCGTAGAGGGAGTTGCTGTAGTCTAGTCTGCTAGTTACAAGTGCGTGGGTGACGGTCCTTCTGCAGTCGGGGGAATCCATGTGAAGGTCTTACGGAGGATGCAAAGGCAGTTGAAGCTAGTGGAGGAGACTGCGTTAATCTGGCGGTTCATGGAGAGGGAGGAGTCAAGGATGATGCCACGGTTCCGAGTGTGGTCTGTAGGGGTGGGTGGGCTCCCGAGGGTGGTGAGCCACCAGGTATTGTCCCAGGCGGAGGTGCAGGGTCCAAGATTGCGGACCTCGGTCTTCTCTGAGTTGAGCTTCAAACAGCTATCATTCCTTCCTGGAAGCAGAGTCTGGTGTCTTCGGGGTTCTTTGTAAGTGAGAGGATGAGCTGGGTGTCGTCGGCGTAGGATACAATGCTGAGACCATGCTGTCTGACATTGGCGGCGAGGGGTGTCATGTAGATGTTGAAGAGTGTGGGGCTGATTGATGATCCATGGGGTACTCTGTAGTGGATTTCCGTGGGTTCAGAGAGGAAATGAGGGAGTCGAATCCTCTGGGTTCTGCTGGAGATGAAGGATTTTATCCAGTCGAGGGCGGCTCTTTGGATCCCCGTGTCATGAAGTCTGGCTGCGAGCGTGTGATGTGAAACGGTGTCAAAGGTTGTGGAGAGGTCTAGAAGGATGAGGTCCGTAGTGTGTCCCTGGTCTAGTAGCATGCGGATGTCGTCAGTGGCGGCGAGGAGGGCGGTCTCGGTGCTGTGGTTGCTGCGGAATCCAGACTGGGAAGCGTCTAGGATGGAGTTCTCTTCGATGAAGGCGGGCAGCTGGGTGTTTACGAGTCTCTCGGTGACTTTGGCCGCGAAGGGGAGGAGAGAGATGGGACGGTAGTTTTTCAGGTCCGTTGGGTCGGCTGTTGGTTTCTTGAGGAGGGGTTTCCCCTCTGACCGTTGCCAGTCATCTGGGCAGATGCAGGACCTGAGGGAGGCGTTAATGGTCCGTCCTAGTTCGGGTGCGATGACGGCAGCGGCCCTGTGGAAGATGTGCATAGGGCAGGGTTCCATTGGGCCTCCTGAGTGTGCTTTCTTCATGGTCGCGGTGACGAGTCCGACGGTGGCGGGATCCCAGGACGTGATGGTCGGCTTGTCGGCTGTGGTGGCGGTGGGTAGGGGGGGTGGTGTCCGGCGCTGGTTTGCTGAATTTGTTGTAGAGGACCTTGATCTTCCATGGAACAAGGAGCTGAGCTTGTCGCAGAGATCCTGGGAACGTGTGATGTACGTGGCTTCGCAGGTGGGTTTTGTGAACTGCTGTATGACATTGAACAGTTCCTTGGCGTTGTTCGCGTTGGTCTAGACTTTGTCTCTTATGAAGGTCTGTTTGGTGTCTCTTATGCACTGGTGGTATACCTTCAGGGTGCTCTTGTGGATGTTCCGAGCTTCCGGGGTTTTCTGGTTTTGCCAGGTTTTCTCTAGGCGTCTGCATGAGCGGCTGGCCTCTTGAATTTCTGCGTTGAACCAGGCGGCCTTCAGCGGGTGTTGATTTGTGGGGTTGCGGAGGGGTGTGAGCTCATCGGCGCAACAGGCAACCCAGTGGTGAAATTTCCTGGCTGCGGAGTTGGTGTCGGTCATGGCACTGGGTGGGTTTTGACGGAGGGTGGTGTTGAGGTGTTCCTCTATGACCTTGCTCCAGTTCCGTCGTGGCGGGCGCGGGAGTGGCTTTGGTGCGGTTGTAGTGTTGAAAATAAAATGGACGCAGTGGTGGTCCGTCCAAGCGGCTGGGTTGTGTGGCTGAAGTGGATATTTGTTCCCTCCGCGATGATGGGGTCGAGGGTGTGACCTGCTCTATGGGTGGGCGTGTTGACTAGCTGCTTCAGTCCCAAGTTGGCGAGGTTGTCGAGGAGAGTGGTGGAGTCCGGATCATTGCAGTTGTCAAGGTGGAAGTTTAGGTTCCCGAGTAGAATGTAGTCCGTGGAGGTGATGGCATGATGTAGGAAGGTGGCTACCTGACTATGGTTACCCCAGATTTTTTTGCCTTGTGTTTAGCTGGTTTTCGACTTAGTTGACCTGGTCCCCTGCCAATCAGGTCCCCAGGCCATCTGATCTCTCTGTAAAATGGATTCCATGTACCCTAGGTACATACCACCATTGGAAATGGACTCCTTGTCAGCCCCTGTATAATGCACTATAGGTGCTCAGGGCATAGGGGCCACCAAGGCCTACCAGGGGCTGCAGCATATCTTTTGCCACCCCTGGCTGGTTCTTAAATTGACACAACTGGCTGATCACTCAGCTGGGGTAAGGTGGTGTAATCACCCCTTGCTTAGATATAGTATACCTATATCTAAACCTATATCTGGACACATATAAACCTGTGAGCCAGTCCTATGGAAGGCCTTATCAATCCTGGAGGCAGAGTGCGTGGTTTAATGTGAGATGGAGCTCTAGCATGAGCTGAGCCTGTCTGCAGCCGTCAGGAACAAATCCCTAAGCTGTTTCAGGATAATGCCATACCATATACTCATAAGTGCATTATAATCCTCGCGGTTATATAGCAACTTTGGTTTGTCTTTATCAAAACATGTCGTGTAAGGTGTCATACGATTTGGAATACTATCCCCTCGCCAGTTCTGGTGACGGGGATAGCATTCCACCCCTCTAGAGGGGTAAGACATGTTACTTTACTTAAATGCGGTTAATTTCTAAAAGGGCCTCAGATCCACAAAATGGATGCTTCTGCCACAGACACAAGTCTGACCCCCTGAAGCTGACCGAAACTCAGCCCAAGGGGCCTGGACAAAGGGTTTCCTGTCGCAGGGAGGTGTTACACCCCCCCAGACAGGAGATAGTGGATTGTAGCAGGGAGGTTTGAAAGAAACCAGACACTGCCTGGGGAGCACAAGGCTGCCCCTTGCATAATCCGGTCAAACCGGTTCTGGGGCACACCAGCCCCAGTCCCAGCGCGGCCTGGATCAAAGGTTAGGGGTGTATCCACCCCCTTCCTGGGTCCCACCCATAGGATGGGACCTAGCAGGTAATCCAGCCCCCTAGATTGGTATAAGAATGGGAGCAGTGCCAAAGCACTTCAGATTATCCTGATGAAACATAAGAAACGAACTCTGGACCCTTCGACATCCTACTCAACGTAGAAGACTGAAGAATCTCCCTTGTGGTCAAGGAGTGACCACCCTGTGCAAACAGGCACCATCCAGCCCTCGACGTCTGCTTTGTTGCAGTTCCCGCCGGAACTCGAGCGACAGAGAACGACGAGATCAAGCTTGCCTGCCTTCTAACAGCCCGATCCACAGTCCCTGCAGAGCTGAGACCTGTGGAGGCGACCGGAAGCGTGGGGCACGCCATCTTGGAAAGACCACGAGATGCTGACCGTGCAGCCCACGAGTGACCCTCGAAGCTGTACAACGGGGTTTGAGAAGCCCCAACCCTGAGCCACGCTTGCACCGAAGTTCAGCCCTCCACACTCGACGAATGCTGCGTGGGGCCCTTCTGCTTCTTTTGGCTCAACGCGTTGGTCCGGTCAATTGCCAGCTGGCTTGTGGCCCCTGTACCGACGAAACTTGAAATTTGATTTGCGATTCTGGTTGCTCCAGATTTGCACCCGCTCCCCTGAGAAGGAGCCCCCACTCTGACCCTCCTGGTTTGAGTGAGAAGCAATCTCCCGGTTTCGCGTGGATTGCTTTTGCCAAGTGTTGTTTGGTCCAATCTTGAAGCCGACAGCGCCGACGGCGAGAGCCTGCGTGGGACAGATCGTGACCCGCTCCTGGACGTCGTAGATGCCCCAGAGCCCACGTGACAGCGGAGAGAGTCCTGGTCACTACTGAGTGACCCAGACTCTGTCCCCTCTGCTTTCAGGTACTTTTCGACTTGAGTCCACCCTTGGACTCCACCGGACACTTCATCTTTAACCCGCCTGCAGCTCTTTCAGCTCCAAGCACCAAGAGCCTGCGTGACGAAACCCAACTCAACTTCGACCCTGTGCACCCACTTCCTGTGGGTGAGGTAACATTGCAACGCCGGTGTTCCCACACTGGTACACACCTCTAGGGTCTGTGTCTTAAGTTTTGTTCCTCTAGGTTCAGCGGAAGTGTCCTTAAACTTTAACTTTGTAACTTTTACGCACCATTGGTTAACATTGATGCATGCGTGCACTTTCTGCACTGCACCCGAATCCCGCGGGCTTTTCCCGACATCAGCATTGCTTGTCCCGACTGCTCCCAGCGATCCCCTAGGCAGCTAGGCCTAACCACTGATCGATTGGTCTCTCTTATACCATTTTTTTAGTATATGGTTTGTGTGGCCCCTTGGCCTCATCCAAAATTGTGCAACTTTGTATGTTATACTGTGCTTTTGATTTAACGCGTGTGCCCCTTTATTCATAAAGAATACTGGGGATTGTTTTTAGTAATAAATACATATGTTTTTATAAAATATACTTGTGTGGTGTCCTTTCATTTGATATTACAGGATTGTATGTGGTAAAACAGCTCGCTTAACACGACCTCTTAAGTTAAGCCTTTAAGGCTGCTTAGTCCATGCTACCTCTAGGATAGCTTGTCTAATAAGGTTGACTTACAACCAGACACCATAAGGGTTGTTTGGACTGATACAAGGTGGTTCCAGAATTGGAGACATCATATATCAGGCCAACTTCTCACACATGGTGTGCGGCGAGCTCTGCGATGGAAGTTGCGGGCTGGGTGTGAGGTCCAGGCGGTCTGTAGATGAAGGTGCCGCATAGCATGGTTCTGAGGCTGGTTTAGATCTGGAAGTGGAGGTGTTCTGTGTTGGACTGGGGGCCGCTTGTGCTGGAAGTGGAGAGCCAGAGGGAGGTCTTGTGTGCGATGGCGAGCCCTCCTCCTGGGGGGTGCGGGCGATCCTTTCTCTGGGTCTTATAGCCGTCGGGGAGGGCTGTGGCGAGTTTGGGGCCGGAGGCGGCGTTGGTCCAGGTTTCTGTGAAAAAGGCAACGTCAGGCAAGAGGGTGTCGATCAGGTCCCAGATTTCTATGGCGTGTCGGTGCAGGGAGCGCACGTTGAGGAGGATGCTTGGCAGGGTTTCGGTGGTGGTTGCCTCAGGAGGGCCGTCGGCAGGAGTGTGGGCTTTGTCGATGGTGAAGGATCTGCGGCTGGGTCTGCATGAGAACTGTCCCTGGGTGGTGTTCGGCAAGGATCTTACGCAGTCGGTATGTCTTCCAGGATTGAGTGCGTGGACTGTGGTGGAGTTGTAGCGGAGATGCCTGGGAGAACCAGGGTTCCTGGCGCTGGTTGCGGTCGGGTCGCGGACGGGTGCAGACGGGCTTGCTTTAGGCGCGCCAATGGCGCACCCGCTGCACGTGTCCGGTCTCGCAGCGGTCACCATTAAGTAGGGAAGGGGGGCGGGACCGGCGGTGGGGAGACGGGAGCGGGGACTAAGTCGGGGTGGGAAGGGCCACAGGGATAGCAGCGGCAGTCAAACGGGCTGGCAACACAGGCAAGAATAGAATAAAAAGATCAGCAGAATTAAGAACTCAGGAAAATAAACAGCAATTAGACAGTAATGCTAGTGAGGCCGGCAGATGCTGAATACTAAAATACGGAAATCTGAGTCACCACAATGCTGGGCGAGCTGCTGGTGGGAACACTGATAGTGGAGGACTCGAGCCTGCGGCGGTGAGGCGGAGCTGCTGGGGAGTGTGCTGGCCTGGACCGGAGGGATTTGATAGGGAAAGTGTAGAAGAGTGAGAGAGGACAGGGGGATTAGAAAGAGTTTGGGGAAAAGAGAATGGTAGAATGTAGATTGAAGCGAGGAGGCAAGATGAGGGAGAAGAAGAGAAAAGCAGAAAGGGAGAAAGAAAAGTGGGGATTATAAAGAGGTGCTAGGAGACAAGACAAAAACTTTAAAGAAGGGAGGAAGGAGATGAGGACAAGCAAGAGATAGCGAGAGAGAGAGGAAGTGGGTGGGGATATAAAAAGGTGAGAGGTGGAGATAAGAGATTCATGATAATAGCGAAGAGAGAGGAATGATACATAGAATGATTAGGGAATAAGATTCAGTGTCAGCGGGGTTCAAAGGTGAACAAAGCCTACTGCCCCCCTGATATGGGTATCTTTTAATACCAACCCAAATGTGAGTGGAGGTACATTTTTTCTGGCTTATATTAGGGACTATGGTACCCTTGCTATGCCACTGATTTTGGTAGCTTGCATGCGGCACATACTTGCCTATTAAGTTGTTGCTTGTCATCAGTGCACGCAGCCTTGACTGTACTGTGCAAAGCACCTTTATTGCCGCATGTAAAGGAAAAAGATTAGAGGGAACATAGTCAGGGACTCAGACTCCATGAGTTGTCCAGTTTCTATTTGGCACCACTTTCTCATTGAGTAGTTTTGTTTACAAACAATGTAGGAAGAGCTACTGTCTTCTGAGAATACCCAAGCCCTAGCCCTAAGGTTAACATCAGACATAGGACTCCATGTTATTGGAGACCCCAACATGAACGCCTAAACACGATAAACATTGTTGGCTTTGTATCTCTCCCCAAGAGGGTCACAGCACCTTCTGTATAATTTTAACTGCTTCTTTTTTGGTCTTGCAAGACATTTTGTTTTCTATTAGTGGGCTTGGAAGCCACCCATTACTTACCATTGGTTGGCATCATTGTCACTCTCAATTGCTTGCATCTCACTTTGTCAGTGTTGCAGTCGTAACATCCTTTTCTCGTGTGTGACCCTCGCCTTGAGAATGGCCCAAGTATCTGTGTCCTTCCACTGCTTGCTTTTGGGGGCTATATTTTTCTTTTTGTTGATGCAATCTAAAGAGCGCATTTTTAGGTCTCGCCTTGCGTTGCAGCGAATGCGCTGCGAGCTCTGCGAGGGCATCTTGTAATCAATACACTTTCAGAGGTGATGTCTCGACTTCGCCTGTTATTTTGATTGGTTTGCGTCACTCGTTATGGTAAACGGTGTCTTTATTGTAACTGAGTCTTTTTAGTCTCTCCTGGTTACCGCCTTGTCCTCTTTTAGCCCCGCCCACCCAGACTGAATCTTTTACTGGCGGCGTGAGACGGTCTGTTTTATAATTGCTCTCTCTGCACTTTATTGTTTCCATTACTGGCATGTGGGCTGTGCGTTTACATTTTGTACGTTTCTCTAATGTTTTTTTTTCTTGCCAGCACAGCATCGGTGTCTGTAACAGGTGATGGGTTACAGGTACTCTGTTGCCATGGTGATAGAGCCCTTGAACTCCTCTCACAATACCATCCCCCCTGACCGCCTGACACAGGGTGATCCTGAGGAACGGGGCCTCGGGGGTTGGTCCTTTGTGAATGAGGCCATCAAAGTGTAACAAGTCCTTGTTTCTCCTCCATTCCGGCAGTGTTGAGCTGTGGGATCCACAGAGCTCATCCCGGCAGTGTTGACCTGTGGGATCCACAGTGCTCACCCCAGCAGTGTTGACCTGTGGGATCCGCAGAGCTCATCCCGGCAGTTTTGAACTGTGGGATCTACAGAGCTCATCCCGCCAGTGTTGACCTGTGGGATACGTAGAGCTCATTGCGGCAGTGTTGACCTGTGGGATCCGCAGAGCTCATCCCGGCAGTGTTGACCTGTGGGATACGCAGAGCTCATACCAGCAGTGTTGACCTGTGGGATCCACAGAGCTCACCCCAGCAGTGTTGACCTGTGGGATCCACAGGGCTCATCCCGGTAGTGTTGACCTGTGGGATCCACAGGGCTCATCCCGGTAGTGTTGACCTGTGGGATCCACAGGGCTCATCCCGGCAGTGTTGACCTGTGGGATCCGCAGAGCTCATCCCAGCAGTGTTGACCTGTGGGATCCGCAGAGCTCATCCTGGCAGTGTTGACCTGTGGGATCCGCAGAGCTCATCCTGGCAGTGTTGACCTGTGGGATCCACAGAGCTCACCACAGCAGTGTTGACCTGTGGGATCCGCAGAGCTCATCCCGGCAGTGTTGAACTGTGGGATCCACAGAGCTCATCCCGGCAGTGTTGACCTGTGGGATACGCAGAGCTCATTGCGGCAGTGTTGACCTGTGGGATCCGCAGAGCTCATCCCAGCAGTGTTGACCTGTGGGATACGCAGAGCTCATCCCAGCAGTGTTGACCTGTGGGATCCACAGAGCTCACCCCGGCAGTGTTGACCTGTGGGATCCACAGAGCTCACCGTAGCAGTGTTGACCTGTGGGATCCTCAGAGCTCACCCCGGCAGTGTTGACCTGTGGGATCTGCAGAGCTCACCCCGGCAGTGTTGACCTGTGGGATCCACAGAGCTCATCCCAGCAGTGTTGACCTGTGGGACCCGCAGAGCTTTTCCCGGCAGTGTTGACCTGTGGGATCCACAGAGCTCACCCCAGCAGTGTTGACCTGTGGGATCCACAGAGCTCACCGTAGCAGTGTTGACCTGTGGGATCCAAAGAGCTCACCCCGGCAGTGTTGACCTGTGGGATCCACAGAGCTCACCGTAGCAGTGTTGACCTGTGGGATCCGCAGAGCTCACCCCGGCAGTGTTGACCTGTGGGATCGGCAGAGCTCATTGCGGCAGTGTTGACCTGTGGGATCCGCAGAGCTCATCCCGGCAGCGTTGACCTGTGGGATCCACAGAGCTCACCATAGCAGTGTTGACCTGTGGGATCCGCAGAGCTCATCCCGGCAGTGTTGACCTGTGGGATCCACAGAGCTCACCCCAGCAGTGTTGACCTGTGGGATCCACAGAGCTCACCGTAGCAGTGTTGACCTGTGGGATCCACAGAGCTCACCCCAGCAGTGTTGACCTGTGGGATCCGCAGAGCTCATCCCAGCAGTGTTGACCTGTGGGATCCGCAGAGCTCATCCCGGCAGTGTTGACCTGTGGGATCCACAGAGCTCACCCCGGCAGTGTTGACCTGTGGGATCCACAGAGCTCATCCAGGCAGTGTTGACCTGTGGGATCCACAGAGCTCATCCCGGCAGTGTTGACCTGTGGGATCCGCAGAGCTCATCCCGGCAGTGTTGACCTGTGCGATCCGCAGAGCTCATCCCGGCAGTGTTGACCTCTGGGATCCGCACAGCTCATCCTGGCAGTGTTGACCTGTGGGATCCACAGAGCTCATCCCAGCAGTGTTGACCTGTGGGATACGCAGAGCTCACCCCGGCAGTGTTGACCTGTGGAGAAGTGTGGCTCAGGGGTTAGAGGCAGCAGACCCGGAAGCTGAGATCGGTCCTGGACCAGGGTTAAATTCCCCGCCTCGGCTGGTCTTGGGCTAAAAATTCCAAGGACTCGATAATTCTTGCCCCGGTGCCTCCTCGACTCACGGGTTCACACTCTGCAACTCTGGGCAATAGCTTGCTTAATATCCACAACGGCCCCTCGCGGCGGGATGCCTGACTTTCACCTTGTGGATACTCTGCTATCTCACAGGGGAATACCAGGAAGGGTTCCCTAAGCAAGCGCCGGGAAACCCACTACGGGTAGCTGTGCGCTATATAAGCTCAACTACATTTACATTTACATTTATCCACAGAGCTCACCCCGGCAGTGTTGACCTGTGGGATCCACAGAGATCATCCCGGCAGTGTTGACCTGTGGGATCCGCAGAGCTCATCCCAGCAGTGTTGACCGGTGGTATCCACGGAGCTCACCCCGGCAGTGTTGACCTGTGGGATCCACAGAGCTCACCGCAGCAGTGTTGACCTGTGGGATCCACAGAGCTCATCCCAGCAGTGTTGACCTGTGGGATCCGCAGAGCTCATCCCGGCAGTGTTGACCTGTGGGATCCGCAGAGCTCATCCCGGCAGTGTTGACCTGTGGTATCCGCAGAGCTCATTGCGGCAGTGTTGACCTGTGGGATCCGCAGAGCTCACCCCAGCAGTGTTGACCTGTGGGATCCACAGAGCTCATCCCAGCAGTGTTTACCTGTGGGATCCACAGAGCTCACCCCAGCAGTGTTGACCTGTGGGATCCACAGAGCTCATCCCAGCAGTGTTTACCTGTGGGATCCACAGAGCTCACCCAGCAGTGTTGACCTGTGGGATCCGCAGAGCTCATCCCGGCAGTGTTGACCTGTGGGATCCACAGAGCTCACCCCAGCAGTGTTGACCTGTGGGATCCACAGAGCTCACCCCAGCAGTGTTGACCTGTGGGATCCACTGAGCTCACCCCAGCAGTGTTGACCTGTGGAATCCACAGAGCTCATCCAGGCAGTATTGACCTGTGGTATCCGCAGAGCTCATCCCAGCAGTGTTGACCTGTGGGATCCACAGAGCTCATCCCAGCAGTGTTGACCTGTGGGATCCACAGAGCTCACCCCACCAGTGTTGACCTGTGGGATCCACAGAGCTCATCCAGGCAGTGTTGACCTGTGGGATCCACAGAGCTCACCCCAGCAGTGTTGACCTGTGGGATCCACAGAGCTCATCCCAGCAGTGTTGACCTGTGGGATCCACAGAGCTCATCCAGGCAGTGTTGACCCGTGGGATCCACAGAGCTCACACCGGCAGTGTTGACCTGTGGGATCCGCAGAGCTCACCCCAGCAGTGTTGACCTGTGGGATCCACAGAGCTCACCCCAGCAGTGTTGACCTGTGGGATCCGCAGAGCTCATCCCAGCAGTGTTTACCTGTGGGATCCACAGAGCTCACCCCAGCAGTGTTGACCTGTGGGATCTGCAGAGCTCATCCCGGCAGTGTTGACCTGTGGGATCCACAGAGCTCGCCCCAGCAGTGTTGACGTGTGGGATCCACAGAGCTCATCCAGGCAGTGTTGACCTGTGGGATCCACAGAGCTCACCCCAGCAGTGTTGACTTGTGGGATCCTCAGAGCTCACACCGGCAGTGTTGACCTGTGGGATCCACAGAGCTCATACCGGCAGTGTTGACCTGTGGGATCCACAGAGCTCATCCCGGCAGTGTTGACCTGTGGGATCCGCAGAGCTCACCCAAGCAGTGTTGACCTGTGAGATCCACAGAGCTCACCCCAGCAGTGTTGACCTGTGGGATCCACAGAGCTCACCCCAGCAGTGTTGACCTGTGGTATCCACAGAGCTCATCCAGGCAGTGTTGACCTGTAGGATCCACAGAGCTCACCCCAGCAGTGTTGACCTGTGGGATCCACAGAGCTCATCCCAGCAGTGTTGACCTGTGGGATCCACAGAGCTCACACCGGCAGTGTTGACCTGTGGTATCCACAGAGCTCATCCAGGCAGTGTTGACCTGTGGGATCCACAGAGCTCATCCCGGCAGTGTTGACCTGTGGGATCCACAGAGCTCACACCGGCAGTGTTGACCTGTGGGATTCACAGAGCTCACACTGGCAGTGTTGACCTGTGGGATCCACAGAGCTCACCCCAGCAGTGTTGACCTGTGGGATCCGCAGAGCTCATCCCGGCAGTGTTTACCTGTGGGAACCACAGAGCTCACACTGGCAGTGTTGACCTGTGGGATCCGCAGAGCTCATCCCGGCAGTGTTGACCTGTGGGATCCACAGAGCTCACCCCAGCAGTGTTGACTTGTGGGATCCTCAGAGCTCACCCCAGCAGTGTTGACCTGTGGGATCCACAGAGCTCACCCCAGCAGTGTTGACCTGTGGGATCCGCAGAGCTCACCCCAGCAGTGTTGACCTGTGGGATCCACAGAGCTCACACTGGCAGTGTTGACCTGTGGGATCCACAGAGCTCACACCGGCAGTGTTGACCTGTGGGATCCGCAGAGCTCATCCCGGCAGTGTTGAACTGTGGGATCCACAGAGCTCACCCCAGCAGTGTTGACTTGTGGGATCCTCAGAGCTCACCCCAGCAGTGTTGACCTGTGGGATCCACAGAGCTCACCCCAGCAGTTTTGACCTATGGGATCCGCAGAGCTCATCCCAGCAGTGTTGACCTGTGGGATCCACAGAGCTCACACCGGCAGTGTTGACCTGTGGGATCCACAGAGCTCACACCAGCAGTGTTGACCTGTGGGATCCACAGAGCTCACCCCAGCAGTGTTGACCTGTGGGATCCACAGAGCTCACCCCAGCAGTGTTGACCTGTGGGATCCACAGAGCTCATCCCAGCAGTGTTGACCTGTGGGATCCGCAGAGCTCACCCTAGCAGTGTTGACCCGTGGGATCCACAGAGCTCACCCCAGCAGTGTTGACCTGAGGGATCCACAGAGCTCACCCCAGCAGTGTTGACCTGTGGGATCCACAGAGCTCACCCCAGAAGTGTTGACCTGTGGGATCCGCAGAGCTCACCCCAGCAGTGTTGACCTGTGGGATCCGCAGAGCTCATCCCGGCAGTGTTGACCTGTGGGATCCGCAGAGCTCACCCCAGCAGTGTTGACCTGTGGGATCCACAGAGCTTACCCCAGCAGTGTTGACCTGTGGGATCCGCAGAGCTCATTGCGGCAGTGTTGACCTGTGGGATCCACAGAGCTCACCCCAGCAGTGTTGACCTGTGCGATCCGCAGAGCTCATCCCAGCAGTGTTGACCTGTGGTTTCCACAGAGCTGATCCCAGCAGTGTTGACCTGTGGGATCCGCAGAGCTCACCCCAGCAGTGTTGACCTGTGGGATCCACAGAGCTCACCCCAGCAGTGTTGACCTGTGGGATCCGCAGAGCTCACCCCAGCAGTGTTGACCTGTGGGATCCGCAGAGCTCATCCTGGCAGTGTTGACCTGTGGGATCCGCAGAGCTCACTCCAGCAGTGTTGACGTGTGGGATCCACAGAGCTCACCCCAGCAGTGTTGACCTGTGGGATCCGCAGAGCTCATTGCGGCAGTGTTGACCTGTGGGATCCGCAGAGCTCACTCCAGCAGTGTTGACCTGTGCGATCCGCAGAGCTCATCCCAGCAGTGTTGACCTGTGGTTTCCACAGAGCTGATCCCGGCAGTGTTGACCTGTGGGATCCGCAGAGCTCACCCCAGCAGTGTTGACCTGTGGGATCCACACAGCTCATCCCAGCAGTGTTGACCTGTGGGATCCACAGAGCTCATCCCGGCAGTGTTTACCTGTGGGATCCACAGAGCTCATCCCGGCAGTGTTGACCTGTGGGATCCGCAGAGCTCATCCCGGCAGTGTTGACCTGTGCGATCCACAGAGCTCACCCCGTCAGTGTTAACCTGTGGGATGCACAGAGCTCATCCAGGCAGTGTTGACCTGTGGGATCCGCAGAGCTCACCCCAGCAGTGTTGACCTGTGCGATCCGCAGAGCTCATCCCAGCAGTGTTGACCTGTGGTTTCCACAGAGCTGATCCCGGCAGAGTTGACCTGTGGGATCCGCAGAGCTCACCCCAGCAGTGTTGACCTGTGGGATCCACACAGCTCATCCCAGCAGTGTTGACCTGTGGGATCCACAGAGCTCATCCCGGCAGTGTTTACCTGTGGGATCCACAGAGCTCATCCCGGCAGTGTTGACCTGTGGGATCCGCAGAGCTCATCCCGGCAGTGTTGACCTGTGCGATCCACAGAGCTCACCCCGTCAGTGTTAACCTGTGGGATGCACAGAGCTCATCCAGGCAGTGTTGACCTGTGGGATCCGCTGAGCTCACCCCAGCAGTGTTGACCTGTGGGATCCACAGAGCTCATCCCGGCAGTGTTGACCTGTGGGATCCGCAGAGCTCATCCCAGCAGTGTTGACCTGTTGGATCCACAGAGCTCATCCCGGCAGTGTTGACCTGAGGGATCCGCAGAGCTCATCCCGGCAGTGTTGACCTGTGGGATACGCAGAGCTCATCCCATCAGTGTTGACCTGTGGGATCCGCAGAGCTCATCCCGGCAGTGTTGATCTGTGGGATCCATAGAGCTCATTGCGGCAGTGTTGACCTGTAGGATCCATAGAGCTCATTGCGGCAGTGTTGTTCAGTCTCCAGTATTCCAGGCTCTAGAGGAGGTTGTGGCCACAAAGCCTGGCACTGCACCATCTCTTGAACATGGAAGAGATCCAGGATTTATAGTTGCCCTTTGAGCTCAGTAGCTCCTTGGTGGCCGGTGTAGTTCCTTGCATTTCTCAGATCCTTGTGTCTGGTGGAGTCACGCCGGACTACCTTCAGTGCAAAGCCTCTCCTGTCAACTCATGAAAGTCGTCAGCCGCAGTCACAGCTGACCCGATTTGTCCTGCTGGTGGGTGGCCATGGGTTGTAATCAAGTCTCGTAGACTTGCCTGTACCTCAGTATGCTGAAGCTGTGCAGATCTGCATGAGTACAGTGGTGGGCATGTTCTACATCAACAAGAGGAGAAGGACCTTCATGCACCTTGTGTGCGGTTCTGTCTGGCTAGGAGTACATGGGACAGGATGCATAAGCTCGCAACTGTCCGGCATTCAATACACAAATGCACCCCTTTTGGCTCTTTGGTGACAGTTCAGTAGTCCATTGCTGGACCATCGGCATCATGGGATTGGCTACGTATACAATGATCTCCCGGGATTCTGGATAAGGAAGGACCCCTCTCTGATGTATGCATTCCTGCTAAGTTGAATTGGTTCTGCCCTTTAAGCTTTTTTGTAGTATCCACAGCCAGGGTTTACTCATTTGGTTACCGGTCTAGTTTCCAGTCTCGTCCATTTGTTTGTGTAGGCACCATTTTCTCTTTTTGGACAGGGTCACCCTAATCCTTGATCTCTCAAGGTAGTGATCTGAATCTGAGCTATAGGCACTTGGGATTATCAGAGTGCTTCTGAGATTTAATCATGGCTTCTGGAGGAAAGCCAGCCGAGACCTGAGGACTGGGGCTCGGCGTCCGCCCCCTAGCTGTGTCATTTGTGGTGTGCATCCTGTGATTTCAAACCGGGTTAGGTCCCAATTGGAATATTATCTGTAACAGAATTCCCATGAGCATCCTACACTGTCTAGCCACTTTAAAGGATAATTGAGTTGTATGTGTGTTTGGTGGCCCCTCCCATGTGTGATGCTGTCTTAGGACTTTCTGTTAAGACTTCGAAGCTGTGCAGCTCTTTGGCCACCACATTGCATTGAATCAGTGATTTGTATGGGTAAGTACTTTCAAGGTCGAGCCTACTAAATGGAGCCTGCACTGTCTGTAGCGAGGCATATTGTAGCTTAAAAGAGCATACAGGGGCTTTCAGCCCGCCCATTTCTTACAGTTGGTTGGCTTACCGGTCACTCATTTTTGTGTGCTCCTTATTTGTGCCACAGCTTGCCAATCATGTGTTTGTCCCTCCATGGAGCCATACCTTTTTTACCATCTCTTTGTTTGGCTGGCATCTCTGTCTTCATAGCTTGCTTTTCATGCACTACTATTTTAGGTCTCTCCTAGCGATGCAGCGCTTGCACTGCTCGCTCTGCAAAGTATCTTGTAATCGTGGAGATTTCAGAAGTGGAGTTTAAGCCCCCCCCATCATTCTTATTGGCTTGCGTCATCGTTCATGCTAAACGCTGGCTTTTGATTGTAAATGAGGCATCTTAGTCCCTCCTTGTTACCGCCCTGTCTCCTTCTGAGACGCCCATCCAGTCTGGATCTTTTGCTTGCGGCGTTACACTGTGTCCTTTAATTACTGGGGAAGCACTTTTTTTTTACCATTCGTGTATTGGCCGTTTAACATCGCGGCAGCTTCAACACTAATAAGGAGACGGAGAGGTAGACTTTTTTATTATCGCTTGAATGTGTGCTTTTTTGGGGGGTAAAATCTGCATCCCACCTAGCGTTGCTTGTTAAATTATTATTATTTTTTTTACATTATTTTTTTTTAAAGCGCATATGGCGGCTGCGCAACTTTATTATCGTGCGCGCTGCTAAAATGCTTTTTAAATGTATTTTGTTTTTATATAGTGCGGCACGCCAAGCTGAGTATTCATAGCGGCCGCATACCTATCTACCGCTTTGACGTTAGCCGCGCTCTTCCCTTCTACTCCGCCCTAGGCTGATACAGAGGCGGGGACAACGAGACATATAAACTTCCTCAGCTGCCTGTTCTACCAGCCAGCTAGCGACGCATGATCCGCTCCCGGCAACCATGTGACCATTGTTTTGCGAGGTTGCTGGGAGAGACGCCGCCGACATTGAGTAAAAGCGTGGATTGCTGAAGGGGGCATGAGCAGCTGCTAAGCGTGCTGCTACAGGGAGCCGCGGGGCAGGGACGGCACACAGACGCATCGGCAACCAGGCCAGCTACGGGGTGCCAGTGCTCCACGTTTCAACATGAGTTATAATTGTTATAATTAATTTTTGTGCAGTTTCTCAACTACCCTACTTTATTACAATTGAAATGTAGCCTTTGTTGTTGGCCAGTATTTTTGTGATTATTACTGCTTGCTGTAGCTGTTTTTAAACACCTGCCTCCAAGCGGCAGTTTCTCCGCGTACAGTGAAGGTTTTGCACTGCCCACCCATGGTCCCTCTTCCCTAAGGCTGAAGAAGGGCAGTGGCTGCTCTGTGATGACTCACTCTTTTATGCACCAGTAAGCCTCTCCAGCATGTGACATTTCCTGCTGGTGCTCCCCACTAATTCAGATTTTCTTTTAACACATTCTTGTTTGCTTTTCCTTACACCTGGGTCTCATACACACCACTGTCCCTAAGTGGATGTGCTCCTGGTCTTCCTCCTTCGCCTTGTGACGTTTCTGGACTGATTCTGAATGTGAGCCAAACTGCTCAAATGGAAATGTGGAAATTATGTATTAAGTGTTTAATAAAACCTACAGCTAGTAGGGAGCTCCTAAGGTGAGAGGGATATAATCCATATTACAATGGGTATGATCTGGTTTGTGTCCTCCAGGGGTACTCAAACTCTGCCCCAAGTTGGAAGCTATGTTGTGTTTTTGCACATATAAGACCCAATATGGGCCAGGTTTAGCAATCCTAACTCTCTGAGGAGCGCAGACTTCACTAATCCCAAAGTTATGAGGAAGGAAATCAGGTGGACTGTAACCCACACACATCCCACCTCTTTCTCGCACATAGAGTGTATCGGGCAACGCTCAGTCGTGTGAGACTTACAGGATTATTTATAAGTGTGTTTTCCAGGGCCTCTTCCCCACCTGAGTGACCACACCGAAAAAATCCACCCTATACACTTTAGAAGGAGTTAATCAAAATGAATGCCCTATCCAGATAGAGATATTATGCATACATGTTGATATGAGCAATTCAACAGTGGAATAGAAAAGAATGGTAATGTGGTTGAGGGATTTTGATATAATCAGTGTATGATGAAGGCCCCCCCCTTCTAAGGCCAAAGTTAAACCTATTCAGCCTGAAAAGTGCCTAGGTATGTTTCTCAACAGGCGTTCGATACTTCAAGAGTGCAGAGATGGACTAGAGCTGAGCGAGAAGTCCATGACCTTTAGGGGGGTCAGATGAGTGCATCACCCGCCTTACTCTGTCTGAGAATCTGAAGATATCCTCTGATGCGATGTCTGTGCATTGAGGTGCAATACACCTTGTTATTTATCCCGGAAAGGGTCAGAATTCATCTCGTGATGTAAAACACACACATTAGCATATGAATTCTGTTGCACAAAAATGAATTACAATGACTGAATAAAATGGAGAGCACAAGAACGAGGAGAATGCAGAGCACACAGCAGCCTCCTGGTTTGTTGGCTGGAATCTCATGGGAAACTATATTCCACCAAGACCTTCCCACAGGTCAGGGAGGCCCTGCTCAGTGTGAGTGATCAGCACATTGTCTCTCTCACTGAGCCTCCAAACCATGGGTCCTCACAAACAATTACCCAGGGGCCAAAAAGTCTGGTCTTTCATGTGGCAGAGGGCCACATTGAAGACAGCAGTGTGGGGTGCGAGAGCCAAACGGCGTGGAAGGTGGACATAGGAGAAGCCCGTCCATGGTGTTCAGAGTTACTTGTGGGGTTATTTTGAGGGTTTCATTTCATACTGCCTTCTTAATGAAGCCTGTCTTCTACATAACATTCATACATTTGACAATGGTGTTATACTGCATCCGAGGGTGCTGTCCCTCTACAGCACCCCGGGTTAAGCCTTCTCCGCTCGTTACCGCTATCTTTAGTGAGTCCAGAGCACAAAGGAAGTAACTTGATTATTGAATTAGAATTAAAGAGTATCTTGGGCCTCACTATCTCCATCTGTCTCTTATCTGATAACATTAGTAGTGCTTAGAAGCAGGCTCATATAAGTGCTATGAAATATACATGACACTGGGTGATCACGTTTAAACATATTTCTCTACTCCTTTATCTGCAACAGAGATTGGAAAAAGTTAAATCGAACTAAACACTGGTAGTAAGTTTGTGATGATAAAACAGGGCTGTAACTCAACAAACATTTTATTTTACGCAAGGGGAGAGAACAACCAGTCTCATAGTCCACTGTATTAAAATATGGTTTAGATAGAAAGTTACCAATCTTGAAGCAATGCTTTTGTCCCTTTAATTGCCAGCATGTGACAGAGGTGGGCTTGGATCCTTGGGCGAAAACGAGCCACGCCTTCTGACTGCTACCCACACTAAACCTCATGTGTCAAGAAGTAAAGACAAAGCAGTAACATTTGATGTGACACTGGAGAGGGGAAGAGATACCCATCAACTGGCTGAATTGCACAGCCTGACACCAGATTCTTGGGATACATTCTGGCTTCCCGTTGTGACAGAACTATGTGATCCTAGGCAATTTTACATTTCACTTTTCCTCTTTTTTCCTAGCTATCATCACAAAACAGAGCACCTTTAAATGCATCATTTTAGAGGGGGCGGGCAAAGATGGTTTCCCGTAAATGCACACAGATGTGGGGGCCAAATTCGCCAACTGGCATGCTGATGTGGACTTAGTGGGGCAGCGTGTACTAGAGACGAAGACCCAAATGGAGACAGTCACGAATGCCCACAACAGCTGGGGGATGTGCAACCCTGGAGGAGCTGCTTAAAAACATTTCCGACAAGCTAGAAGATCTGGAGAAGTATTTTTGGAAAGAAAACCTACGACTGTGGGGTCTTAGTGAAGAAGTCTATGAAGCCAGCCTCAAACACTTCTTGGTTGGCATGCCTTCCACCCTGTTGGGCGACAATCACCTGGAGGTGAGGATTGGCAGGGTGCATCGAGTGGACCTCAAGAGACAAACCTGCAAACATAGACCCCGGGTTGTGCTAGTTAAATTTCACTGCTTTACCTTCAAAGAAAAAATACTACAGACAGCCAGAAACGTGGGGGAAGTACGCTTCCAAGCTCATTCTTGCACGGTTTGTCAGGACGTCACTCAGGTTACACTACAGCGCAGGACACATCCCTTTAAAATGTCCTTTGAGCTGGGAGATAAAAGACACAACATCTCTGAGGTGCAGCGAGCAGTGACTTTGCTGGGCGTAACTATCGATGACACGGGGGACCCTTGACCGCGGGGAATTGGGTGTCAAAACCCCCTTTGCGAAAACTCAAGACACACTCGCCGCCCAGACACACAAAATGGGGGATGCCACTCTGGAGCAAGCCACACTCACTATGCAGGGGAGAGGAGTTGGCCTAACGGCTAGGGCGGTCGAACTTGAATCAGGGGATCTGGGTTAGAATCTCAGCAATGGCGCTCAACATCATGTGATTCTGGGTAAATCACTTAATCTCCCCTTGCCTAACAAAAATGAATGTGTCCTCATGTAACGCAACTGGTGCTATGTAAAGCGCTCTGATACCTGATGTCCACCACAACCCTTTAGCCTATCCAAACCAATGCCCCACCGCAAGCACTGTATATTACCTCTAACTCGACAATATTACAGATAGCCTCACTTACCACCCGAGGTCTGAACTCGCCCAATAAGCGGGGGCCATCTGGTGTACCCTCTGAGAGATTAAACCAGACATAGTTTGCTTCCAGAAAACCCACCTCATACGCAAAGACCAGAGGAAGTTAAAGCACAGGGACTATCCCCCAGTTATCACTCTCGGCTAGCACTAAACAAAGAGGGGCGGCCATATAGATTACGCGCAACCTTCCCATGAGAGTCTCACAAGTCCACAGAGACAATGATGGTAGATCCCTGATCTTGGTAGGGACTCTGGAGGGATATCCTCTCATCATAGCTACCCGTAGGTTCCTAACACTGCTCCGGATGCTTTCCTCATCAGTTTCCTGAAAAGAATAGCAAGAGTAGCACGAGGAGAACTTATTTTGACCGGGGAATTTAAATTGGTGCAGTATCCACAAAGAGACGGACAAGGAGGACAAGACTCTTCTCTAAGAAATTTAAGAGAGTGGTAGCTCAGCTTAGCCTACAAAGTGCCGTGCAAGAGCTAAATGAAGGTCAAACTACTTATACATTCTCCTCCCCAGTTCACAACACCCACTCCCGCATAGATTATGTGTTAGTGAGTAACACCCTTATGGGTCAGACCCGCTCGGCAGAGATTGGATCCACAGCAGTTTGGGCCCACGCACCTTCCACGATCTGGCTCAATCTCTGAGTCAAAAGACACCCAGGGAACAAAAGGCGTCACCTGTGGCTACTCAGGGACACGGCTACCAGGAATAACAGATTAGGCTGACACATAACAGAATACTTCTAGGATAATGAGGGAGGAGATGCGTTTAAGGCGATTATTCGGGGGCATTTCATAGCAGTTACACCTGAGAGCATCAGATTCCACAAACTAGATGTGTAAACCCTAGAGAAGGAGATAAGGACTTTGAGGCGGAGCGTTAAAGTCTGCCGTCCCATCGTATCACCGCGTCCAAAGAGACTCCCTAGAGTATCCGATCCTCCCAGATTCCAAAGCGATCAAATTGAATAAAACTCCAGGCTCTGATATCCTTACGGCCCAATTTTATCAAATATACCCCCCTCTACTTTCACCAAAACTGACCTCCCTGTACAACTGCTGTTCAACTGCTGCACCACAGAGGGGAAGATTTCCCCAACCATGAGCGAAGCTGTGGTTCCTGTCCTTCCTAAATCCAACAAGGACGCAAGGCGATGCACCTCATACCGACCCATAGTCTTATTGAACATAGATGCTAAACTCTAAACAAAAATCATGGCCACTCGGCTTAATGAGGTGCTCCACACTGGTGCAACCAGACCAGGTGAATTTATCCCTGCATGCCAAACCCTGACAATACCCAAACAGCCTTAAATGTAAATGTATGTAAATGTATTTGAGCTTGTAAAGCGCACTGCTACCCGTCCATAGGTCTCCTGGCGCTCCCTGTGGGATGGTCCCTGCTGGGAGTCCCCAAGGTGGAGCCAGGCATCCCCGGCGTATGTGGGGGGCCGTTGTGGAGATGAGGCAAGCTAATGCCCAGAGTTGCCAAGTGTGATCCCTGGTTAGAGTAGGCACCGAGGCGAGAATTATCGAGTCCGTTGACCCTGGTCTACGACCCTGCCGCGTCAGGAATTGAACCCTGGTCCCGGGCCGTCCTCTGCTCCCGGGTCTGCCGCCTCTAACCAGTGAGCCATACTACTCCACATAGCCTTACACCTCATAGAAAAGGTCTCTCTAGTGGTGCTCCTATCATTGGAAGCAGAGAGGCCCTTGATAGGGGGATTGGTGTTTCCTGCGCCAGACACTTCGGAAATGGGGTTTGGACCCACGTTTCTGACCATGTTTTTTTCAAACTCTGCCCATCCAAAAGCTAGAGTGGTGCAAAATGGACTCATATCAAAACAATTTCTACTCACAAGAGACACCAAACAGGTATGTCCCATGTCACCGCTCTTATTTGCATTATCCATAGAACCTCTAGTCTGTAGGATTCATCAAGCAGCAACAAGAATTACATTTGGTGCCAGAGATTTCAAATTTTCACTATCTGCTAACCATGTTCTCTTAAAGTTTTACCCGGGCGCCTTGCTTCCAGCAGTAATGTACTCGCTACAACCCTTTGGCACAGCTTCCGGCTATAAAGTAAACTACGACAAATCAGAAATTCTGAAACTCACAGTGGCAACACGAGGCCAATGGACTGGCCGCCAATCTCCCTGTTTATTGTGCCCGCCCCTTTATTACTTGCCAGAGAGTCCGGATTACATAGACCTTGCCAGAACTGTTAAAAGCTAACTACCCCCTTCTGCTTACAGCTATTACCAAGAGTCTGCAAATGTGGGGGAACCTAATGCACGCTTCGTTAGGCAGAATCAATACCATCAAAATGAGCATTCTCACGTAACTCCTCAATCTAATCCAAGCCCTCCACTCTGGCAGGAAACGTCTTATCTACAATAAATTCAAAATAAATTGATTGAGATTATATGGTGGTGAAAAACTTGAGACTTCCCAAAAGATTGATGACACAGCTGAGGGAGGCAGGCGGTCTTGTCTGGGGGCAAGGTAGGTATATGGAGAGTGAATCTCCGTGATGAAAATGTGACAATAGGGGTTGCCCATCCCTGAACAGACCATGAGGCAAAGGGCCTCTCTGGATTAGGTAAATTACCTTTGATTAACAAGTGGAGGTAGGTCCTTTCCTTTAAATTTACTAGATTGTCTAACATAGGGATCCTAATAAAAGCCCTGATGAATGCCTGAGTCTTTTTTAGGCTAACTGTGGGCTGAAACATGTTGGCACCTCAGAGGTACATAAGGGTCATGGTACTCAGTAACATCCCCTGAACATAGTCTTTATGTATTTTTACTCATACCTAGGGTATCACCTAATAAAGGATCTCTTGTGGTTTATCCCAAGGTATTTTTAAGTAGGAGAACTGAATCCCAGATAATGACCAGATAGATAATTTCTAAGAACTCTCTAAAGACAGTCCCATTTGAGTTTGAGTCTGCCCTGGTAGTATCATCTTACCAGGGTGGGACGAGGTGGCCTATGATGAAGCGTGTCACACTACGAGAGCGAGCCTACCTCATCCAATTCTTGGAATTGCCCAAATCTTGAGTCGGAAAGTAGCAAAAGTCGATAAGAATTCACAGAATAGGTACTAATAAACATAGTTGTACCTATCCAGCCGACCACCGCATCAGCGGTCCCTAGCACACCTCACTACTATTCAGCAGCTCAACAGCGAGCGGTCAGACAGTGGTTCACGATGGCCTCGACAAACATCTGGCGACTAATGGACCGACAATCATCCGCAGGCCCCTGTGTGACCTGGTGTGACTGGAGAAATGCCAAAGCCCCCTTAACACATACATCAGCACACCAGTAGCTGCATCTCTCAAAACGTGGGACAGATATGTAGACGCATAGGGTTTAGTGCCCTACCTACGCCACTATATCCCCATCCGCTATAACTAATTGTTCTCCACCGCTGTAGTGGGCCAGTTAATTTGTGGCTGGAGGGATGGGGGCTGTTATATGATCTCAGATATGTATGAAGCTATGACCCCCCAAAAACTTTGAGCAGTTCAAAGAAGTGTGTGCTCTGTCCAAAACATCTTATGTTTGGTTTAGTAAACTATGAGTTGACCATGTATAATAATAGCCCAGGTCACATGGATGGTGCACCTGACACTTGACTGGCCTCTTGGTTTGGTAATGCTATTGTCTCAGGGTGGGGAAGGCACGAATGTGTTCTAAGTCCATGTTTGAGAACTATCACTTTTAATACATGCCTTTCAATGCAGTGATACAGTCTGATGAACTAAAGGAAAGTTTTGGGCTCTCGAGCAAGAACAGAACTCTAAAGAAGTGTGTATTTTTCTCAGCTCCCCTCATTTGACAGACTTCTACCCTCAGTAGGCCCTTCTCTGGCAATGCCCTGAATATTAGGTACCCACTGCCAGTTCATGTGTGACCTGCACCCTCACTGAAGGTGGTGAAATTAGGGCTCATAGAGGCCTCCATACAAAGTTCTTCATTTGATCTTTTTCTAAGGCTGCCCCTTGGAAGTGCTGGGCTCTTTTCCCTTCTTTCTCCCTTCCATATTTTCTCTTCTCACTTCTTTCTTTTCTGCCCCCTGATTATGTTCCCAAAACACACTTACCATGACACATCTTGTAGCATGCTCTGAGATTAGATTTTCCGAAAGTCTCCACTTTATTTAATACCCAGCGGTGAGCATTATCATTTCTTTCCTTGCTTTGGCTATATGAAAGTAAGTTAAATGCAGGAACAATAAGACTACAATTCCCAGAACCCACTGGAATGCTTGACTGCTGAAGACTAAACCAGGCTCTCTATATCACATTTAAGTCTCCCAGGCTTGCTGCCAGCAATCTTTTCTGATGATGCACATTGAAAATAAAATGGAGAACAAACAATAAAGTAAAGAGCTCCTGTGGCTGAAAACATCTGAGTGAAATAATAGGAACAACGACTCTGGACAGTACATGACCATAGGTGACAGGAGCTGGGAAAAGAAGCAAGGGTGGCATTATGACTGCAGGCCAAAGACGGCTGTGGTGAGATAATACTGGGTCTTTAATAAAACGGAGACTGTCCAGAAAACTCTACATCAGCCCTCAGGTCTGCAATCATTTATAGGAGAGACCAGCATTACAGGAAGGGTGCCTAGAGGGAAGGTGCAGTACCAGAGGCGCTGTGAAAGGAGTCTGAGTTTAAGAGAGTGGAGTAACAGCTAATGAACCCCTGGATCTGTTGTGGGAACTCCCAGAGAAAGAGTCTTTCTTCGGAATCTTTTGTCTCCCAAGCTCATATTTTCTGACACATGGGCCCTCGCCTGTATCTTCTCCTTGAGGTAGGCGGCCTCAAGGTGTTGTGTATTCTGAGGCCTTGTCTCCTCAAGAAAAGGGTAAAGTGGTAACACTCATGCAAGCAAGTGCCCTTGTGAGTCAGTAGGAGTAGGATACAATATACATGAATACCCCCCTCCCCCCCCAGTGCAGATGGAACAGCCCCTGAGAGGAGCACGCACCTATCGGCACACCTCTTCTGTTTGTACCTCGTGAGCACTTACCTGTGCTCCTCCTCTGTTTCTACCTCAAAAGCATCTACCTGTGCTCCTCTTCTGTTTATACCTCATAAGAGCCTGCCTACCTTAACACCTCCTCTGTTTGTGCCTCGTGAGCACTTACCTGTGCTCCTCCTCTGTTTCTACCTCAAAAGCATCTACCTGTGCTCCTCTTCTGTTTATACCTCATAAGAGCCTGCCTACCTTAACACCTCCTCTGTTTGTGCCTCGTGAGCACTTACCTGTGCTCCTCCTCTGTTCATACCTCAAGAGCACCTACCTGTGCACCCCCTCTGTTTATATCTCAAAAGAGCCTACCTTAACACCTCCTCTGTTTGTACCTCATAAGCACCTACCTGTGCTCCTCCTCTGTTCATACCTCAAGAGCACCTACCTGTGCACCCCCTCTGTTTATATCTCAAAAGAGCCTACCTTAACACCTCCTCTGTTTGTACCTCATAAGCACCTACCTGTGCTCCTCCTCTGTTCATACCTCAAGAGCACCTACATGTGCACCCCCTCTGTTTATATCTCAAAAGAGCCTACCTTATCACCTCCTCTGTTTGTACCTCATAAGCACCTACCTGTGCACATCCTCTGTTTGTATCTCATTAGAGCCTACCTTAACACCTCCTCTGTTTATACCTCATAAAGACCTACCTGTGCACCTCCTCTGAAATGAAATGAAATGAAATGAAATGAAACAATATTTAATAAAGCGCACTGCTGCCAAGCGGCTTCCTGGCGCTGGGGGACCTGGAACAAAGCTCACAGCGGGGGACACAAGGGAACCTAAGAAGGGAAAGCCAAAGAAAAAAGAAAAGTTTTTAAGGCTTTACGGAAATGGCTAAGGATGGGAATGGAACGAAGATGAAGTGGGAGACTGTTCCAGAACTGGGGAGCCAAGACAGAGAGACGAGTGCCCCCGGATCTGGATTTGCGAAAGCGAGGAGTGTAAAGAAGGGAAAGAGAGGAAGACCGGAGAGTACGACTGGGAACATAGGGAGAAATGAGGGAAGTGATATAGACAGGGGCAGAACGAGAGTGGGCACGAAAGGCAAAGCAAGCTAGTTTGAAAAGGGATCTAAAGCGGATGGGGAGCCAGTGAAGGGATTTCAAAGCCGGGGTAATGTGAGAGGATTTGGGGAGGGAGAGAATGAGACGGGCAGCTTGGTTTTGGATGGCGTCTGTACCTCATAAGCACCTACCTGTGCTCCTCTTCTGTTTATACCTCATAAGAGCCTACCTTAACACCTCCTCTGTTTGTACCTCGTGAGCACTTACCTGTGCACCTCCTCTGTTTGCACCCCGTGAGCACTTACCTGTGCTCATCCTCTTTTCATACCTCAAGAGCACCTACCTGTGCATGTCCACTGTTTATACCTCATAAGCATCTACCTGTGCACCTCCACTGTTTATACCTCATATGCACCTACTTGTGCACCTCCTCTGTTTATACCTCATAAGCACCTACCTGTGCACCTCCTCTATTTATACCTCATAAGCACCTGCCTGTGCACCTCCTCTGTTTGTACCTAATAAGCACCTACCTGTGCCCCACCACTGTTTATACCTCATAAGCATCTACCTGTGCACCTCCACTGTTTATACCTCATATGCACCTACTTGTGCACCTCCTCTGTTTATACCTCATAAGCTCCTACCTGTGCACCTCCTCTGTTTGTACCCCATAGGCACCTTCCTGTGCACCTCCTCTGTTTATACCTCATAAGCACCCACCTGGAGCGCCTTGAGACCTGTTGGTGAGCTGGCGCTATATAAATCCCTTCCGGACCACTGCGAAGTCGGCTCACTGCCATTGAGCACGCCAAGGGACTCCTGCTCGATCCGGAGCAAGGCAGCATTGTCTGTACCCGATAGACCTTCGATTTTCGCAGAGCGGGCCTAAGTGCAACCCACCTTCGTGAGACCTGAACTAATCCTTACAACTGCGGGATGGAAGCACACTAAAATTCTGATGACATTATGGTTACCAAGTTAGTAATCGAGGCACCGCATACTCCTATGATATCTACTCGTTGAAACATAGTGATCAAGGCTCCAAAAGGCTTATGACAAAAGTTCTTACAGGCAAAAAATTAGAAAGTCCTGATGATGATCCCAGTTCAATAGGAGCCAGGGGATCGAAACGCCGTCGACACTTTTTAACAATTCTGTAACCTGTCTATTATGTTATTTTTGTTGCAGTTATTGTTTGTCTTCACTTGCTTTGAATTGTACTAATGATGCAAGGGACAATTGGCTCCCACGTTCTCTTTGCCTGAAATTCTTTACCTTTTCTTTTTCTCCTCCTAATTTCCTACCGCCGAACCTTGTTCGTGTGTGCTGTGGATAGGTGCAGGCTTGTACCCTATCAACTTTTGAATTAGACCTCTTGTTTGGTCTCTGTATTTACTCCTATTTTTGAATAAAAATTCAGGCCCGGCTGGGTACTGAAAAAACTCTCGGGTATAGTACTGATTGGAGTCTATATGCCATCTGAATTGCTAGTACTTCTTTTTTTCAAGGACCACTGTTTTCCTTAATAAGCTATATAAACCAAAGTAACATAACAAACATAACATAACATAACAAACCTGTGCACCTCCTCTTTTTATACCTCAAAAAAGACTACCTTAACACTTCCTCTCTTTGTACCTAATAAGCATCTACCTGTGCACCTCCTCTGTTTGTACCTCATAAGCACCTACCTGTGCACCTCCTCTGTTTGTACCTCATAAGCACCTACCTGTGCACCTCCTGTTTATACCTCATAAGCACCTACCTGTGCTCCTCTTCTGTTTGTACCTCATAAGCACCTACCTGTGCATCTCCTCTGTTTATACCCGATAAGCACCTACCTGTGCACCTCCTCTGTTTATACTTCAAAAGAGCCAACCTTAACACTAACCCTGGGCGTAGTGGGCGTAGTGGGGCTCCGCAGAGCTACGCGGGGTGGGCGAGAAGCTACGCCCACTCCCGCACTCCGCGTAGCCCCACTACGCACCTCCCTCCCGCTCTCCTCTACATACATTATTTAAGCAAAATACCCTTAATAAAACAATTTTAAAGCACTTACCGTGTCCGGGGCTCGTCCGGGGCTCCCTCTTAGAATCGAGTCATCATAGATACCAATGCGCATGCGGGGCGGCCGCGCATGCGCATTTCTCTCGAGAAATGCGCATGCTCGGGCGGCCGCGCATGCGCATTGGTATCTAGGAAGGGACGCTATTCCAAGAGGGAGCCCCGGAGGAGCCCCGGACACGGTAAGTGCTTTAAATTGTTTTATTAAGGGTAGTTTGCTTAAATAATGTATGTAGGAGAGGGCGGGAGGGAGGCGGGTGGCGGCCGACTCGGCAACGCACACGGAGTGGACGTAGTGTTGCCGGCTACGCTGTCTACGCAAAATGCATAGGAGGCAACACTACGCCTACTCCGTGGGCGTAGCCGATTCGGACGCCCAGGGTTACTTAACACCTCCTCTGTTTGTGCCTCATAAGCACCTACCTGTGCACCTCCTCTGTTTATACCTCAAAAGCACCTACCTGTGCTTCTCTGTTTATACCTCATAAGCATATACCTGTACTCCTCCTCTGTTTATACCTCATAAGCACCTACCTGTTCACCTCCTCTGTTCATACCTCATAAGTACCTACCAGTGCACCTCCTCTGATTATACCTCATAAGCACCTACCTGTGCTCCTCCACTGTGTATACCTCATAAGCACCTACCTGTTCACCTCCTCTGTTTGTACCTCATAAGCACCTACATGTACTCCTCCTCTGTTTATACCTCGTAAGCACCTACCTGTTCACCTCCTCTGTTTATACCTCAAAAGAGCCTACCTGTGCACCTCCTCTGTTTATCCCTCATAAGCACCTGCCTGTGCTCCTCCTCTGTTTGTACCTCATAAGCACCTACATGTACTCCTCCTCTGTTTATACCTCATAAGCACCTACCTGTTCACCTCCTCTGATTATACCTCATAAGCACCTACCTGTGCTCCTCCTCTGTTTATCCCTCATAAGCACCTACATGTACTCATCCTCTGTTTATACCTCATAAGCACCTACCTGTTCACCTACTCTGTTTATACCTCAAAAGGGCCTACCTACGCGCCTCCTCTATCTGTACCTCATAAGCACCTACCTGTTCACCTCCTCTGTTTATACCTCAAAAGAGCCTACCTGTCCACCTCCTCTGTTTGTGCCTCATAAGCACCTACCTGTGCACCTCCTCTGTTTATACCTCAAAAGAGCCAACCTTAACACCTCCTCTGTTTGTGCCTCATAAGCACCTACCTGTGCACCTCCTCTGTTTATACCTCAAAAGCACCTACCTGTGCTTCTCCTCTGTTTATACCTCATAAGCATCTACCTGTACTCCTCCTCTGTTTATACCTCATAAGCACCTACCTGTTCACCTCCTCTGTTCATACCTCATAAGTACCTACCTGTGCACCTCCTCTGATTATACCTCATAAGCACCTACCTGTGCACCTCCTCTGTTTATACCTCATAAGCACCTACCTGTGAACCTGCTCTATTTATACCTCATAAGCACCTACCTTAACACCTCCTCTGTTTATACCTCATAAGCACCTACCTGTGCCCCACCTCTGTTTATACCTCATAAGCACCTTCCTGTGCATCTCCTCTGTTTGTACCCCATAAGCACCCACCTGTGCACCTCCTCTGTTTATACCTCATAAGCACCCACCTGTGCACCTCCTCTGTTTATACCTCATAAGCACCCACCTGTGCACCTCCTCTTTTTATACCTCAAAAAAGCCTACCTTAACACTTCCTCTCTTTGTACCTAATAAGCATCTACCTGTGCACCTCCTCTGTTTGTACCTCATAAGCACCTACCTGAGCACCTCCTCTGTTTGTACCTCATAAGCACCTACCTGTACTCCTCCTCTGTTTATACCTCATAAGCACCTACCTGTCCACCTCCTGTTTATACCTCATAAGCACCTACCTGTGCACATCCTCCTGTTTATACCTCATAAGCACCTACCTGAGCACCTCCTCTGTACCTCATGAGCACCTACCTGTGCTCCTCCTCTGTTTATACCTCATAAGCACCTACCTGTGCACCTCCTCTGTTTATACCTCATAAGCTCCTACCTGTGCACCTCCTCTGTCTGTACCTCATAAGCACCTACCTGTGCACACCCTCTGTTTGTACCTCATAAGCACCTACCTGTGCACCTCCTCTGTTTGTACCTCATTAGCACCTACCAGTACACCTCCTCTGTTTGTACCTCACAAGCACCTACCTGTGCACCTCCTCTGTTTATACCTCAAAAGAGCCTACCTTAACACCTCCTCTGTCTGTACCTCATAAGCACCTACCTGTGCACCTCCTCTGTTTATACCTCAAAAGAGCCAACCTTAACACCTCCTCTGTTTGTGCCTCATAAGCACCTACCTGTGCACCTCCTCTGTTTATACCTCAAAAGCACCTACCTGTGCTTCTCCTCTGTTTATACCTCATAAGCATCTACCTGTACTCCTCCTCTGTTTATACCTCATAAGCACCTACCTGTTCACCTCCTCTGTTCATACCTCATAAGTACCTATCTGTGCACCTCCTCTGATTATACCTCATAAGCACCTACCTGTGCTCCTCCTCTGTTTATCCCTCAAAAGCACCTACATGTACTCCTCCTCTGTTTATACCTCATAAGCACCTACCTGTTCACCTCCTCTGTTTATACCTCAAAAGAGCCTACCTGTGCACCTCCTCTGTTTATCCCTCATAAGCACCTACATGTACTCCTCCTCTGTTTATACCTCATAAGCACCTACCTGTTCACCTCCTCTGATTATACCTCATAAGCACCTACCTGTGCTCCTCTTCTGTTTATCCCTCATAAGCACCTACATGTACTCCTCCTCTGTTTATACCTCAAAAGAGCCTACCTACGCACCTCCTCTGTTTGTACCTCATAAGCACCTACCTGTTCACCTCCTCTGTTTATACCTCAAAAGAGCCTACCTGTCCACCTCCTCTGTCTGTACCTCATAAGCACCTACCTGTGCACCTCCTCTGTTTATACCTCAAAAGAGCCAACCTTAACACCTCCTCTGTTTGTGCCTCATAAGCACCTACCTGTGCACCTCCTCTGTTTATACCTCAAAAGCACCTACCTGTGCACCTCCTCTGTTTGTGGCTCATAAGCACCTACCTGTGCTTCTCCTCTGTTTATACCTCATAAGCATCTACCTGTACTCCTTCTCTTTTTATACCTCATAAGCACCTACCTGTTCACCTCCTCTGATTATACTTCATAAGCACCTACCTGTGCTCCTCCTCTGTTTATCCCTCATACGCACCTACATGTACTCCTCCTCTGTTTATACCTCATAAGCACCTACCTGTTCACCTCCTCTGTTTATACCTCAAAAGAGCTTACCTGTGCACCTCCTCTGTTTATGGCTCATAAGCACCTACCTGTGCTTCTCCTCTGTTTATACCTCATAAGCATCTACCTGTACTCCTTCTCTTTTTATACCTCATAAGCACCTACCTGTTCACCTCCTCTGATTATACTTCATAAGCACCTACCTGTGCTCCTCCTCTGTTTATCCCTCATACGCACCTACATGTACTCCTCCTCTGTTTATACCTCATAAGCACCTACCTGTTCACCTCCTCTGTTTATACCTCAAAAGAGCTTACCTGTGCACCTCCTCTGTTTATCCCTCATAAGCACCTACATGTACTCCTCCTCTGATTATACTTCATAAGCACCTACCTGTGCTCCTCCTCTGTTTATCCCTCATACGCACCTACATGTACTCCTCCTCTGTTTATACCTCATAAGCACCTACCTGTTCACCTCCTCTGTTTATACCTCAAAAGAGCTTACCTGTGCACCTCCTCTGTTTATCCCTCATAAGCACCTACATGTACTCCTCCTCTGTTTATACCTCATAAACACCTACCTGTGCACCTCCTCTGATTATACTTCATAAGCACCTACCTGTGCTCCTCCTCTGTTTATCCCTCATACGCACCTACATGTACTCCTCCTCTGTTTATACCTCATAAGCACCTACCTGTTCACCTCCTCTGTTTATACCTCAAAAGAGCTTACCTGTGCACCTCCTCTGTTTATCCCTCATAAGCACCTACATGTACTCCTCCTCTGTTTATACCTCATAAACACCTACCTGTGCTCCTCCTCTGTTTGTACCTCATAAGCACCTACCTGTTAACCTCCTCTGTTTATACCTCAAAAGAGCCTACCTACGCACCTCCTCTGTTTGTACCTCATAAGCACCTACCTTTGCACCTCCTCTGTTTATATCTCATAAGCACCTACCTGTGCTCCTCCTCTGTTTATCCCTCATAAGCACCTACCTGTACTCCTCCTCTGTTTATACCTCATAAGCACCTACCTGTGCACCACCTCTGTACCTCACAAGCACCTACCTGTGCACCTCCTCTGTATATACCTCATAAGCACCTACCTGTGCTCCTCCTCTGTTTATCCCTTATAAGCACCTACCTGTACTCCTCCTCTGTTTATACCTCATAAGCACATACCTGTGCCCCTCCTCTGTTTGTACCTCATAAGCACCTACCTGTGCACCTCCTCTGTTTGTACCTCATTAGCACCTACCTGTGCTCCTCCTCTGTTTGTACCTCACAAGCACCTACCTGTGCACCTCCTCTGTTTATACCTCAAAAGAGCCAACCTTAACACCTCCTCTGTTTGTGCCTCATAAGCACCTACCTGTGCACCTCCTCTGTTTATACCTCAAAAGAGCCTACCTGTGCACCTCCTCTGTTTATACCTCATAAGCACCTACCTGTGCTTCTCCTCTGTTTATCCCTCATAAGCATCTACCTGTACTCCTCCTCTGTTTATACCTCATAAGCGCCTACCTGTTCACCTCCTCTGTTCATACCTCATAAGTACCTACCTGTGCACCTCCTCTGATTATACCTCATAAGCACCTACTTGTGCTCCTCCTCTGTTTATACCTCATAAGCACCTACATGTACTCCTCCTCTGTTTATCCCTCATAAGCACCTACCTGTACTCCTCCTCTGTTTATCCCTCATAAGCACCTACCTGTACTCCTCCTCTGTTTATACCTCATAAGCACCTACCTGTGCACCACCTCTGTACCTCACAAGCACCTACCTGTGCACCTCCTCTGTTTATACCTCATAAGCACCTACCTGTGCTCCTCCTCTGTTTATCCCTCATAAGCACCTACCTGTACTCCTCCTCTGTTTATACCTCATAAGCACCTACCTGTGCACCTCCTCTGTTTGTACCTCATAAGCACCTACCTGTGCACCTCCTCTGTTTGTACCTCATAAGCACCTACCTGTGCACCTCCTGTTTGTACCTCATAAGCACCTACCTGTGCTTCTCCTCTGTTTGTACCTCATAAGCACCTACCTGTGCTCCTCCTCTGTTTGTACCTCGTATGCACCTACCTGTGCACCTCCTCTGTCTGTACCTCATAAGCACCTACCTGTGCATCTCTTCTGTTTGTATCTCATAAGGACCTACCTGTGCACCTCCTCTGTTTATACCTCATAAGCACCTACCTGTGCACCTCCTCTGTCTGTACCTCATAAGCACCTACTTGTGCATCTCTTCTGTTTGTACCTCATAAGGACCTACCTGTCCACCTCCTCTGTTTGTACCTCATAAGCGCCTACCTGTGTGCCTCCTCTGTTTGTACCTCATAAGCACCTACCTGTGCACCTCCTCTGTTTATACCTCATAAGCACCTACCTGTGCACCTCCTCTGTCTGTACCTCATAAGCACCTACCTGTTCACCTCCTCTGTTTGTACCTCATAAACACCTACCTGTGCTCCTCCTCTGTTTGTACCTTATAAGCACCTACCTGTGCACCTCCTCTGTTCATACCTCATAAGCACCTACCTGTGCACCTCCTCTGTTTATACCTCATAAGCACCTACCTGTGCACCTCCTCTGTTTATACCTCATAGGCACCTACCTGTGCACCTCCTCTGTCTGTACATCATAAGCACCTACCTGTGCACCTCCTCTGTTTGTTCGGTCGACCGAGGCCGAAGTTAGCAGCTTACCGAAAGCTCCCAGATGAAGGGCACGTCTTGCCTGAAATGCATTGGAGCAACTGGATATAAATATGTTTATGAAAACTGAATAATTGAAACATTGTTTGGTACCACGGATTGTTATCATGAAATACAATGATGATGTGAAATAAACGAACAATTAAATTGAACTACAAACTAGGAGTCTTGTTTCACGAGAACCCAAGGAGTGCCCACTACCCAGGGATGACATCATATACTTATGGTGACACATTACCAACATTGGTAAACCCCACATTCACATTTACTTTCCGGAGAGTGGGACCTGGGGCAAGGTCTGTTTAGTCAGTGAAGAGGTGGTGGGACCTGTGTGTATGAGAAATTTATTGGTGTTGTTCTCTACAGTCCCCAACACATATGAGCCTCTTAAATCTAGGGGAAACACATTTCTATTCATCCCCCTTTCGGGCCGCCCTAGTTTTCATCTTCCCCATGGTAATGATCATAGCGTGGTATTTTATGCATCATGACCGTGGTCATTCGGGCTTGTGGTTGCCGCATGGTGTTAAAGTAATTATTATTCTGCCTAGGGCCATTTTCCCTTTATTGCATATGGCCGGAAACCGGAGTTACTATCTACCCCTGCCCCTACTCCTATCACGCCTTCTCAGTAAGCGGGGGTATAGACAATCTCAAACCCAATGGTCGGGACTGCCGCAGTTATAGCATGTACCTGGAGCAAACGGGTTCCCTAGTTGGGAGGGGCTGAACAGGTCCTCATATGAGCCCCCTCCCTCTCTTCCTCCTCCCCTATTGCTCTGTTATATTACTACTTTATGTTTTCATTTCCTATGTTTCTTCTTCTTCATCTTATCCTCCTGCTCTTATTTTTACCAAACATCTGTTCTATATCATCCAATCTCATGGAAGTGACCCTCAATGTGCGTTCTGGATGGGAATACCATCCCTCCTTGTTTTCTCGTATATCGGGGTATTAAGTGGCAAAAGTTAGTTCATTGCATGACCATGGGTCATGTACATACATAGTTGGATTTGTCACTTCCAGAGCATGGTCCTTCTAGAAGTGGCAGGGCTTTACTGCGCATAACGCACAAGGGAGCTGCTATCTGTTCTACATTAGCTTCGGAGGACCATTGTTCTTTATGGTTTATGTAGTCCAATATCTTGTCTACCGTTTGGTAAACATCAATAAATAAGCCGTCTGGCCCGAAAGGAGTAAATGAGTATCTTTAAAACGTTCCTCAATGTCTTTAGCATCTTGGAGTGTGGATAATTGAGGATAACCCTGACTTGGGGGGAAGTTATAAATCAATCCTTACACATATAATCTATTTGGTCAAAGAACATTCCTAGTGGGTGATACTTCATCCGAAAGTTAAAATTGGCGGGGATCTTGTCACCATAGGCCTTTGAACCCTCTTTCATTATGGTATGATGTATGTGTTCGGGCCTATCCTGTTCTTCTTTGGTCATTGGAGTGTCCTATCTAAATCTTCTGGTTGATCAGTGGGTGCAGTTCTAGGGTTGGAAAGTATGAGAAGGATGTCATTCTTGCAGCTGCACTTATTCTGCAGAGGATATTGTCAGGGGTCCTCGTGACCGCTGGGAACTGAGGGGACAACTGATGTACGATCTATGTGTTTATGAACATAAGCTTTACAAGCCAACATTTCTGCTTCTTATCCTATCGATACCAGTTTCCTGCATTCTCTTTTTTTTGTTGGCTTGTGCTTTTTCTTTTTACTGTTCCCTCCCAGTGGACCCCATAGTTGTTGACCCATGCATGTTCATCCCAACATTGTAAGGCCTCATATTGTAACAATCAAATCTTTCCCTGCTTTTCCCCTAGCCATTAAATATTGTTGCAAATAACCCAACTTCACTTTTTCAAAAGATCTTATTCCTGGCCGTTGCAAATCTGGATTGGATTTAGTGAAATTTAAATTACCTACATCTGCCATTGTTTCAGAAATAGGCCTGCCGGAGACTCTTTTTTTAATTTCATACCACACCGGACTACTGGGTGGAGGTGTGGACTGTGCCACTTATAAATATAAATACTTGTCGCTACAAAAAGTTCCTACACAGGCACAATTTATACTAACTCAACAACCAATGGTAAGGAGGAACACAATTGAAACTGATATAACAAGAAATGGGGACTCAAACCTGTTACTAAATATGAGACCAAATCAGATCAGGGGTCTCGAACCACCCGCAAACAACCACTCAAGGGGACCGTGAACCACCCAAAATTTTAAACTCAATGTCTCCTTACCTGGTTGTTAACTGTATTTTACTGTGTGAAGGCAACAGAGGTCTGGTTCATTGGGATTCAGCCAAGCGGGTCACTTGCTGTGAACTGCAACCGGTCTCCCCTCTCCAGGCATACACATCGAAAACATCAGGTTCTCCTGGCCCTCCAACCATGGTAGCTACTCCAACTGGGCTCCGACTTGGTGAGTCCTGGGTTTTGGCACCGTGTGTTCAAGCAAACTACATTCTAAATAAAGCATGGACAAGCACAGTTGTAAGCAGTCAAGAAGCAACGTTTATTTGCTGTTGCTTGAGTGAGAACAGCCAGCTGTCAGGTATATCAAAGCACTCTTACCTGTGTGTTCTCGAACCCTTACCTGTAAGGTGCTTGATAGGTTTTGCAAAGACGCTATGAGCCAAACTCCCAGAAACCCTATCCGACCACCTGTGATTCTTATAGTTACACTAGGGTGGAAGATAGTAGTTAGGGAGGGAGGCCGGAATCTGACGCTAGTGAGTTTTCTTGTAGTCGACCTGCGAAGCAACAAGAAACTCCTTAGAATAATCATCCTATTATGTTTACCTACTTTCTTAATGAACATCTAACATATTCCAAGCTGTAACATCTAAACGTTCCTACCTGCGACCTACCAAGGTAGGCTTCGCGTTCTGGGAGTCGTTGAGAGCGAAGTCTGGTCAGCAGGGTTGTTGTTTTATGGAGGTGTTGTTTTTAGAGGCTTGACTCAGTTGAATTTCGCCCCTTGGAACATGCGTCGAATAATGTTGTTAACATTCTATGCATCACTTCCTTACTCAGCTTTTTCACTGAACCTTACTTAATTAAACTTACTTAGTAATCTCCTGCTTGATGCTCTGCACGACTTCTCTCTAATAAACTAAAAGAAAATAAACAAAACACTCAAAACATTATAACACTTTTGCTGTAGCTGTACACCTTGGAATAGTCCAATCATTTTTAGCTGACTGTAGGTTTTTCAATTGTTCCTCTTTAAATTAAAGAGTGTCCAAAAATTGTTCTTACTACAAAAGGTTCAAAAGGTAAAGTCTTTGCTAGCGGTGGGCGCCTTTTATCAGAGGGGTTTTACTTAGCTTTCTTTCTTTCCTTTTGCAGAAACATCATGGATGCCAGATAAGACTCGAAGACTCAGACAGCGATGCAGAACCGAAGACTCTGAACAACTTGGAGCTCTGGAAAATCCCTGACGACCTCAGGTGAGTGTTTTCAGGCAAACGCGATGTTGCCTCGAAGCAAGCTAGAAGGCTAAGCACCTTCTGGAAGTCCGGGTGTGGCTTTTATACCCAGCAACACCCTAGGACGTCCGTTCTGCCGTATGCGTCATCCTTGCTTTCACGCTGTGTTCCGAACTTCACACAGCGCGAGAGCATTGCTGACATGAACTCGTCCTGGAAGTTCCTCTAAATCTGGTTTTCTTAAAGAAAGAAGCATTGTTTCAAAAAGCGGTTTGAAAGACAAACCTTCCTGCATGTACTCTCACTAAATCAAAAAAAGCCCTTGGTGATAAGTCGGTAATAGTACAATAGTACAAAAAGCATTGGTAAACACAATGTTATGTTATGTTAATTGTTATGTTATGTTAATTGGTTCTTATATAGCGCTGGTTCACCATCAGGTCTCTTCGCGCTTCTAGGGGAGAAAATTACAACAGACTGTGCGTGTGAGCTAGTGTGGGCAGGCCTATTTCGTGGTCAGTGCCTCCTAAAATAAAATAGTCTTAAGTTTTTTCCTAAACGAAAGAAGGACAGGTTCCTTCCGCAGATTTCCAAGTAGATTGTTCCAGAGCTGTGGAATCAAGGTGGAAAAGGCTATACCGCCTTTACGCGCCGAGTGAAACCGGGGGATGACCAAATGGCAGGCTGCAGAGGAACGGAGAGTCAGAGCAGGAATATAGCTCGTCAGGCGATCCTTAATATATACTGGGGCCTGACCGTAGATGGCCTTGTGGGCAATGCAAAGGCCCTTGAATGATGCTCGCTGCCTGATAGGTAGCCAATGTAATTTGGAAAGCAGTGGGGAGGCATGGGTCCGTCTGGGTAGATCCAAAATGAGGCACGCCGCATCGTACTGCACAATCTGTAATCTTCTTATTAATTTCCAAGGGAGGTCGATATAAAGGGCATTCCCATAGTCCAACCCTGGACAATATTGTGGCAGAAACGATGACCTGAAGGGAGGTAGTAGTGAGGAGAGGGACAAGTTTCCGCAAGCACCTCAATATCCCTGTACAGGTACCAACCACTGCCGACACTTGATTGTCTATAGAGAGGTCAGCGTCGATTTTGATGCCCAGACTTCTAACCACTGGGACTGGGGTAGGGATGACTCCTAATTCTCGTGGCCAAAACAGGTCACACCAGGGCTGTTGGTGTATGGGACAGCCAAGATTTCCGTCTTATCTGGATTTATTTTAAGTGAATTGTCAGTCATCCAGCTCGCTGTGAAACGCAGCACCTCTTGTACGTGTTCCTGATTAGCACAGGAGTTGTTAATCCGTACAAGTAGCTGAGTGTCATCTGCATAATTGAAGAACTGGCAATCCAATTGAGCCAGAATCTCCACCAGTGGTTGAAGGTATAGATTAAAGAGCAGGGGCGACAACTCCAAACCCTGCGGGACACCACATACCAGGGGACCGTTGATCGATATCTGATCACCTAACTGTACCCTCTGCGTCCGGTTAGTCAAGAAGGATTCAAGCCATTGGTAGGCAGGTCCCTCTATACCCACATTAGCGAGACGGGACAGGAGGGTTTTAAGGCTGACCGTATCGAATGCCGCTGACAGATCTAATAATATCAGGGCACTCGATACTTTCTTGTTAGCCATGACCCTCATCTCATCCAGAACGGATAGCATCACCACTTCCGTACTATGATGAGCTCTAAAGCCAGCTTGTCTAGGATGTAACAGTCTGTGTTCCTCAAGAAAGGTGGAAAGTATTTTGAGGACATGTTGTTCAAGTACTTTGGCTGAGTACAGGAGCTGGTAAATTGGCCTGTAATTTTTGAGGATAGAGGCATCCGCACCTGACTTTTTAAGTAAGGGGATAACTCTGGCCTCTTTCAGTGCGGGAGGGAGGGAACCAGTTTCCAAGGAGGTGTTCAGTAATTTGAGAATAGGGCCTTCTAAACTAGGCATATCCAATTGGAAAATTCGTGGTGGGCACGGATCTGCTGGTGAGCCTGATTTCACCCAGTATACAAGGGGGAAAAGAGATTGAGCATCCAAGGAGGGAAATTTGGCAAGACGAACTTCAGGAGGAGGGGGGGGCTATAGATTGAAGGGGAAAGCCACGGCTAAGTGGGGAATTTTCTATTTCTAAGAGAATGTCATCAACTTTTTGAAGGAAGAATGATCATTACGTTCATTAACATGCACTATCCAAACTTAATTATAATCACCAGGAGTGCAGGATGGACGGGACAGGGGCGGGTTTCTAAAGGGGTATAAGAGGTCATTAGATCTCCTTAGCATCCGCTTAGGAGGTCCTTTGAGTTAGACCTCGGCAGTGATAGGTCCAGGAACAGCGGGATCATGACAGTACTATAGTAGAATCCCCCCTAAGACCATAGCGACAGGTTTGGGTTTCTCAGGATATCTGACATGAAAGGTTTTTAGAAACCTTGGAGCATTTTTTAAGGTTAGCAAGTGGTTCCCATGAGCGTTCTTCTGGGCCGTAACCCTTCCAATCTACTAGGTAAAATAATTTGGGCCAGATGTAGGTAATTCCGATTTACCTACTCTTAAATACCGAATAATACCGAATCGGTATTTAAGAGTAGGTAAATTGGAAGTGGGCAGATGTAGGTAATTTAAATTTCACAATTACCGGTTCAGTAAGATTCGGTATTTACCGATTCTGTAAATATCGAATCGGCATTTACCATTGATTCCTATGGGCCTTGAAGCCCATAGGAATCAATGGGAAATACCGATTCTGTATTTACAGAATCGGTAAATACCGAATCCTGGCAGGGGGAACGGGGTGTCACTTTGACACCCTGTAGCACCCCAATTGCAGGCTTGTGTGCCATGTGGCACACATACATGCCCTAAGGGCATGTCTGTGTGTCACAAGGCATAGGTGTACATGCACAGATGTGCATGTACACTGGAATTCGGTATTTTACCATCCAATAGGATTGGGTGGTAAATACCAACTCCTAAAGGGCCTGTGGCACTCTTGGATGTGACAGCTACATCTGGATTTCCCGAATCAGTAAATATACTGAGTCGGTATTTTACCGAATCGGTATATTTACCGATTCGGTAAATCTACAGAATCGCAAAAAATTAGGCCCCCTACATTGGAAAACCCTAATTCCGGTCGGTAACGGCCGAATTCTGCCGTTACTGACCGGTATAAGGGCTCCTACATCTGGCCCTTTACCTTTAATCCTTTTTGAATCAAGAACTGCCTTTACTTTGAATTCTGGAATCCCGTCTACCTCAACAGCTGGGGGATGATGAAGTACCCTAGTTTCTGGGTTACATGGTTTTATCAAAGAGATATGAAATACCGGATGAATTCGATATGTTGCTGGTAACAGTAATTTCACGCTAACAGGGTTGATATCCTTTTCTATGGTGAAGGGACCTATGAATCGTGGACGAAATGTTTTACGGCATTTTAGTTTACGATGTTTCGTTGCTCACCAAACCTTGTCTCCTACCGAATAAAGTGGTGGCTTAGAACGATGTTTATCAGCAAATGATTTTTGTGTTTCCTTTGCGTGAGCCAAATATTGTTGGTCTTTTTGTTAGACAGTAACCAAATGATTCACATAATCAGTAACTGCTGGGATTAAGGTTAAATCTTTACCTACTCCTAACATGTCTTTTGGATGAAAACCATGAACACAAAAGAAAGGAGACATACCAATAGATGAATGATCAGAGCTGGTGTACGCAAATTCTGTAGCCCATAAAATATCAGACCATTCCTGGTCACAAGTAGCTAACATATATCGCAAGAATTGTTCAATAGTCTGATTTGTGCATTCAGTTAGACCATCTGTTTGTGGATGATAACTAGATGACGTACGCACTTCCATGTTCAAAGATATCCCCAAGTTTTGCCAAAAGTTTGAAATAAATTGGGGGCCTCTGTCGGAAATTACAACTGATGGAATGACGTGTTGTTTCACAATTTCCTTTACGAAAATATGAGCCATTTCTATAGCTGAAGGAAGCTTTTTTAGAGGAATGAAATGAGCGTATCGTGAAAAATGATCTACAACAGTTAGAATTGTGGTGAATCCAGTCTGGATACGAGACAATTCCACTATAAAATCAAGAGATACTGTATGCCATGGCTGCGGTGGTAAAGGCAAAGACTAAAGCAAACCACTGGGAGCTCGATGAATTGCTTTGGTTTGGCTATAAACAGTACAAGCGTCTACATAACTTTGAATGTCTTTGAGCATTGTTGGCCACCAAAATCGTCTTTTAAATAGCTGATACATTTTAGTTACTCCAGGGTAGATTGACAGAACCGAATCATGATATGTTTGTAATACACGTTTCAATGGGGACAAACACCTGATCATTCATACACAATAGGTTTTCTTTCCATTGTAACAATGGATAATTCTTGCTCCAATCTTCTCTTGATTGTGTTTTAAGAGCATTTTCTATATCAGACAGGGCATCAGAATCAATAAGACCTATAAGAAAGCGATCTGCTGGAATAATTGGATGAATAGTTTCTTGTTTTACATTCAAATCATCACTAATACCGATTCTCGATAAAGCATCTGCTTTATTGTTTTCTTTTCCTGGACGATAAGTGATGATAAAATCATAATCATTAAAGAATAAAGTCCAGCGCAATTGGCGAGGAGACAAAGCTTTAACAGATCTAAGTGATTGTAAATTCCTGTGATCGGTATAAATAGTTACAGGATGTCCAGCCCCTAGCAAGTAGTGTCGCCATTCCTTGAACACAGCTTTTATGGCCAATAATTCCCCATCGGCAATGGCATAATTTTGTTCTGTGGGGGATAATTTTCTCGAGTAATATGCAATTGGATGCATTTGTCCAATGCTTCTACTTCTTTGGGATAAAATACCTCCTACTGCAAATTGAGAGGCATCAGCTTCCACAATGAAAGATTGAGTGGGATCTGGATGTTTTAGAATCGGGGCGGTAGTGAATTGATTCTTTAAATCTTGAAAAGCCAATTCTGTTTCTGAAGTCCACTCGTATTTCGTGTTTTTTCTTAACAATTTTGTGATTGGAGTAATTCTTTGAGAGAAATTGTTTATAAACCGTCTATAAAAATTTGCAAACCCTAAGAAGCTTTGGATTTGTTTTACAGTGGTTGGACTAGGCCATTCGATTATTGCTTGAACCTTCTTTGGGTCCATTTCTATGCCAGATGGGCTAAGGATGTACCCCAAAAAATCTACTGTAGTGACATGAAACAAGCTCTTTTCTAATTTTACAAATAAAGAATCTTGTAAAAGCTGTTGCAGAATGGCTCGTACTTGCTTTACATGCTCTGACTTTTCTTTTGAATAAATGAGAATATCATCTAAACAGACGATACAACAGATGTCAAGAAAATCTCTTAAAACGTAATTTATAAAAAACTGGAACGCGGCTGGAGCGTTGCAGAGTCCGAAGGGCATGACTTGATATTCATTTAATCCGAATTTTGTACGGAACGCAGTCTTCCATTCATCGCCCTCTCGGACTCTCACCAGATGATATGCTCCACGTAAATCCAGTTTTGTATAAATGGTGGTATCTTTGATTTGGTCAAGTAAAGTTGAAATTAACGGTAGCGTATATTGATTTTTCACTGTCACATTATTAATTGGGCGATAGTCAATACACGGGCGCAATTCTCCCCCCTTCTTCGGAATGAAAAAGAGAGGAGAAGAAACCGGGGACTTAGAATGTCTGATAAAACCGTTTGCTAAATACTCATCAAGATAGGTGCGTAAATGTTCATTCTCTTTCTCTGTTAGCGCATAGATGCGGCTACAAGGTAAAGTTGCCCCAGGAAGTAAATCAATCTGACAGTCATAGTCCCTATGAGGCGGCAGGGTGTTGGCCTTTTTTTTATCAAAAACATCCAACAAGTCATGGTATTCCTCTGGAACTCCAGCAATTATCAGGACATTTTTTGACTCTTGGAAAATCATACCCTTGTATTAACAGTTCCGAACCAGGGTATTGTTGAAAGCATTTGGCATGGCAGTAATCTGATTTAAACAGTATGGTCCTATTAGTCCAGTCTATGTAAGGATTGTGAAGTACAAGCCAAGGAAGGCCTAAAATTAAACCAAACTGAGGTGCATCAATAATGTCAAAGGTTATTTCCTCAACATGTTTCGTAGCACAAGTCATGTTTAATAATTCAGTATGATGTTGTATAGGTCCTGAAGTCAATTCCTTACCGTCAAATGCTCTAACTATCTCTGGAGAAACGTTCACTATTTTCTGTAAACCTAACTTACTGAACAATTGGGTATCTATGAAGTTGCCTGTAGCTCCTGAATCTATCAAAGCATCAATAGACCAGGATCGAGTTTTTTCATTTTGTGACTGAAGCAAAATTCGCATACTAAGATGACAATGTGAGGCAGTTGGTGTCATGGAGGCCAAACTAGTGTGTGCACTCGGTAAACTGAACTCTTTGTCTACCGAGTTTTTTAGTTTTCCGACTGCTGTATGGCGACAATATCAGCAGTTTTAGTCTTTGGTTTTACAGGTCGAGTGGGACAATCTTTTACGAAATGTCCTGTTTTTCCCACAGTACATACATTGGTTTAGTTTCCTACGCTTTTCTTTTTCGTCCTTTGATAGAGGTCCTCTAATGGTCCCTATTTGCGTAGGTTCAACCGCGTCTAACTTAACTGTAGAAGATTCGTTTGTAGTGCTAGCCCTATCTTTAAACAAAATCATTCTATAGTCAGACTTTCCTTTTTTGCCCTTTCTTTCAGAAATTCGGTGATTACGTTTTACAACAAGATCGATAAATTCCTCACCATCGGTTGGAGGATCTAAGATTTGTGTGACCATATCTTTTAATTCTTCCCGTAAACCTCGGTAGAACAAAGACACACGTTTTTCTACTGGCCATTCTGCCTCAATGACCAGTCTATTGAAAGTGGATATGTAATGCAAGAGATCTGACGTCCCTTGTTTCAAATTGAGTAGTTCATGATCCGCTGATTGTACGAATACATGTTTCGCAAATAATTTTTTTCATGGCGAGTTTGAACCGTCTAAGGTCATTTAGAATCGGATAGTTTCTTTCTACATACGGTACTGACCACAGAGCTGCATCTCCACCCAAATATGATCAAATGAAGGCAACTTTGGAGGAATCGTCAGGAAACGTGGTGGGTTTCGCCACAAAATGTAAATGACACTGATTCAAATATATTGTAAATTTGTTACAATCTCCATAAAATCTTTCTGGGGGTGCCAGGGGTACTGTGACTGGTGTTATAACCTGTATCTGAGTGTTAGCAGAGGTTGTAGGTGTGGTATTCCCACTATACAATGTTTGCATGGCTGGTTGGAAAGCAGACAGCTTTAGAAAAAGGCTTCTTTTCTGAGGGGAAAGTCCAGGTTGTTGGACTAGGAGTTTGTATTCTGCTCTGTATTGCTGACACATCTCTTCGCAATTCTGCGTTTTCTGATTTAATTTCAACTAACATTGCAGCTATATCCTGAAGCGAAACCTGTGAAGTTTGATCCATAGCGTCTGGGCAAAATGGTGTTCGTGGGCTTAGCCTTCTGTCAGGTATATCAAAGTGGAGAAGCGTGGCTCAGTGGTTAGAGGCGGCAGACCCGGAAGCTGAGATCGGCCGTGGACCAGGGTTCGATTCCCCGCCTCGGCGGGTCTCGGGCTCAAAGTTCCACGGACTCGACAATTCTCGCTCCGGTGCCTACTCGACTCACGGGGTCACACTCTGCGACTCTGGGCAATAGCTTGCTTAATCTCCACTACGGCCCCTCGCGGCGGGATGCCTGGCTTTCACCTTGTGGATACCCTGCCGGGGTTTCTCACAGGGGAATACCAGGACGGGTTCCCTAAGCAAGCGCTTAGATACCGTGTCGGTGATTTGCCCTATATAAATACATGTACAAAGCACTCTTACCTGTGTGTTCTCAAACCCTTACCTGTAAGGTGCGTGATAGGTTTTGCAGAGACGCTATGAGCCAAACGCTCAGAAACCCTATCCTACAACCTGTGATTCTTATAGTTACACTAGGGTGGAAGATAGTAGTTAGGGAGGGTGGCCGGAATCTAACGCTAGTGAGTTTTCTTGTAGTCGACCTGCGAAGCAACAAGAAACTCCTTAGAATAGTCGTCCTATTATGTTTACCTACGTTCTTAATGAACATCTAACATATTCCGAGCTGTAACATCTAAAGGTTCCTACCTGCGATCTACCAAGGTAGGCTTCGCCTCCTGGGAGTCGTTGAGAGCGAAGTCTGGTCAGCAGGGTTGTTGTTTTACGGAGGTGTTGTTTTTAGAGGCTTGACTCAGTTGAATTTCGCCCCTTGGAACATGCGTCGAGTAATGTTGTTAATATTCTATGAGAAACAACAAATAACATTTGCATCACTTCCTTACTCAGCTTTTTCACTGAACCTTACTTAATTAAACTTACTTAGTAATCTCCTGCTTGATGCTCTGCACAACTTCTCTCTTGTTAGAAATGGGATCGCTGGCTGGCCAAGGCTTGCGCCAAGGTCAGTCAGAGACCACCATTCCCACGTCAGGGCAAGGGAGTTACACGCCAAGATAACCCCTGCTCACCCCCTTGGTAACGTGACACGAGCAGTAAGGCTAAACTCTGAGGCAATGTGAGTTAAGTGTTTGCGCGCACCCAGCGACAATACCCAAGGCCCACCACAAAGGAAACTCCACACAAGGTTATGTATAAAAATAGTAATCAACTCGGGGGGACAAGAGTATGAGGGACAATATTTAGAGGGGTCCAGTGTGCACGTCCCGTGGAGTACAATACAAAACTGATGCACAAAGTTCCCCTAAGGGGTGGGTATGTGTGGATGATCGATCCACCTCTCTCAAAGGGTGGTTGTATGCGAGAGACAGGGACAGTTGCCCCTTATCGGAATTAGGGAAACCTCACACAACAGGTCGGTTCTACGGCTACTGTCATGTCACCAACCGATTGTTTCGTGTCATCATCGGCTCCCTGCTCCTGCGTCAGGCCGGCGCTGCAATGCCTGACGGGTAGCACAAAGGTGCTACGCTTTAGCGGAGATCTTTTATTCCTGGCCGATGTGTAGGTGGGTGTGAGGGGCCCAAGTGTGTAAGTAGTGAGCGTGGAGGTGTGGTTTTAAAAAAAGTCAGTATAGTCTACTCTGGGCAATTTTATTCTGGTAGCTAACTGCTTTTATTAAAAATAAGAGGGGTATGGGAAATCCACCAAGCTATGTGTGGGACAACCCGTTCAACCCTCAGAGGTGGTCAGGTCGACATGTTTCATGCCATCACGGCAATTCATCAGGACCTAAAAAGTGCTCATATACTAGGACGGAGCCCAAAGTGGGCCGCACTATGTAGTGCATACAACCTGAGGGGTCACGAACTGGAACAGGAGGAGTTCCTGAATTGTAGTTCACCCTATAGGGGAGAAAAGGCATATAGTTATGTCTGTTCTCTATGTGATTATCATACAATCCTGTGATAATGGTCAGAGGCATTGTGTTATACATTCACCCGGATTGTGGATAACTAGAAAGGTGGAGAGAGGTGGAGTGAGGTCAAGATACCATAGTGGTCGTGATTATGCCATGTAAGATTGCCATCAAAGAATGTCTATATTCGCAATTTGTAGGAGTAGGCATTATAGATTGGATAGCAGTTTAGAGGGATTGTGTACCAAAAAAGGGGGGGGGGCTCATACAATTCATTATTCAGAGCGGGAAACCCCATCATGGGACTTACCCTCAATCGTTGTTGACGGTCCCCGCAGTCTGCTCAAGCGGGACCAGTGTACTCGACTGTGAGTCTAGGAGGATGGGGGAATATAAAGGAGATACTGAGTGAATTAAACCTGAGCAGTGGTTGGGCTCCAGGTAAGGCGATTAAATGCCAAAGCCTTACATCACAGATAGTCGGTCTTGGAGTGGTTTTCCTGACCATCTGGCCCCGGCGGCGGAGGTGGCCCACGCAGGGTGAGTTGCAACCAAACCAGGTGCTCCCTAGGGTGGCGTAGTGTCTGGATGGGCGCAACAGCCATAGCGCCTCCCCGGGAAGGATCCGTGGTGTCATCGAGATGACACGGCTAAATGGACTGGCCGAGCCCGACAACATCGTCTCAAGACTGGAGAGAGGTGGATGTCAGGCGCGTCAGCACAAATACGGCCCCTGGGGATGGCAGCCATGGTGGCCCAAAAGCCCTTGCACCCTCGTGAAGCGGCCCCGGCCCGACATATAAATCCCAGTCGTAGCGACACTACCCCTGCCGTGTACCTGTCCGGCAGAGAGACCGTAGTCCATCGACGCGGACTGTCATTAGTCAGCCCACCAAAACGGACTGGAGATAGTCTCGAGTCCGGTAACCCCCTTACCTTGGTGGCGTGAAGACGTTACCTCCAAACCTAGGTCCGCTCGACCGGTGTAGCTCGATCGTGGAGCAGCTGGTAATGGGCGGCGCATCTTGGCGCGCTTTAAATGCGTAATTGTTTGTTTAACCTGGGGGCGGGGCGCTGATGTCGACCCCTAGTGACTTCTCCAAGCGCATGCGCCATGGTCTAACATCTACGGAGTAGTCTGGGCGCCATCTTGAGTGGGGACGGCACATCATATACTCAGAGGTGCGTGGGGTGAAAGTATCCACATCAGTAGGAAGCGCAACTGCGCTTAGATGTCATTCACTACTCTGCGGGTATGTCACATTTGTATGAAGGGCACAGGGGGTTCATATACACATGTCAGGTGTCTATTTGCTTGTGGACGTCATGTTGCCGAGTCGTTGAGAGCGAAGTCTGGTCAGCAGGGTTGTTGTTTTACGGAGGTGTTGTTTTTAGAGGCTTGACTCAGTTGAATTTCGCCCCTTGGAACATGCGTCGAGTAATGTTGTTAATATTCTATGAGAAACAACAAATAACATTTGCATCACTTCCTTACTCAGCTTTTTCACTGAACCTTACTTAATTAAACTTACTTAGTAATCTCCTGCTTGATGCTCTGCACAACTTCTCTCTTGTTAGAAATGGGATCGCTGGCTGGCCAAGGCTTGCGCCAAGGTCAGTCAGAGACCACCATTCCCACGTCAGGGCAAGGGAGTTACACGCCAAGATAACCCCTGCTCACCCCCTTGGTAACGTGACACCAGCAGTAAGGCTAAACTCGGAGGCAATATGAGTTAAGTGTTTGCGCGCACCCAGCGACAACACCCAAGGCCCACCACAAAGGAAACTCCACACAAGGTTATGTATAAAAATAGCCCTTTTATTACACCAAAACACAATAGATAAAAACACACACTTTACAATGTGCCAACAGGCACAGGCAGAATTTACAGGGGATATGTACAAGACAGGGCCACCTGGACCACAGTCAGGAATATGCACTTTTAGATTTTAGAATAATAATTACTGTAGGACAAAAATGAAACATAGAACACACAACCAGTAACAACTGGTAAGAGGTAAGTACCACCTATGCAACCCTAACCACCTTAGGAAAATATTACGCAGGGAACCAGGACCTCACTAGTAACACCTGTACTAGGAGAAAACAACCACCTAAGTATTACCATACATTTAGGGGTATAAACAAGAACACGTTACACATGATAAACATACATTCAGCGGTGTAAGAACAAGGCACATGATGCATCAAAACACATTCAGAGGTGCAGGAGATCACAATTGCGCAGAAATCACATTAGTCACCACCTGTGACTGTACCCAGGCCAACTGGCCTATCGGGGCTAGGACGCCCTGTGTCCCAAAGTCAGGGGAGCCTAAAAGTAGCAGCTGCCCACTAAGTGCTGGGCAGCTGTAGCAACAATGATGGGGCCAACGTGGGAGCCTCACAGGCTCTGAACAAAGGAAATGCCCCCTAGAGCCTCCGTGGCTCTGAACAATGTGGGGCCAGGTGGGAGCGGCCACTGCCTCTGGGGCCGCTCTACCACTGGAGAAAATGCCCCTGTACTGTAGGAGTCCCTCCCGGGGTACTCGCAAAATGCAACAAATGCTGCCTGAGCCTTGCGGGGCTTGAAAACAACGATGCGGGCAATCGTAGGACTCCCCCCTGGGGACTCGGAGAAAGAATGCCCCTGAGCCTCTCTGGGCTCCAAACAACTGTGGCGCCTTGAGCCTCTCGGGGCTCTGAAAACGACTGTGGCGCCTTGAGCCTCTCGAGCCTACAAAAACAACGGTGGCGCCTTGGGTGGAGGGAGCGGCCCACGGCCCGCTGCCAGCCGGGGCCGCTCTACCCTGAACTCTGCGCGGCCCCCGCCCGGCCCCCCCCCGAGTCGCCCGCACTCACCGGGACTTGGCGCGGGGGCTTCCTCTCCCTCGCTGGACTGCTCCGTAGGTGCCACGGGCGGGGCTCCCCTCCTCTGGGGCGTCGCCGGTGGCCGCGGCTCTGCTGCTGCACCCCGGGGCTCTCCTCTTGTCTCGGGGCCCCGGGGAAAGGAGGTTGCTTCCTGGTGTCCAGAGGTCCCGCCCCCGGCATGCCTGACTTCCGGCCGGGCGGCGGCGATTCCTTCCTTCTTAGACACGGGGTGAGCTCCCGGGAGGCGGTAATCTCGCGGGGCAATGCCGGGTGGGCACCAGCAGTGGCCCTGAATGCTGGTGAAAACTAAAACGCTTCCCAGCGCTTAGCAGCAGATCAAGCGCTCCCAGGCGCTAGGTACAGATAAAGCGCTCGCAGGCACTGGATGAGCACACATCCAGGACAAAGTAAAGCGCTCCAAGGCGCTTAGAGAAATACAAGTCCAGTAAAAATAAAGCGCTCCCAGCGCTAGAGGCCATTAAGTCCAGGACCAGTTCAAAGTCCTTGAGGAGGTGGGGGGCAAGGTCACAGGGTCCTCCTAGACAGGGAGGCAATCCCCAGTGGTGGTCCTCCTGGCGCCCAGCAGCAGCCCCCCCTCAGCAACAAGATCCAAGAAGAGAACATTTTGCAAGGGGACACAGCCCCTTTTTATACAGGGAAAACCTTTGTCTTGGGTGCTGGGTGGGGGAGAAACCAGTCGCAGCTGGTTTTGGAGCACTCTTGATGTGCTCAGCCACCCTTCCTATTCACTAGGGTCATCAGTCGCACCACAGGGGCGGAGCCAGCATTGTGTGGGGAAAGCCCAGCCCTATTCAGGTCCCAGATGCACCCCTACCTCACATCAGCATGCTAATCTCTCCACTCACCACCGGGGCAGACCCATCCAGACTCCTGGAGCCTGGCATCCCAGCCAGCTCCAGCCAATCACACGCCAGCACCTTCACAGCACATGCACAGCCATGTCTAGAAGTGGCACTTCCACACTAGACACATACATGCCACATACATCATCTCGCAGCAGTCAATCACACGAGTCTGCACATACCAGACTCGAGCCTGCACACCCCACGCCTCAGGAACTACCAGGGACACATACATTCCCCATGCATGTCTATGGGAGGGCAGGCCTATCTTACCACTCGCACTCAGAGTGTGCACGCACTTGCCACTGGGACACAGTGAAAGTGCGCAGAAACCAAAAATCACCATCACCAGGTCACCATTAAAAAGCTAAAAGTTCAGGGGTGAACCTGCCAGAAGGGCCAAGTCCAACATCTCTAATAAACGAAAAGAAAAGAAACAAAACACTCAAAACATTATAACACTTTTGCTGTAGCTGTACACCTTGGAATAGTCCAATCATTTTTAGCTGACTGTAGGTTTTTCAATTGTTCCTCTTTAAATTAAAGAGTGTCCAAAAATTGTTCTTACTTCAAAAGGTTCAAAAGGTAAAGTCTTTGCTAGCGGTGGGCGCCTTTTAAAAGAGGGGTTTTACTTAGCTTTCTTTCTTTCCTTTTGCAGAAACATCATGGATTCCAGATCAGACTCGAAGACTCAGACAGCGATGCAGAACCGAAGACTCTGAACAACTTGGAGCTCTGGAAAATCTCTGACGACCTCAGGTGAGTGTTTTCAGGTACCCGCGATGTTCCCTCGAAGCAAGCTAGAAGGCTAGGCACCTTCTGGAAGTCCGGGTGTGGCTTTTATACCCAGCCACACCCTAGGACGTCCGTTCTGCCGTATGCGTCATCCTTGCTTTCACGCTGTGTTCCGAACTTCACACAGCGCAAGAGCATTGCTGACATGAACTCGTCCTGGAAGTTCCTCTAAATCTGGTTTTCTCAAAGAAAGAGGCATTGTTTCAAAAAGCGGTTTGAAGGACAAACCTTCCTGCATTTACTCTCACTAAATCAAAAGAAACCCGTGGTGATAAGTCGGTAATAGTACAACAGTACAAAAAAGCATTGGTAAACACAATCATCATTACGTTCATTAACATGCACTATCCACACTTAATTATAAACACCAGGAGTGCAGGATGCACGGGACAGGGGCGGGTTTCTAAAGGGGTATAAGAGGTCATTAGATCTCCTTAGCAGTCGCTTTGGAGGTCCTCTGAGTTAGAACTCGGCAGTGATAGGTCCAGGAACAGCGGGATCATGACAGTACTCCCAGAATCCCCCCTAAGACGATAGGGACATGTTTGGGTTTCTCAGGATATCTGACATGAAGGTTTTTAGAATCATTGGAGCATTTTTTAGGTTAGCAAGTGGTTCCCATGAGCGTTCTTCTGGGCCGTAACCCTTCCAATCTACTAGGTAAAACAATTTACCTTTAATCCTTTTTGAATCAAGAACAGCCTTTACTTCAAATTCTGGAATCCCGGCTACCTCAACAGCTCGGGGGATGATGAAGTACCCTAATTTCTGGGTTACATGGTTTTATCAAAGATATATGAAATACCGATGAATTCGATATGTTGCTGGTAACAGTAATTTCACGCTAACAGGGTTGATAACCTTTCTATGGTGAAGGGACCTATGAATCGTGGACGAAATGTTTTATGGCATTTTAGTTTTAGATGTTTCGTTGCTAACCAAACCTTGTCTCCTACCGAATAAAGTGGTGGCTTAGAGCGATGTTTATCAGCAAATGATTTCTGTGTTTCCTTTGCGTGAGCCAAATATTGTTGGGCTTTTTGTTGGACAGTAACCAAATGATTCACGTAATCAGTAACTGCTGGGATTAAGGTTAAATCTTTACCTACTCCTAACATGTCTTTTGGATGAAAACCATGAACACGAAAGAAAGGAGACATACCAATAGATGAATGATCTGAGTTGGTGTACGCAAATTCTGTAGCCCATATAATATCAGACCATTCCTGGTCACAAGTAGCTAACATACAACGCAAGAAATGTTCAATAGTCTGATTTGTGCGTTAAGTTAGACCATCTGTTTGTGGATGATAACTAGATGAGGTACGCACTTCCATGTTCAAAGATTTCCCCAAGTTTTGCCAAAAGTGTGAAATAAATTGGGTGCCACTGTCCGAAATTACAACTGATGGAATGCCGTGTAGTTTCACAATTTCCTTTACAAAAATATGAGCCATTTCTATAGCTGAAGGAAGCTTTTTTAGAGGAATGAAATGAGCGTATCGTGAAAAATGATCTACAACAGTTAGAATTGTGGTGAATCCAGTCTTGGTACGAGGCAATTCCACTATAAAATCAATAGATACTGTATGCCATGGCTGCGGTGGTAAAGGCAAAGGCAAAAGCAAACCACTGGGAGCTCGATGAATTGCTTTGTTTTGGCTACAAACAGTACAAGTGTCTACATAACTTTGAATGTCTTTGAGCATTGTTGGCCAGCAAAATTGTCTTTTAATTGGCTGATACATTTTAGTTACTCCAGGGTGGATTGACAGAACCGAATCATGATATGTTTGTAATACACGTTTCTGGAGGGACTCAATGGGGACAAACACCTGATCATTCATACACAATAGGTTTTCTTTCCATTGTAACAATGGATAATTCTTGCTCCAATCTTCTCTTGATTGTGTTTTAAGAGCATTTTCTATATCAGACACGACATCAGAATCAATAAGACCTATAGGAAGCGATCTGCTGGAATAGTTGGATGAATAGTTTCTTGTTTTACATTCAAATCATCACTAATACGATTCTCGATAAAGCATCTGCTTTATTGTGTTCTTTTCCTGGACGATAAGTGATGATAAAATCAAAATCATTAAAGAATAAAGTCCAGCGCAATTGGTGAGGAGACAAAGCTTTAACAGATCTAAGTGATTGTAAATTCCTGTAATCTGTATAAATAGTTACAGGATGTCGAGCCCCTAGCAAGTAGTGTCGCCATTCCTTGAACACAGCCTTTATGGCCAATAATTCCCTATCGGCAATGGCATAATTTTGTTCTGTGGGGGATAATTTTCTCGAGTAATATGCAATTGGATGCATTTGTCCAGTGCTTTTACTTCTTTGGGATAAAATACCTCCTATTGCAAATTGAGAGGCATCAGCTTCCACAATGAAAGGTTGAGTGGGATCTGGATGTTTTAGAATCGGGCGGTAGTGAATTGATTCTTTAAATCTTGAAAAGCCAATTCTGTTTCTGAAGTCCACTCATATTTCGTGTTTTTTCTTAGCAATTTTGTGATTGGAGTAATTCTTTGAGAGAAATTGTTTATAAACCGTCTATAAAAATTTGCAAACCCTTAGAAGCTTTGGATTTGTTTTACAGTGGTTGGACTAGGCCATTCGATTATTGCTTGAACCTTCTTTGGGTCCATTTCTATGCCAGATGGGCTAAGGATGTACCCCAAAAAATCTACTGTAGTTCAAGTTCAAGTTCTAAATTTGTATAGCGTGCTATTCACCCAGAGGGTCTCAAGGCGCTTAAGGGAAGAGGGGTTCGCTACTGATCGAACAGCCAGGTCCTGAGTTGTTTTCTGAAGGAGAGGTGGTTCTGTGTAAGACGGAGGTGGGTGGGGAGGGAGTTCCAGGTCTTGGCCGCCAAGTAGGAGAAGGATCTTCCTCCCATGGTGGCTCTTCGGATGCGTGGAATCGTGGCGAGGGCTTGGTTGGACGATCGTAGTTGACGGGTGGGGGTGTAAAAGGTCAGGCGAGTGTTGAGGTATCTGGGTCCTAGGTCGTGAAGGGCCTTGTGTGCGTGGGTGAGGAGTCGGAACGTGATTCTCTTGTTGACGGGGAGCCAGTGCAGGTCTCTCAGGTGACCAGATATGTGGTTGTGGCGAGGTATGTCTAGGAGGAGTCTGGCGGAAGCGTTCTGAATGCTTTGAAGTCTATTCTGTAATTTGGCTGTGGTTCCGGCGTAGAGGGTGTTTCCGTAGTCCAGACGGCTTGTGACAAGTGCTTGGGTGACCGTCTTCCTTGTTTCGGTGGGGATACAACGGAAGATCTTTCGGAGCATGCGTAGGATGTTGAAACATAATGATGAGACGGCGTTGACTTGTCTGGTCATCGAGAGGGAGGAGTCTAGGATGAATCCCAGGTTGCGAGCATGGTCCGTTGGTTTGGGTGCGCTGCCTAGTGCCGAGGGCCACCAAGAGTCGTCCCAGGCAGAGGGGGATGATCCTAGGATAAGCACTTCCGTCTTGTCTGAGTTCAGTTTTAGGCGGCTGTTCTTCATCCACTCGGCTACGTCTTTCATCCCTTCGTGTAGGTTGGTTTTGGCGGTGGTTGGGTCGTTGGTGAGGGAGAGGATCAGCTGGGTGTCGTCTGCATAGGAGATGATGTTGAGATTGTGTTGGCGTGCGATGGATGCTAGGGGACTCATGTAGACGTTGAAGAGGGTGGGGCTGAGTGATCCTTGTGGTACACCGCATATGACTTCGTTGGCGTCTGATCTGAAAGGGGGGAGGCGGACTCTCTGGGTTCTTCCGGCTAGGAATGAGATGATCCAGTCCAAGGCCTTATCTTGTATTCCGACGTTCCTGAGGCGTTGTACAAGGGTGCGGTGGCAGACTGTGTCGAATGCTGCGGAGAAGTCCAGGAGGATGAGGGCCACTGTTTCCCCGTTGTCGAGCAGTGTCCGGATGTCGTCTGTGGCTGCAATAAGGGCGGTCTCTGTACTGTGGTTGGCTCAGAAACCGGATTGTGAGGGGTCTAGGGCATTGTTAGATTCAAGGAAGGCGGCGAGCTGACTGTTGACGGTCTTCTCTATGACTTTGGCGGGGAATGGGAGGAGCGAGATGGGACGGTAGTTCTTAAGCTCGGTGAGTCCGCTGTAGGTTTCTTCAGGAGGGCACTAAGTTCGGCATGTTTCCAGCTTTCCGGGAAGGTGGCGGTGTTGAAGGAGCAGTTGATGGTGTCCCGGAGTTGGGGGGCAATAATGGAGTCGGCCTTGTTGAAGATGTGATGGGGGCATGGGTCGGTTGGCGATCCGGAGTGGATGGAGTTCATCGTGCGGATGGTGTCTTCGGTGCTGATCGGGGTCCAGGCGCGGAGGGTGGTGGTGGGGGGCTTCTGTTTTGTGGTTGGGGGAGTGGTCAGGTCGCCGAAGCTGTTATGTATGTCAGCAATCTTGCTGTGGAAGAATGAGGCAAGAGAATGAGTAGTGACAGGAAACAAGCTCATTTCTAATTTTACAAATAAATAATTTTGTAAAAGCTGTTGCAGAATGGCTCGTACTTGCTTTACATGCTCTGACTTTTCTTTTGAATAAATGTGAATATCATCTATAAAGACGATACAACAGATGTCAAGAAAATCTCTTAAAACTTAATTTATAAAAAACTGGAACGCGGCTGGAGCGTTGCAGAGTCCGAAGGGCATGACTTGATGTTCGTATAATCCGAATTTTGTACGGAACGCAGTCTTCCATTCATCACCCTCTCGGACTCTCGCCAGATGATATGCTCCACGTAAATCCAGTTTTGTATAAATGGTGGCATCTTTGATTTGGGCAAGTAAAGTTGGAATTAACGGTAGTGGATATTGATTTTTCACTGTCAGATTATTAATTGCGCGATAGTCCATACACGAACGCAATTCCCCCCCTTCTTTGGAATGAAAAAGAGAGGAGAAAAACCGGGGACTTAGAATGTCTGATAAAACCGTTTGCTAAGTACTCATCAAGATAGGTGCGTGTCACGGGGTCACGGGATCGGTCATAGTATTCCCTGTGACTGGTTTTCAATCTACTCCACAGGATTGGACTGGGCCCTTTAATGAAAGCCTGGACTTGCCTGAGGTAACGTCCCCCTCCGTGACGTCGGATTTCGTGGGCCTATCCGCTTCAACGTTTCACGCTGAAAAGGTAGACCCGGAAGAACACAGCGTCGGAGCCGTGAGAGGAAGAAGCCGACCCGAGGAGAGGACGACGAAAGACCCCGAAGGAGTTTCACACCGGGAAGAGGAGTCGAGGCAGCTGAGGACTTCTAGAGACCCCGCGGGAGCACCCGAAGAAGAAGACGCGACAAAGGAGAAGCCAGGAAGCCACCGTCATTACTCTTCGTCCAGCCACGCTCAGGAAGACGTGTGGCTCAGCAAGATACGAGGCCGGCTCAGAGGTCTTCTCTCTTTCAAAGGGGGGGCCGGGTAACGAGTAGGCTGGGAGGGATCCTCAGTTGTATACGGGAAACGTTCACTTTTACTTTGTGCACTTTCACTCCACAATCTTAGGGTGAAGCGCCGCTGCGTTGCCATTAAGATTTTTTTTAAGGTAAGGGTGATGGTTACTTCCCTCCTCACAACGTTACCCTCACACCCTGCCCCATAGCCTCGGTAGTTTAGAGCTGTGATCTAAATGCCACCTCTCCTTTTCCTTTCTTTTGGGCTGAGCCGGTGACGAGGTAACCTACTCCGAAGAGCCGGTAGGAGACCAGAAGGACCAGACTAAAGCACCGGACTAAACCAAGACTGTTTCTGCCTGCATACTGTGTACCGGAAATAAACCTTCTTTCAAAAAGCACTTCCTTACTATTGGCTCCTTCCCTCCTTTTTAACCCCTAAAGGTTACAGTGCATAAATGTTTGTTCTCTTTCTCTGTTAGCGCATAGGTGCGGCTACAAGGTAAAGTTGCCCCAGGAAGTAAATCAATCTGACAATCATAGTCCCTATGAGGCGGCAGGGTGTTGGCCTTTTTTTTATCAAAAACATCCAGCAAGTCATGGTATTCCTCTGGAACTCTTGCAATTATCAGGGCATTTTTAGACTCTTTTGGAAAATCATACCCTTGTATTGAAAGTTCCGAACCAGGATATTGTTAATCTGGTTTAAACAGTATGGTCCTATTAGTCCAGTCTATGTAAAGATTGTGAAGTACTAGCCAAGAATTAAACCAAACTGAGGACCATCAATAATGTCAAAGGTTATTTCCTCAACATGTTTCGTAGCACAAGTCATGTTTAATAATTCAGTATGATGTTGTATAGGTCCTGAAGTCAATTCCTTACCGTAAACTGCTCTAACTATCTCTGGAGAAACTTTCACTATTTTCTGTAAACCTAACTTACTGAACAATTGGGTATCTATGAAGTTGCCTGTAGCTCCTGAATCTATCAAAGCATCAATAGACCAGGATCGAGTTTTTCATTTTGTGACTGAAGCAAAATTCGCATACTAAGATGACATTGTGAGGCAGTTGGTGTCATGGAGGCCAAACTAGTGTGTGCACTTGGTAAACTGACATCTTTGTCTACCGAGTTTTTTAGTTTTCCGACTGCTGTATGGCGGCAATATCAGCAGTTTTAGTCTTTGGTTTTACAGGTCGAGTGGGACAATCTTTTACGAAATGTCCTGTTTTCCCACAGTACATACATTGGTTTAATTTCCTACGCTTTTCTTTTTCGTCCTTTGATAGAGGTCCTCTAATGGTCCCTATTTGCATAGGTTAAATCGCGTCTAACTTAACTGTAGAAGATTCGTTTTTAGTGCTAGCCCTACCTTTAAACAAAATCATTCTATAGTCAGACTTCCCTTTTTCGCCCTTTCTTTCAGAAATTCGGTGATTAAGTTTTACAACAACAACGATAAATTCCTCACAATCGGTTGGAGGATCTAAGATTTGTGTGACCATATCTTTTAATTCTTCCCGTGAACCTCAGTAGAACAAAGACACACGTTTTTCTTCTGGCCATTCTGCCTCAATAACCAGTCTATTGAAAGTGGATATGTAATGCAAGAGATCTGACGTTCCTTGTTTCAAATTGAGTAGTTCAGGATCCGCTGATTGTACGAATACATGTTTCGCAAATAATTTTTTCATGGCGAGTTTGAACCGTCTAAGGTCATTTAGAATCGGATCGTTTCTTTCTACATACGGTACTGACCACAGAGCTGCATCACCACCCAAATATGATAAAATGAAGGCAACTTTGGAGGAATCGTCAGGAAACGTGGTGGGTTTCGCCAAAAAATGGAAATGACACTGATTCAAAAATATTGTACATTTGTTACAATCTCCACAAAATCTTTCTGGGGTGCCAGGGGTACTGTGACTGGTGTCATAACCTGTATCTGAGTGTTAGCAGAGGTCGTAGGTGTGGTATTCCCACTATACAATGTTTGCATGGCTGGTTGGAATGCAGACGGCTTTAGAAAAGGCTTCTTTTCTGAGGGGAAAGTCCAGGTTGTTGGACTAGGAGTTTGTATTCTGCTCTGTATTGCTGACAGATCTCTTCGCAATTCTGTGTTTTCTGATTAATTTCAACTAACATTGCAGCTATATCCTGAAGCGAAACCTGTGAAGTTTGATCCATAGCGTCTGGGCAAAATGGTGTTCGTGGGCTTAGCCTTCTGTCAGGTATATCAAAGCACTCTTACCTGTGTGTTCTCGAACCCTTACCTGTAAGGTGCTTGATAGGATTTGCAGAGACGCTATGAGCCAAACTCCCAGAAACCCTATCCTACAACCTGTGATTCTTATAGTTACACTAGGGTGGAAGATAGTAGTTAGGGAGGGAGGCCGGAATCTGACGCTAGTGAGTTTTCTTGTAGTCGACCTGCGAAGCAACAAGAAACTCCTTAGAATAGTCGTCCTATTATGTTTACCTACTTTCTTAATGAACATCTAACATATTCCGAGCTGTAACATCTAAAGGTTCCTACCTGCGACCTACCAAGGTAGGCTTCGTGTCCTGGGAGTCGTTGAGAGCGAAGTATGGTCAGCAGGGTTGTTGTTTTATGGTGGTGTTGTTTTTAGAGGCTTGACTCAGTTGAATTTCGCCCCTTGGAACATGCGTCGAATAATGTTGTTAATATTCTATGAGAAACAACAAATAACATTTGCATCACTTCCTTACTCAGCTTTTTCACTGAACCTTACTTAATTAAACTTACTTAGTAATCTCCTGCTTGATGCTCTGCACGACTTCTCTCTAATAAACTAAAAAAAAAAATAAAACACTCAAAACATTATAACACTTTTGCTGTAGCTGTACACCTTGGAATAGTCCAATCATTTTTTCCTGACTGTAGGTTTTTCAATTGTTCCTCTTTAAATTAAAGAGTATCCAAAAATTGTTCTTACTACAAAAGGTTCAAAAGGTAAAGTCTTTGCTAGCGGTGGGCGCCTTTTATCAGAGGGGTTTTACTTAGCTTTCTTTCTTTCCTTTTGCAGAAACATCATGGATTCCAGATCAGACTCGAAGACTCAGACAGCGATGCAGAACCGAAGACTCTGAACAACTAGGAGCTCTGGAAAATCTCTGACGACCTCAGGTGAGTGTTTTCAGGCAAACGTGATGTTGCCTCGAAGCAAGCTAGAAGGCTAAGCACCTTCTGGAAGTCTGGGTGTGACTTTTATACCCAGCCACACCCTAGGACGTCCGTTCTGCCGTATGCGTCATCCTTGCTTTTACGCTGTGTTCCGAACTTCACACAGCGCAAGAGCATTGCTGACATGAACTCTTCCTGGAAGTTCCTCTAAATCTGGTTTTCTCAAAGAAAGAGGCATTGTTTCAAAAAGCAGCCCGAAAGACAAACCTTCCTGCATTTACTCTCACTAAATCAAAAGAAACCCTTGGTGATAAGTTGGTGATAGTACAAAAAGCATTGATAAACACAATCATCAATACGTTCATTAACGCTTTCTATGCTCATGACGAGCTCAGCTCGTCATGAGTTACGCCTGTCGTACGCTCATGTCGAGCTCAGCTCGTCATGTAACGCGGGTTTCCGCAAACTGACGCACACAGCGGGAAAACCGCCAGCGCGCAAGGGGTTAACATGCACTATCCACACTTAATTATAAACACCAGGAGTGCAGGATGCACGGGACAGGGGCGGTTTTCTAAAGGGGTATAAGAGGTCATTAGATCTCCTTAGCAGCCGCTTAGGAGGTCCTCTGAGTTAGACCTCGGCAGTGATAGGTCCAGGAACAGCGGGATCATGACACCAGCTATCAACTGCACTGTTCTGCCTTGGGTTACAATCAGCAGCCTAGCACACATTTTGAGCCACGTAGGAGAACATTACACTGAAGACGGTTGACAAACAATAAATCATTATGATCAGGCAATAATCGGGAGGCGCGCACAGGGTGCACCGAAAGTGCCTGCAAGCATATTCCAAGAAAGCCCACGAGATAAAAGCATCCTGCCCCTTGTGTTGGCACACCGTGAACAGAACGTACCCAGTTTCAGTCTCTTCACAGACAGGAGCAATAGAGCAATGTCATAACATGAACTGCAAAATGAAATTTAACCTATACATGGGTTAACAGTAATTTACATAATATATCTTCTTCACAATGCGCCTTGCATTCCCTTTGTTATGTACTTCCTGAAGAGTTACCTTTGTTATACACTTCCTGAAACTGAAGAAACAGCAGCTCATCCTGAGTCCTCTTTTTCTACAATCTGTTCTTGTTTAAATGAAATCTTAACCATATGCATCTACCTAAACCTGTACCTGTAGCATCTGGGCGCTCCGTGATCGCAGTTTCTTTATTAAGCTACTTTGTAAACATTGGCAAATCACCTCCTTTTCTGAAGTAAATAAGATGTGACTTCTTTGATAGAGATTTTAGTTAAATATCCGTGTATGAGGAAAAATCCTTCTGTAACGTTCAAAGATGGTAAAGAAGAAATGTCTTGTACCACAATTTAAACATTATGTATTTAATTCTTTCATGTTTACATTTAGTAATTTAACATCATTTTACATCCAACAGGAAACAAGCCTTGAATACATGAAATGATAAGGGATTTAGAAGATACTACTGTAAATCACCAAAAACAATGAAAAATTGAGCTCCAGTATTCAAGGCGGCATCAGCAACGTCATATTGACGAACCTGAACGTTAACTGACGGATCCTGGAAGAAGCTGTCAAGGGCAATTCAGTGAATTTAAGAGTCTGAGCCGAGCACCTCCACTCCACAAAACTAAGAAATAACCGCTGGAAAATTAAGGCAACAACACTGACAAAGCAACTCTCTTGTAAACAGGTGTCCAACACCAACTTTGATCCTGGTATTGAAATGATGTGTTTACCGAAGTGCTCCGCTTTCTTAAAATGATAACAGACGCCCATTCAGTGCGCTCGGTGTATGGTAAACTCTTTCTAGCCAAACCACAGGAACCCGAGAAAAGAACAATGGTGTGGCGCCAGACAATTGACGTGTAAAAGAAAGACGAGTTCTGCTATCTAAAATACAAGTTCATGTCCCAGTTTGTGCCGACCAGAAGGAAGATGGATCATTATCCCTAACTGTGCAAAACATTTAACCATTCCAAAGACACTATCGCCCACAAAGAAGCCTTGCACTCTTTATGAGTGCGACGGTTTTTTGGTGACCTTGAGTGTGGCAGGTGTTTCGTGACATTTGCACTTTATTAAATCAGAAAGCAAATGTGCAAAATATCACACATACAGGGAATGTGAGAACAACACAAGTGCTTTATCAGCCATGTTTGCCCATCAGGAAACACAGTCATGGAATGCAGGCAAATATATACCAGACTCGGAGACATTAACCAAGAAAGAAGAACATTACACATGCTTTAGTTTATCATCAGAACTAAATCACCATCAGCAAACACACACAGGTGACAAACCATTCGAGTGCACTGAATGTGGGAGTAGTTTTAGTTACTCTTCAGCATTAAGGAATCATCAGCGTGCACACACAGGGGAAAAACCATTCAAATGCAGTGAATGTGAGAAGAGCTTTAGTGATGTATCAATCCTACAAAGACATCAGCGAACACACACTGGGGAAAAACCCTACCATTGCAATGATTGTGGAGAGAGCTTTAGACATTCCTTAACATTAAGGAATCATCAGCGAATACACACGGGGGAAAAGCCATTCAAGTGCAGTGAGTGTGTGAAGAGCTTTAGTCGGTTACCACATCTGCAAACACATCAGCGAACACACACGGGGGAAAAACCATATGATTGCAATGAATGTGGAAGGTGTTTTAGTGATTCCTCAACTCTCAGAATTCATCGGCGAACACACACAGGGGAAAGACCATTCAAATGCACAGAATGTGCGAAGAGCTTTAGTCAGTTAGGAAACTTACAAAGACACCAACAAACACACACAGGGGAAAAGCCATTTAAGTGTGGTGAATGTGTGAAGAGCTTTAGTCAATCATCAGTCTTACACAGGCATCAGCGAACACACACAGGGGAAAAACCCTACCATTGCAGTGAATGTGTGAAGAGCTTTAGTCAATTATCATACTTACAAAGCCATCAGCGAACACACACTGGGGAAAAACCCTACCATTGCAGCGAATGCGGAAGTAGTTTTATTGACTCTTCAGCATTAAGGATTCACCTGCGGATTCACACCGGGGAAAAGCCATTCAAGTGCAGTGAATGTGTGAAGAGTTTTAGTCAGTTATCAATCCTGCAAAGTCATCAGAGAACACACACTGGGGAAAAACCATACCATTGCAGCGAATGCGGAAGTAGTTTTAGTAACTCCTCAAATCTAAGGATGCATCAGAGAACGCACACAGGGGAAAAGCCATACAAGTGCACTGAATGCGCGAAGGCCTTTAGTCGATTATCAATACTACACCGCCATAAGCAAAAACACACCGTCCTTGATCACACGTTGAAATAATCCTCGAGGTACAGGGAATTCGTCAAGATTTTAAGTACATTAACAATAATACTGACGCATCTGTTGAAATACAAAGGAGCAAACAAGTGCAGTTGTTGGGAGATTAAGGAATTACAGAAAACTATAACATTATAATTATTTGGAACATTCAAATACCAGATGATAAAAAGTAGATGATAGAAGACCCGGCTAGCAGGAAAGAAGTAAAACATAGATATTTGTTGAATTATGAAAGCGTTTATTGTCAGCGATTGTTCATTTCCCTACAGGTAGGAAGAAACATGAAGCACCAGGAAACACTTTGGGAGACGAGCATAATGTGGACGTTGTGTAGAAACACGTGTTGGCTGGTTTTATTTCACTCTGTACTGATCTGGATTGACTTATAAATCCATCTGCTTGAAAAACTTGAGATGTCAACCTTCATTATTTCTACAAGATCATTGTGTTAGAATTTAGTTTTTTACACTAAAACCCACTGCATTCAGGCGTGTGCACAGGACTTTTGTTCATATTGTACGTGTGGGTTCACATCCACACTTGTGCAGGGGTTGTTTTACTTGGGTTTGTTCTCCCCTGACCTGTTTGCACCGTGTACTCATTAGCCACTGTTAAGAATCCTATACGCACATGTTAGAGCACCATCACTTCCTGTGAATAATCTAAACCCCTCACCATACAGTAACAATTTATTTATTACATGCCGTTCACTCATTTATCCCTTCAATTAAGAGTTCTGTTATCACTGAATTTATTGATGCTCATGCAAGAAAGGCGGTGTCAGTCATACCGAGCTGTCTCTGGTGTTCTGCCAGTTCATATTTCTATAAACCCTACCTTGAAGAAGGAATGAATAACACTGTTAATCTATAAACACTAAATTAACAAATCACTTTTAGGAGGAAGCTGCAACTTGGGCTACTTGCAAGTAATAGGATGCTCTGGGACATATATCCGCAGCTTTCGTTTAATCATTGAGGTGAAAGCCTATGGAATCCTTGTAGTCAGCCTGTCTACCTTTGAATGTTTAACAAGCATATAATGATTTTTAGATGTGGGATTACATTATGATTTTCATTGTTTCCTACCAGTGTTTATGAATTGATTAGGTAATGTTAAAATACATTTTTGACATTGATGTATTCTTCTGTACTATAGATGTGTTGATTTTATGGAATATACATTCATTCTAAAATAAATCTTAAGTGAATAATCACTCGCATTTTCATTCGGAGGTATGAGGGGCTGATGTAACACTGTTGGTCAATCAAAACTTCAATTGGAAACTACAGACACTCACAGCCAGAGGATTCCAGTCTGTTGAGCACCACTTACTCATCCTCGCTGATCGAAGTAAGTGTAGTAGATCTGGTCCCCTCCTCCCATGTTCAGATGAAGGGCTAGCGCGCTGAGTTCAGCACATTCTGCAAATCAAGATTTCACGGTGTGAACTATAATTGCAAGACAATCATGTAAGTATTAAAACTATGGGGGGGGAATGCCAAGTCCTGTGTGAACATGGCAATTATGCACCTCAAACAGGAGTGCAAACATTTATCACTTTAACAACATTGCACACACCCTCTCACCTGTGCTTCCACTTTACGATCCAAACCAGGCCATCAAAAACCATGCTTTATCCTACATTTAGTGGCGGCACTCCTAGATGACATGAGTGGGCAGTTTCTAAACTTCTTTGTTTAACCCCTTCCACGCTCATGACGAGCTCAGCTCATCATGAGTTACGCCTGTTGTACGCTCATGACGAGCTGAGCTCGTCATGAACTGCGGCTTTTCGCAAAAGTCAGCGCAACAGCGGGAAAACCCGCATCGCGCATGGGGTTAAAGCAATCAGGAGGAATCAACTTCTCTCCTCCTATCAACAAAGTATTCTCTATAGATAATTCATTTGCCACATTACAATAAAGTTGCAACATATTTTCAACTGACTTCTATTCCACCCAACCTGTGGACGCCAATTTCACAACAACTCAATAAAACGTCTTCTCTGAGAGCATCACACCATGCATCCATGCCAGAAAAAATGAAACAATCTTCCACACTAGCAATGATACATTCCTCATCCAGACCATCCGTCTCGCTTGCGTCTTCAATGAAATGGTATCCTGGCAAAAAATCTGCTCTTACGTTTTTTCCTCCTGCAATAAGAATAACCGTGAAATGAAATTCTTTATTTATTTATTTATTTATTTGCTTGTTAAGCGCCTGAGTCAATTCCCGAAGGGATATCTCTGCGCTGTTACATGCGTTTAGGCAGTTTACTGTATGAATTAGCGCTGAGGAGGGGAGATCTGGTAAATTTAAGGCAAGGTAAAGAGGTAGGTTTTCAGTTTTTTCCTAAATAGTTCTAGGTTCCTGGTCTGTTTCAGTTCGGTGGGTAGGGAGTTCCAAAGGATAGGTCCTTTATAAGACAGTGCTCGTCCTCCCTGTCTGGCTCTTCTTATCTTTGGGACCTGAAGCAGTAGATGGTTACTGGAGCGTAGTGTGCGTCCAGGGATGTAGGGCATGAATTTTTCTTTTAGATAGCTGGGGCTGGTACCAAACAGGCATCTGTATATAATATTGCAGATTTTAAATTTAATGCGCTGCTTTACTGGTAGCCAGTGAAGTTGGCGAAGTAAAGGACGGGAAGGCGTTCTGGGAGGAGCATTGAGGGCCAGTCTGGCTGCCGTATTTTGGACGACCTGAAGTTTATCTAGCTGTTCTTCATTCGCTGAGATGTATAGTCCGTTGCAGTAATCCATTCTGCTTGATTTTTTCTTGCTAGTCAGGCCAATCGTGTAGTTATTTTTTTATGTTATTTCCCTAAATACATTTTTGACATTTATGTATTCTTCTGTACTATGGATGTGTTGGTTTCATGGAATATACATTCATTCTAAAATAAATCTTAAGTGAATAATCACTCGCATTTTGTAAGCTCTTTGTGATTTTCTTATTTCCCTAAATAATATCTACCAGGGGGTCGTGGTCAGTTCTTAAGTAAAACCTCCTTCCTCTTAAGTATGGTTTGAACTATTGGATCATTGACATTATATCGACCACAAAAATATCGAGATACAATAATATCGAGGATAAAATATCGAGGGACAAAATATCGACTGCCTATCTTCAAACAGGTAAGTACTAAAATATCGACTCAAAAATATCGAGTTACAAAAATATAAACTGTCAAAATATCGTTTTTTTATATATCTTTAAATTAAGTTAAAACTAATCTAATAATAAATATATTTAATATAAACTTTGTTAAATTTTTTAAATAAATGTAATATTAATAAATACTTAATGTAAATTAAAAAAAGATATGACAAAAATAATACATATATATATATATAAATACATATTATTAAATAAACATATATAATATTTTTACCGTAGCATAGCAAAATGGTTAAAATTTATTGTACCAACACTAGTGAGTTCAACAGTAGCGAAAGCGTTGGATAGCGTATGGGTAAAATTTACTATTCCCACTCCAGTGGGTGCAACAGTAGGGAAAGCGTTGGATAGCGTAGGGGTAAAAATTACTATTCCAACTCCAAAGAGTGCAACAGTAGGGAAAGCGTTGGATAGCGTAGGGGTAACAATTACTATTTCCACTCCAGTGGGTGCAACAGTAGGGAAAGCGTTGGATAGCGTAGGGGTAAAAATTACTATTCCCATTCCAGTGGGTGCAACAGTAAGGAAAGCGCTGGATAGCGTAGGGGTAAAAATTACTATTCCCATTCCAGTGGGTGCAACAGTAGGGAAAGCGCTAGATAGCGTAGGGGTAAAAATTACTATTCCAACTCCAAAGAGTGCAACAGTAGGGAAAGCGTTGGATAGCGCAGGGGTAACAATTACTATTCCCACTCCAGTGGGTGCAACAGTAGGGAAAGCATTGGATAGCGTAGGGGTAAAAATTACTATTCCCACTCCAGTGGGTGCAACAGTAGGGAAAGCGTTGGAAAGCGTAGGGGTTAAAATTACTATTCCCACTCCAGTGAGTGCAACAGTAGGGAAAGCGTTGGATAGCGTAGGGGTAAAAATTACTATTCCAACTCCAAAGAGCGCAACAGTAGGGAAAGCGTTGGATAGCGTAGGGGTAACAATTACTATTCCCACTCCAGTGGGTTCAACAGTAGGGAAAGCGTTGGATAGCGTAGGGGTAAAAATTAATATTCCCACTCCAGTGGGTGCAACAGTAAGGAAAGCGCTGGATAGCGTAGGGGTAAAAATTACTATTCCCACTCCAGTGGGTGCAACAGTAGGGAAAGCGTTGGAAAGCGTAGGGGTTAAAATTACTATTCCCACTCCAGTGGGTGCAACAGTAGGGAAAGCGTTGGAAAGCGTAGGGGTTAAAATTACTATTCCCACTCCAGAGGGTGCAACAGTAGGGAAAGCGCTAGATAGCGTAGGGGTAAAAATTACTATTCCCACTCCAGTGGGTGCAACAGTAGGGAAAGCGCTGGATAGTGTAGAGGTTAACATTACTATTCCCACTCCAGTGGGTGCAACAGTAGGGAAAGCGCTGGATAGCGTAGGGGTTAAAATTACTATTCCCACTCCAGTGGATGCAACAGTAGGGAAAGCGTTGGATAGCGTAGGGGTAAAAATTACTATTCCCACTCCAGTGGGTGCAACAGTAGGGAAAGCGCTGGATAGCGTAGGTGTAAAAATTACTATTCCCACTCCAGTGGGTGCAACAGTAGGGAAACCGTTGGATAGCGTAGGGGTTAAAATTACTATTCCCACCCCAGTGGGTGCAACAGTAGGGAAAGCGTTGGATAGCGTAGGGGTAAAAATTACTATTCCCACTCCAAAGAGTGCAACAGTAGGGAAAGCGTTGGATAGCGTAATGGTAAAAATTACTATTCCCACACCAGTGGGTGCAACAGTAGGGAAAACGATGGATAGCGTAGGGGTGAAAATACTATTCCCACTCCAGTGAGTGCAACAGTAGAAAATGTAAATACTTCATAAATAAATATAATTAATAGAAATATTATTACCAATTAAATTTAATTTCCAATACCAATTACTTTTATTTACCAATTAAATTTTATTTAATGGACAATTATCAATTATTTAACAATTTTAATTAATTTACATAATTAATGAATTATTATTAAATTACTTCCCACCCTATCCCCCTATAAACTCACAACCCTCTACAGAAAATAATTTACTAATTATTAGTTATTTATCAATTACATATTTATAATTAATTACCAATTATATTTAATTAATTACCAATTAATAATTAATTAACACTTATTATTAATTTACATAATTAATTAATTATAATTAAATTACTTCACACCCTATTCCCCTATAAACCCACAACCCGCTACAGAAAATAATTTACAAAAAATTAATTATTGATCTATTAATCAATTAATATTAATTACCAATTATATTTTAATTAATTACCAATTAATAATAAATAACAATTATAATATTTTACATAATTATTAATTATATTTAAATTACTTCCCACCCTATTCCCCTATAAACTCACAACCCGCTACAAAAAATAATTTAAAATGTAATATTAATAAATACTTAATGTAAATTAAAAAAAAGATATAACAAAAATAATACAGATATATATATATATATAAATACATATTATTAAATAAACATATATAATATTTTTACCGTAGCATAGCAAAATGGTTAAAATTTATTTTAACAAAACTAGTGAGTTCAACAGTAGCGAAAGCGTTGGATAGCGTAGGGGTAAAATTTACTATTCCCACTCCAGTGGGTGCAACAGTAGGGAAAGCGTTGGATAGCGTAGGGGTAAAAATTACTATTCCAACTCCAAAGAGTGCAACAGTAGGGAAAGCGTTGGATAGCGTAGGGGTAACAATTACTATTCCCACTCCAGTGGGTGCAACAGTAGGGAAAGCGTTGGATAGCGTAGGGGTAAAAATTACTATTCCCACTCCAGTGGGTGCAACAGTAAGGAAAGCGCTGGATAGCGTATGGGTAAAAATTACTATTCCCACTCCAGTGGGTGCAACAGTAGGGAAAGCACTGGATAGTGTAGGTGTAAAAATTACTATTCCCACTCCAGTGGGTGCAACAGTAGGGAAAGCGCTGGATAGCGTAGGGGTTAAAATTACTATTCCCACTCCAGTGGGTGCAACAGTAGGGAAAGCGCTGGATAGCGTAGGGGTTACAATTACTATTCCCACTCCAGTGGGTGCAACAGTAGGGAAAGCGCTGGATAGCGTAGGGGTAAAGATTACTATTCCCACTCTAGTGGGTGCAACAGTAGGAAAAGCGTTGGATAGCGTAGGGGTTAAAATTACTATTCCCACTCCAGTGGATGCAACAGTAGGGAAAGCGTTGGATAGCGTAGGGGTAAAAATTACTATTCCCACTCCAGTGGGTGCAACAGTAGGGAAAGCGCTGGATAGCGTAGGGGTAAAAATTACTATTCCCACTCCAGTGGGTGCAACAGTAGGGAAACCGTTGGATAGCGTAGGGGTTAAAATTACTATTCCCACTCCAGTGGGTGCAACAGTAGGGAAAGCGCTGGATAGCGTAGGGGTTAAAATTACTATTCCCACTCCAGTGGGTGCAACAGTAGGGAAAGCGCTGGATAGCGTAGGGGTAAAGATTACTATTCCCACTCTAGTGGGTGCAACAGTAGGAAAAGCGTTGGATAGCGTAGGGGTTAAAATTACTATTCCCACTCCAGTGGATGCAACAGTAGGGAAAGCGTTGGATAGCGTAGGGGTGAAAATTACTATTCCCACTCCAGTGGGTGCAACAGTAGGGAAAGCGCTGGATAGCGTAGGGGTAAAAATTACTATTCCCACTCCAGTGGGTGCAACAGTAGGGAAACCGTTGGATAGCGTAGGGGTTAAAATTACTATTCCCACTCCAGTGGGTGCAACAGTAGGGAAAGCGTTGGAAAGCGTAGGGGTTAAAATTACTATTCCCACTCCAGTGGGTGCAACAGTAGGGAAAGCGTTGGATAGCGTAGGGGTAAAAATTACTATTCCCACTCCAGTGGGTGCAACAGTAGGGAAACCGTTGGATAGCGTAGGGGTTAAAATTACTATTCCCACTCCAGTGGGTGCAACAGTAGGGAAAGCGCTGGATAGCGTAGGGGTTAAAATTACTATTCCCACTCCAGTGGGTGCAACAGTAGGGAAAGCGCTGGATAGCGTAGGGGTAAAAATTACTATTCCCACTCCAGTGGGTGCAACTGTAGGGAAACCGTTGGATAGCGTAGGGGTTAAAATTACTATTCCCACTCCAGTGGGTGCAACAGTAGGGAAAGCGTTGGAAAGCGTAGGGGTTAAAATTACTATTCCCACTCCAGTGGGTGCAACAGTAGGGAAAGCGTTGGATAGCGTAGGGGTAAAAATTACTATTCCCATTCCAAAGAGTGCAACAGTGGGGAAAGCGTTGGCTAGCGTAATGGTAAAAATTACTATTCCCACACCAGTGGGTGCAACAGTAGGGAAAACGATGGATAGCGTAGGGGTAAAAATACTATTCCCACTCCAGTGAGTGCAACAGTAGAAAATGTAAATACTTCATAAATAAATATAATTAATAGAAATATTATTACCAATTAAATTTAATTTCCAATACCAATTACTTTTATTTACCAATTAAATTTTATTTAATGGACAATTATTAATTATTTAACAATTTTAATTAATTTACATAATTAATTAATTATTATTAAATTACTTCCCACCCTATCCCCCTATAAACTCACAACCCACTACAGAAAATAATTTAATAATTATTAATTATTTATCAATTACATATTTATAATTAATTACCAATTATATTTTAATTAATTACCAATTAATAATTAATTAACAATTATTATTAATTTACATAATTAATTAATTATAATTAAATTACTTCCCACCCTATTCCCCTATAAACCCACAACCCGTAACAGAAAATAATTTACTAAAAATTCATTATTGATCTATTAATCAATTATTATTAATTACCAATTATATTTTAATTAATTACCAATTAATAAATATTTAACAATTATAATTATTTTACACAATTAATTAATTATATTTAAATTACTTCCCACCCTATGCCCCTATAAACCCACAACCCGCTACAGAAAATAATTTACTAAAAATTAATTATTGATCAATTAATCAATTATTATTAATTACCAATTATATTGTAATTAATTTACTATTAATAATTAATTAATTAATAATTAATTAACAATTACAAATATATTACAGATTTAATTAATTATAATTAAATGACTTCCCACCCTATTCCCCTATAAACCCACAACCCGCTACACATTTATATTACACAATTATTAAAAACGTACCTTATTTTCGATTTTTGGGTTGTCTATATTCTATCTAGTCGATATTATGTCTAGTCTATATTTTTGATTCGATATTTTGGCTATTAATATCGATATTACTCGATATTTTTGTAGTCTATATTATGTCTGGTCGATATTTTGTCCAGTCTATATTTTTACCTCGATATTATGTCCAGTCGATATTTTGGAATCGATATTATGTCTGTTTACCCTGGAGGTAATAATCCTTTACTGGACCCACATTCCATAAACATTTTAAGGGAAATAATAGTGATAAATGCAATCAAATATATAATCAGAGGCATATCAATACCATCTATTTTTACTACAACTAGAGGGTCGCTATATTTACTTTAGTTAGATACACTATTAATTTTTGTACATTCCTCAGATAGAATCAGTTCCTCTACTCTTCTGTCCAAGTCATCTGCATCACTGCAAGATCTTTTTTCTTCGACACTTCTTACAGGTATGTGTTTACCACCCTTGCAGACTTTGCCAAAACGACCCACCTTTTTAAATGTTCAGCCTTCTTGTGCAATTGCTGGGCAATTTTTAAAATGTGACATATGGGTGCTAGAACCACACCAATAATATATTTGTTTAGTTGTTACACGTCTTTCATTTCTACGATTAGTTATCACGAGTAAGAGGTTTACTTTACATTTCCCAATTGAGCATTGATCTTTGTTACTGACATATGTGACCCTTCCGATTCTAATTATTTTTCATCCTTCTGAGAACATTCCATTCTTTTTGCCATATCAATTGTCTTAGGCAATTGATGAGGCAAAAGATGTAAAAACCTCTCAATTGACAAAGGACGCTAATCTTTTAATAGCAGTAACGTAAGAATCACTGGACTCATCCAGTCTTTGAATACAAGTAAAGAGTTGTATCTAAGAACTGCCAGGTCCACCTTTCCCTTAACACCTTGGGTGCTCATGAAGAGCTCAGCTCGCCATAAGCACAGCGCCGACCTCACAGCGTGACGAGCCGCGCTCGTCACAAGCACCGTAGCGCCACACGCGGCCCCCTCCACCCCGCCCCACGGCAAAGGGGTTAAATTATGTAACAAGTTGTTTCTCAGTAATCTGAAGGTCATCAAGTTCTTCGTCATCTGTACAAGTGTATTCTGGTAAATGATCGAACACCTTTTGCCCTTCAACACCTTGATAATAATATAGTATATTTTTTTTAGATCAGATCTATATTTTAAACCATCTATAGCACCTTAGCGTGCGTTGAATGATCTGAACCACAGACGTCATTTCAAAGGTGGATCTCCTGGTTCTTGAAGAAATGGGCTGTGTGGTGTGACTGCTTGCATTTTACTTCTGTGTACTAGCCACAATATGAACTTGTAAAACAAATAATTAGAAGTAAGTATGAATGTATAATCAAGCAATGCATGAAGAAATACACACTCTTTAAAATATAGGTATACCCTTTAAAAACATTTTACTCATGGGTGGTGTTCGAGGCTGCAGCCGAAGCTTTGGGGCAATTTCAGTCATACAAAGCTACAGCATAAGCTGCGCATTATAGAGCATAATAGTATTTGGAAATCCCTTTGACTTACCAAGAACACCAAAATTGCATCACTGGTGAATTACCACATACAAAGAAGAAGTCAGATTGGGCATCCTGAGTAACGAAGTCAAGTCAAGTCAAGTAAAAAAATTTATATAGCGCGCTACTCACCCAGAGGGTCTCAAGGCGCTTGAGGGAGAGGGGTTAGCTATTGATCGAACAGCCAGGTCTTGAGTTGCTTTCTGAATGAGAGGTGGTTCTGTGTAAGACGGAGGTGGGTGGGGAGGGAGTTCCAGGTTTTGGCCGCCAAGTAGGAGAAGGACCTTCCTCCCATGGTGGCTTTTCGGATGTGAGGAATCGCGGCTAGGGCTTGGTTGGACGATCGTAGTTGGCGAGTGGGGGTGTAGAAGGATAGGCGACGAAGGGGCTACATGACCAGTTTTAGCTGTTTATAAACCATTTCCACATCCAGAGACCCTGCAACTCGCAGAAGTGGTGGGGATTCTGAATTATACAGTCCTGTTATACAGGACGCTGATTCAATATGTGCTTTAAATGTGCCTGGGCCCATAAGTCCTTGACCTACCCTAGAATCACAATCAATGGTTCTTTTTAGCTGCAATGTAAGCATACAGGGGAGAAAGTTGTTATTATTGCCAATCAATTCTACAACAATGTCTCTGGACAATATTAACCACAGACAACTGCGTAAAATTAGTTTATTACAAAGCCAAAAATAACTGGACATAAAGACCCCTTAAGATGAGAATGTAGAAATACTTCGGAACCAGCATTAAGGCAAACCTATGCATCCAGTTCAAATAAAATAAATGTTTATTGTTTTAGTTAATTAAAACCGTAACAATTTGAATCCTATGTAAAAAAGGCTCGACAATAAAGTTGTTGGGCCCGATTCACAGAACTAAATTATGACAAAATCCTAAACTTACTACAATTTTGGTATTCACAGAAGGCACTTACTCATTTCGATATTTATAGAAGTTAGGAGTCCTAAATGCCATCTGTGACTACCGAAAGTCTTAAAGTTAGGATTTTTCTCAGTTTAGGAATAGTAAAGTTAGGACTCCTAAACTGAGAAAAATCCTAACTTTAAGACTTTCGGTCTTCACAGAAGGCATTTAGGAGTCCTAAAGTTAGGACTCCTAACTTCTATGAATACCGAAATTAGTAAGTGCCTTCTGTGAATACCAAAATGGTAGTAAGTTTAGGATTTTGTTTTAACTTAGTTCTGTGAATCGGGCCCTTCGTTATTTTCCTCAAAAACATAAAACCTTTTGTTTTCAATTAATAATATTCAAGTGTGTACAAGAATGTGTCTTAAACAATTAATGGGTCCTAAGCATTAGTTAGTCCCTGTTCCACTATAAAATTAAAAGGATACATTACGGACATAATTCTAAATTGACAGAAGATCTCCCTCAAGTTCCGGCCTACCTTTTTTCAACATTACTGGGCAATGGCTAGGTGTCCAGTTTTTAATACCCGGTCATGTGAGGTGGGGAACTTTGGGGTATATTATCAACAACTAGCAAAAATTTTTGTCTCTAACTTGCAGATAAATATTGCTATTAGCAAGGTTTATCGCAAATGCGATAAAAAACGGCCGCAATGCATGAATATCGCTGAAAAGTCAGCGATATTCATGCATTATCGAGCAAATGCTCTTAGCCATGTTATCCACCTCCCATTGGATAACATGGCTAAGAACTGCTCAGGGCAGGTGTTAGCTTTTGGAGATATTCGCCCTTAGCGCAAATATCTCCAAAAGTTGGTAATAGGAGATAGCGCTGTTAGCGACTGTTTCCAGTCGCTAACATCTTGGCACGCCCACTTTGCATATCATTAGTGATAAATATCACTGACATGCAAAGTGGGGCCCATGATGGTCGCTATCTCCTATTAGCTGTCGCTAACTGGTGTTAGCGACAGCTTGGTAATAGGGAGATAATTTTATCTCCGCTTTCTTGGCTTTTAAAGCCAAAAAAGCGGAGATAAAACCCCTTGATAATATACCCCTTTATCAGTTGGCAGTTCATTAAGGTGTCATTCGGATTGAACCCTGCTATAATAGCAGATCTGCAGGTCCTTATTCTTCTGGTGTTCATTGCTTTCCTTAACAAAGTGACTCGTGCTTTTAAAAGTTAGGGACATACACAGACTAAGTGGATGAAGTCTTCTTTATCGCTGCCGCATAGTCAGCATTATTTCAGCCCTTTGTGGACCCAGGTTGGCTGGTTGACAATGGAAGGTAATTTGCCAAAGTGAAGGGCCTTCAGTTGTTGCTTTCGATAGACCGAGAATGTGATGTTTAGGTATGGTGCTGGTACGAGGGTCTTATAATTGTTAATTACCTTCCAAGTATGCTTTCTCTTACTGAAAATTTTTCTGTCCGTTAACAAAGAGTGGAATTTTGCGAATCCTGTTTTACCCGTATGCCGCGGCGAATATTTCGCTGCAGTGCGGGCGTTCCACGGAGTGGGCGGGGCTGCGTCGGCTGTTGACCGTTCGCAGCACCAGGGAGGTAGTGCTCACGACGGCCAACGGCTGACGGGAGCACGGAAGGGGTTAAATGGTGCATCATAACAATCAACAATTCATTCAAGAAGCAGGATACAGAGGATCATCAGAAAGCATGAGTCTGAGTTTCCCTGCATCGAGGGTTGATGAATATAAAGCATTGAACTATCCCTACACTAACGCAAAAATGATATCCCTACTTAAACATCTTCAGGGAAAGGAAATGAAAGGTTACAGCAAGTGGAGTCTTCCTAGGAAGTCTCTCTACCATCGATGGGCCAGATATCATATAGCTTTTGAGACAGAGCTTGCTCTGCAGTGCTCTGTCTCCGAAGGCAGGAGAAGTTGGCGCTTTCCGTACTCCCACCGAAGGCAGGAGAAGTGGGCACTTTCCCTAGTCCCAACAACACAATATTGAAGAGAACTTTTCCCCGTATTCTTTGCAGGTCAAGCCATCTGCTCTGGGTACTGTCCTAGTGGTAGGTTTCCATGGGACAACGGTGTTGTTCTTCTCACCACATTTGTCCTTGGTTCCCAACCCTTCTCCTGTGCGCAGCCTTCCTTTATCGATTCAGACTGTACAATGTAACTTTTCCTCTCCTTGCCTGACTAATAAAACAAAGACATTATTCTAGCTACCAAGAGCGCTTCGTTCACCTGCAACACAAAACAGGAGAAAGAACAAATTCTACAGCACGCATGAAATTCAAACTGTTCATTTTAAAGCAAGAGCTTCCTGGGAAAATGCGTTCCTGGCCTGCAATATTCGGCTATCATAAGAAAATGGCATGTGAGCTTTACGAAACTGCATGAAAATAAGGCACATTCGATTAATACATTTACCCACATAAAAACAACAAATCAATACACACATTTATTAAATGAGTGATTGTCAGTTACACAACTCGAACTCTTCATGCTGATGGTTACTGCTAGTCACATTCACCTTCTACATTGATTCTCTAGGTTACAATTCAATGGCCTAAACACGTTTCATGTTATTACATTTCGCAAATTCTAACACTTAGTGTTACTACAACAAAGGATTATATGTGGGTGCACGCAACATATGTGAATATAATGCACCCCAACAAATAAACTTCGATTTCCGCTACATCACCATGAATAATGAATGCTAGACCAGCTTAAGAGGGACCAACAGTACAGAGAAGGGTTACCATATAGGCGGTGGCTTGAGCGCCGAGGGTGATGGCGGCGTGAGCCTAGAGCTCCGTGCCTCTTCCCCTCATTAATCCTGCTGAAAGTGGCGGAGAACCCGCGTGTGCCCCGGCGCCGCACGAGGACACGGTGGTGACCGGCGGGGCACATTTTGAGCAGCTGGCGGGACTGCCTCGAGGAGCCCGGCCGCCGAGCATAGCGGCCGCCGGGACGGAGAAGGGAGAACGGCGCACAAGATGGCGGCCGTGGCGGAGCTCTAGATGTCCGAGAGCTACCCGGCTGATCACACTGCTGGGTCGCTCTGAGTGAGCGCGACCGCCGACTTCGAGGCTTCCGGCGGTGAACCCTACTAGGGCGAGGGACACTCTTTGACCCCCCGGCTGCGGTGCGCGGCGGCCACGAGCGCTGAGAGAGGAGGCTGCCCGGGTGCGCCCTTACAAGCGGGGCTGGCAGACGGCTTCCGAGGCAGGGAGAAGGAATGGCGTGATGTAACCCAGGACCGGACCCCGGTTGTGCACGGAGGTGAGCGGGGGCAGACCTGAGCGGCGGACTGAGGAGGAGGAGACCCTGCGCATTACGTCCCCGGGGCCCCCCCCCTGCGCTGCTTGCGGGGACACAGTGGAGTGGCCCATAGAGCCACGGAGGGACCTCGGCGGTACCAAGCTCCCTGAGGCACGGCGGAACGGAAGCAATAGCCCAGGCGGACAAGGACGGGTTGGTGCAGGTCCCAGGGGGCACGCATCGAGGGGGACTGACCGGAGGCCCTGATCTCCTCCCCCCCCCTTTTACCACGGCAGACGCTGCATCAGAAGAGCAGTACCTGCGCAACAGGGATCCGTTGAGCCTTGGTGCTAAACACGCTGCGGAGGCCCAGGGGGGGCGTGAGCCATTGGACGGACATAAGCGACAAGGCCGGCCGCAATGGGGAAGCCGAGGTCCAAGGCGGAGGAGGCGGCGACGTCTGATGTGGCAGAGGGTGGCCCCATTGAACAGACGGACCTGCAGCGATTGCAGGATCGCATTTTGGACGCCATAACGGCCACACGTGACGCGCTCCACAATGATATAGCGCAGGTGGCGTCGGGGTTGGGCCTGCTCCGGGCGGACCATGATAAACTGAAGGACAGGGTCAAGGACACTGAGACTGCGATTGAAGACCTGGCGCCCGCTCACAAAGTGCTGGAGGGTAAACTAACGGAAGCCCTGGACCGCATACGCACCCTGGAACGGCGTGCGGAGGACGCAGAAAACAGGAGCCGGCGCTGTAATGTGCGAATCATGGGCGTGCCGGAGACGGAGGGGACGAGAGACATGGTGGCCTATATGGATGAATGGCTGAAAACGGTAGTGGCGCCGGAAGGACTTTCGCCATTCTTCACTCTGGAGCGTGCCCACAGGGTCCCTTCTGGGCCTCCCAAGCCCGGGCTCCCACCCAGACCGATCATAGCCAAGTTGCTTCACAACAAGGACAGAGATTTGCTCCTGCAAAAAGCCCGGGAGGATGGCCCATTCCAGATCGCGAACAGCAAGGTCACACTCTACCTTTGAGACGCAGAGGCAGCGGGCCTCCTTCCTCACAATCAAAAAGGAACTGCGTGCTGAAGGGATCGCCTACTCCTTGCTTTTCCCTGCCAGGCTCCGGGTGGTGCTGGACGGCAAGACGCTCTTTTTTAGTACGGCAGCGGACGCCTGGGACTGGTGGGAGATGTACAAGGCTGGAACTGATGGTGCCAAGGTGCGAGAGGAGAGGGAAAAGGAGCGGGAGCGCTCGCCAACCCGGCCGCGGAAATCGAAGAGGTTGTGGAAACGGAGGCAGGGGAAGCTTGGGCCGACGGCCTCCCAGACTGAAGCGGAACGGCAGGCTGCGTTGTTGGAAGTGGGGAAGCTGGGGCGGGCTGAGGGCCCCGGCTCTGGAGGTGCTACGGACTCGGACACTCTTGTCTCGGCTTCAGGCTCGGAATCGGATCTTGCTGGGGTTCATCGGACCGAAGGGCCGCTGGTGACGCCGCAGACGGCGGATGAGATCCTGAATATCTGAACTGTCAGCAGAGGTCAATGGGTAATGTTTGGGGCGCTGGGAGGGGACCCACAATTACATGCCTACGAGGGTCGGGGCACACCGGGGGGCTCAGAGCAGGAAGATCATGGGGAATTGGGGAGGGAGCGGGGAGGTGGGCAGCGCAGCCCCCCTCTGGACGAGGCCGCGCTCCGTAGGCCCTTAAGGCACCCACGGCTGCGGCTGTGTAGTTGAGACCTGGGTCAATCAGGCGCGGGAGTTTGGATGGGGACTGATATCTCGATATTGGGGCCTGTTCTGGGGGTTGGGGGGGGTTCCACAGTTGGGGTTTGTTTACTCTCTTTGAAGTCATTGACCCTGGGTTTGCCATGGGCAGGACAGTTGGGAGGTTTTGTTTTGTTTGGGGGGGCACCACCACCGTCGAAGGGCAGGAACTGAAGAGAGTGTTACAGTCGGATCATTGGGACAATGGCTAATGCGAATCGTTTGAACTGCATAACCTGGAATGTGCGGGGCCTACACACCATGCAGCGTAGACATAAAGTGCATGCCTTTTTAGTGCGGAGGGGGGTGCATATTGCACTGCTGCAGGAGACGCATCTCACAAAACAGGAGGGGGCGGCACTGCAGAGGAGGTGGCGGGGCCAGATTTTTCACACCAGCTACTCAGCCTATGCTAGGGGAGTACTAATTTGGATTAGGGCAGGCACACCTTTCCAACTAACGCGCCAATGGGTAGATCAGGAAGGGAGGTATGTGGTGGTGGAGGGGAAGCTAGAAGGCAGAGATATGGTACTAGCTAGTATTTATGCCCCGAATACTGACCAGCTGGCTTTCTTTGTGACACTGTCGGGGACGCTGGCTCACTCCCTGGCGGGCCCGGTCCTGCTGGGGGGCGACTTTAATTCCATTGCAGACCCCTCATTGGATAGATCCCACCCCCCACTGCATGATTCCCCGGTACTCAGGCTATCTAGAGGTAAGAGGGAGTGGCAGGAGAGTTGGAGGTTGACGGATGTATGGCGAGGACACCACCCGACTGACCGAGATTACTCCTTTTTCTCTGGGCTACATGATTTGCATGTCCGCTTGGATGCGATACTCTGCTCCCGGGGGGTGTTGCCGTACGTCACAGGGTCGGAATACCTGTCGAGGACGATCTCGGACCACAATCCACTCCTGATCCGGCTAGCGTGGGTGGCGGAGAAGCCCAGGGTCCCGACCTGGAAGCTAAGGCCTGAGACTCTGGAAGACCCCCTATTCGGGGCGGCCCTGGCGGAGGGGGTGGATTTATATTTCGCGGAGAATGAAGGGACGGCGACATCCAGGGCAACGGAATGGGACGCCTTTAAGGTGGTGATGAGGGGTATCTGTATCAAGGATTATGTAGGCGTGCGGAAAGTGTTGTTGAGCGATTTGACTACGGCGGATGCCAAGCTGAGGGAGGCGGAAAGAGAGCGGCCCGGGCACCCGGAACTCCAAGAGACGCTTTGCTCGGCTAGGGAGGCGGTGGCCACTGAAGTGGAGAGGCTCCGAGCCTTTGACTATAAGCGTTATGTGTTGCGCTCCCACGTGGACGGAGATAAGGCGGGCACCCTTCTGGCCTGGCTTTCGAACCCCACTAGGCGATGCTCTCCCATACTTCAGTTGCGGGATGCAGCTGGCATGGTGCAACATACTCAGTTGGGTATAGTTGACGGTTTCCAGAAATATTATGAGGGCCTGTACAAGAGCACCCCGGGGGATCGGACGGGACTGGCCGAGCCCTTCTTGAGCGGCTTACCCCTACGACAGCTAGAGACGGAGCAGGCGAAGGCACTGGGTTCGGACATCGAACTAGGGGAGATTAGGAAGGCGGTGCGGAGTATGGCACGTAACAAATCGCCGGGGATAGACGGGCTCCCCATAGAGTTCTATAGTAAATATTTGGACGCTTTGGCGCCGCGACTCATGACCGTTTATAAAGAGGCCAAAGCAGCGGGCCGTCTGCCGCAGTCAATGCGGGAGGCATTGGTAGTACCACTGCTGAAGCCCGGCAGAGAGAGTAGCGACCCCGCGTCTTACCGGCCGCTCTCTATGCTCACCGCAGATTACAAGATCTTGAGCTCCATACTAGCGGCGAGGCTCCTACCGCATATGCCGGTACTGGTGCACGAAGACCAGAACGGTTTTATACCGACTCGAAACACCACGATTAATGTCAGAAGGCTTGTTCGCCTCATGGACGAGCTGAAGGGGGGGGTCGGGACCGAATTGGTGCTCTCGGTAGACATTGAGAAAGCTTTCGACAGCCTAGAGTGGGACTACCTCTATGCTGTTATGGAGCGATTCGGTCTGGGAGCTGGCTATATCCAATGGACAAAGGTCCTCTACGCGGAAGCGATAGCAAGAGTGAGAGTTGGGTCGACGGTGTCCCTCCGCTATCCGGTAGACAGGGGCACTCGGCAGGGTTGCTACCTTTCGCCGCTTTTATTTGCACTGGCTATCGAGCCACTGGCTGCTGAGGCCCGGACGGGGCGGCACTTCCACGGGGTGCGGGCCTGAGACGGGCAGCAGTTCATCTCGCTTTATGCTGATGATTTACTGCTATTCCTCCACGACGGTGCTGAGGACCTGCAGGGCGCGGAGGCGCTGCTAGAGCGCTTCGGTGCGCTGTCGGGCCTGAGGGTTAATTGGCCCAAAACGAGTTTGTTCCCGCTATTGGAGGGGGCTGCTCGGCCGCCACACCGATCGGAGTTAGCCTGGGAACCAGCCTGTATTAAATACTTAGACGTCTATATTTACCACAAGGCGGAAGACTTGCTTGAGGGCAACCTGGGGCGGTGCGTGCGAGGACTAAAGGGCTGTATGGCCTTCTGGGCCACGTTGCCGCTCTCGGTAGCAGGCCGGATCTCCTTGTTGAAGATGGTTGCCCTGCCGAGATTATTGTATTACTTTCGGACGCTCCCAATCTGGATACCTAGCTCCTTCTTTAGGCAGCTCCGATCTTTGATTACGACGTTCATCTGGGGAGCAGGGCGGTGCAGGGTGGCGCTGGCAACGCTTTCTCGCCCGAAGGATGAAGGGGGACTGGCGGTGCCGGACTTTGAGCTTTATTTTTTAGCGGCCCAGCTGCAGGTCTTCACGCAGGAGGTGGCGCGAGTGTTCCGGGGCCCGGAAGAAGAGAGGCTACGGGGGACGCCCAGGCATGTGTTGGCGTATATTACCCTCCAACAGCGGATAGATAATCGGGACTTGTCGTTGGAACAACGCACGTACCGTCAATGCTGGAATCGAGCTCAGAAGAGGGCGGGAACTAGGCGCCCATATGCACCGGAGATCCCTCTGGGCATGCTGACAGCGTTGCCGCATGGCGGCGACTGGTCGCATCTACAGAGGTGGGAAGAGGCGGGGGTGCAAGTGATCGGGGACCTTTATGAGAATGGTACGCTGCTCCCGTTCCAAGAACTACTAGAGCGCTTCGACATCTCGGGCGGGGGGTTTTTACTTCATGCGGCAGTAACCAGGGCAGTGCAGGCCCACTGGGGCACGGGGCTAGAGGAACCCGAGACGGCGGCTGCATGCCAATACACCATGATGTCAGCGGGTACTATCAAGGCGGTGACGTGCCTCCACAGTAGAATGGTGAGAGAGAATCTCCCTCCTCTTACATCGCTGAAAGCCAAATGGGAGGTGGACCTGGGTACAGAAATACCTGACGCGACGTGGGCACAGCTTGTCCGTAGGGCTCGCAACAGCACGAGAAACGCTAGATTTCAGCTTATACACTACTATGTACTGCATAGGGCGTACATGACCCCGGGAAGGATCAGGAGGTATTTCGGCGCGATAACAGCGACCTGTCCCCGGTGCCCGGAAGAGGGGGTCGAATTAGTGCATATGCTGTGGGCGTGCCCGGCCCTTCGGGACTATTGGCAGGACATAGGCGACGTATTGAACGAAGTAACTGAAAGGTCCATCGCCTTTGGACCGGCGGAGTGTCTTTTACACTGGTTCCCTCATACCCCCAAAAACAAACTCACGAGCAAGTTTATTGACATGGGGTTGATGGTGGCTAAGAGGGAGATCACCAGAAACTGGAAAGCGAGGGTGGGTCCGACTCCCCGGAGGTGGCGGCAGGAATTTCTGAAATGGGCGACGGCTGACAGCACACACAGGTACCAGCTTGCACGCAGGGCCCCTAGCCAGAGGGCGGAGGATACTGCGACCTCATGGGAAGTGATGGTGCAAGCACTCAGGGATAGCGAGGCAGACGAGGGAGAGGAGGCCCCCGAGGCAGGAAGGGTAGATAGTGCAAGCTGATGACCTAGGGGCAGCAGGTATACAGGGGAGACGAAGACAGCACTTCAGGAACGGAGGAATGATCATTGCAAGGTCCCTGGACAGGTGGTGGGGGGCGGGGCGGGACAGGGGGGGTTTTAGGTTTTAGCGCAGGGGTTGGGAGTTGGGGTTCAGCGCGTTGTTAGGCAGAGATGTAAAAGTAGTCATACACACAATCCGGAAACCAGCTACTCCTTTATCTTTAAACATCAGGCGTGGGAGAGCCGTGAAATCATCGCCGCCCAACCCCCGGGTTGTGGGCACGGAGGCTGTGTATGAGACAACGAATCGTATTGTATAACTGCTCAAACTTATGTTTCTGAATATCTATGCAATGGCCTGTTTTGGTATGACTACAATAAAAATTGTTTAAAAAAAAAAAAAAAGGGTTACCATATAGGCAATCGGCCCATGGACAATAAATGCAATTATGGGGAAGATGCCCCCAAAAGGTGACAAAATTGTCTTCTGGATTGCTCGCAAGACCAACCAAGTTCCATCCTCATATAGCACCCCAAGATAAGCATCGAACTCTGACTGTGTGTCTTCCACTAGGATTGATGCGACCCGAGGACCTGGAGAAGCATCTTTGCAAGGATCTGTACTAACACGCATAGTAACCTTCATCAGCTCTCCTCCTTGAAGGATTGAAACAAGTACAAAATGAACACCGAGCTGCACCAGCTGTGGATTTAGGTATAAAATTAATGGGGAATTTTGCTACAGTTTCCGTGATCATCCTAAGCAACATTAAGGGAGAAGCCTCAGCCTTGGCCATACACCTGAGGATTGCAGCAATTCCAGTTTAAGATCATGAAGGGAAACTACCAAAAATAATCTCTGAACTCTCTGGGGGTTGAGACACATTGGATTCACAAGCCTTCAAACCACATTTAAAATCCGAAGGTGATACTGGGGGTTCCTTTAAGGAAAAACCTGAATCGCAAGCTAAGAAGAAGCAAAGGGATAGAGAGAAAAGACAGACTGCATCTTCTGTATCTTGGGATTCTAGTATTTATTTATTTATTTAAAGGTTTTATATAGCGCTAGCTGGACCCGGAGGTATCAGAGCACTTTACATGAGTATCAGACCACAATTGCAGGTTACATCGTTACAAAGGTTACACAGTTATTAGAGCCTGGCAACATAGTGACAAGTAAGGTTGAGACAAAGAAAAAAGACATATACGTAAGGGAAAAAGCAGGCAAGGCGAGAGATTCAGGGGAGGGGGGTAGGAGTAGGGGAAGTAGACAGATAATGAAGGCAGAAAGAGGAGGGGAGGGTAAGAGCAGGGGAAGCAGACAGAGAATGGAGGAGGGAAGGAGGAGGGGAGGGTGAGAGACACAGCATGGAAAGAGGAGGGGGAGGATGACTGGGGCACAAACCGGTAGACGAGTCAAAGCTGCGTCCAAAGTCCAGTAAGCTGTGTTCCCAGGGAACGTGGTTTCAATTCCCCATTTCTGTTGCGAGAAGCTTCCTATACGCAGTGGACTCTCTCAGAGGGGTCTCTGAGACTCCAAGGCCTACATACTGGATCCTTCCCCAAAAAGGAGAGAGGGAGTGCTTTGGCAAGGGGTGCCATACCATACCTCAAGTGTGAGTAGCTCCCTTGGTGCTGTGGACTCTCTCAGTGGGTTCGCTGAGACTCCAGAGTATAAATATTGGATCTTTCCCCAACAAGGGAAGAAGGAGTGCTTAGTCAAAGGGCACAAAAGGACGGGGGCTAGGCGGTGATCGGGTAAGGGAAAAGATTCAGGGGAGAGAGGATAGGAGCAAAGGAAGTAAGACAAAAAAAGAAAGAGTGCTAAATGGGAACAGATAGATACATAGGAGACAAGGAAAAAGCAGAGTTACATAAATACGATGGGGCGGGCGAGACAGGGAGACGGGGAGGAAAAATTTGCCCAAAGTCCAGCAGGGTAGGTGACGGTCAGGGGATGAACCAAGGCCCTAGTAGGGGTGGTTACAATTTGAGGGACCGCAACAAGATCAAAAAACCATATTGGTGTCAGTATTTTGATAGCCGACTCTTGTCAGATCTCTAGGGGTAAATGGACAGAGGGAGTGGGTCAAATTGAATTCTAAGAGTATTGCAAGCAGAAATGTGAATCAGGACAAGAGGCTGGGATCATCTTAAAGAATGATGAGAAAGCGTTGAACTCTAAAATACAGTTCAAAAATTAGAAAGTAGTAGGATGTAGGAATGTAGAAGCTGCTTTCATGGTTACCCCAACTTTTTGCTGGTATCAAACTGTTTTCGCACTAGTCTGACTGGGATCCTGCTAATCAGGACCCCAGTCACTTTGCTTCCTTGGCTATGGTGAGTCACTGGCACATTCCTATGTGTCTAATGGGGCACCTGGTAAGTCCCTAGTATATGTGACTGAGGTACCTAGGGCATGGGTATCCCAGGTGTCCCCTGTGGGATGCAGCATGTATTGTGCCACCCATGAGGGACCCTCCAAACTATGACCACAGGCCTGCCATTGCAGCCTGTGTGAGTTGATGCGTGCACCTCTCACGAAAGATATAGGTTTCCTTCTATCTAATGTTACTGCACTTGAAACTTATAAGTCACCCCTCTAACAGGCCTTTCGGTCCTAAAGGCAGGGTGCTTGGTTACAGGTGAGAGGGTGGCCCTGCATGAGCAGGCCACCCCTACAAAGTGTCCTCCACGGATGATCTTTCCACAACTGAACTCACTGCCCACTACAACACAAACATGACATCCATTCTAGATCAAGTAGCCCCCTTGAAACTAAAACAAAACCAGGAACATCCCATCCAGATCTTGGTTCAACTCAAACATTAACAATTAAAGAAAACAGTTAAGAGCTACAGAAAGACTAAGGAGGAGCAACCACTCCCCAAGCCTACTCGAACAACTCAAATCTGCCCGAAGGAAATACAAAAAACACACCATCAGAAAAAAATCCACCTTCTTCTGCACCGCCCTGGACAAAGCAAAAAACAGACCCAACAAACTGTTCAAAATCATCAAGCAACAAACCTCCAAACCCCTGGAATCCTCCCTACAGGCCTCCAAGGACTTGTGTGAAAACTTCGCCAACTTCTTTGAAGAAAAAATCACCAAGATTGAGCTCTCACTGGACATCAACGTCAACACCGCCTGCAAAAGCTTGCCCGCAGTGACAATAGACAGCACGTACAAGCACCCCAAAAAATCCTGGAAGTCCTTCAACCACATCCCGGAAACCGAGATCCTCAAACTGATCTCCACCTCCAAACCAGCCTCTCACGTCCTTGACCCGATACCCACCCAATTGACCGAAAAACGGAAACTCTCCATAGCACCATTCTGGTGCAAGATCATAAACAGCTCCCTAAGAACCGGCGGCATACCTGAATGCCTCAAAGTTGGCCAAGTCACGCCACTACTATAAACACTAGGTCTTGACTCCAAGGAACTGAATAACTTCAGACCCATCTCCAATCTCCCCCTCCTATCCAAAATCCTTGAAAAATGTGTTCTCCAACAACTGACTCAGCACATGGATAGCATCAGCCTTCTTGACCCCCACCAATCGAGTTTCAGAAAAGGCTATACCACCGAGACCGCGATCCTTAACATCACAGGCGACATCCACAAATCCCTTGATTCCAACCAATGTTGCCTCCTCATTCTCCTAGACCTATCGGCAGCCTTTGACACAGTTGATCACCAACTTCTCATCAAGGCTTTGCAAGAAAGGATAGGTGCTGAGGAGGTGGTCCTACGCTGGTTCTCCTTCTTACACAGTCACTCACAAAGGATAAAAATTAAACACTTTACCTCCAACTTACACCCCGTCAACAGGGGCATCCCCCAAGGTTCAGGGCTCTCACCACAATTGTTCAACATTTACATGAAACCCCTCACCACCCTTCTCAAAAATGCTAACATCCCTTTCCACCTCTATGCAGATGACACCCAAATCTATCTTGAAACCTCCTCCATTGATGGCATTCACAGATTAAATGTCACTCTAAAAGAAATCCAACATTGGCTGTCGCTTAACCACCTAAAACTCAACCAAGATAAAAACAAAATCCTCCTCATCTCCAACAAAGAAGACAACCCTCATATTTCAGAATGGCTAAAAGCTTGTGATGCTCTTAACGGCAATCACACTCCGACCCACTCCGTTAAATCATTAGGAATCACCCTAGACTCAAAACTCGACATGGCCACACACATCAAGAACTCCGCAAAGATTGTCTTCGTCAACCTGAAGCTACTTAACAAAATAAAACCATTCATCCCAACCAACGACCTCAAACAAACCACCCAATCAGTGGTGATATCCAGACTCCACTATGGGAATGCCACCATCACTGGTACAACTAAATCTCATCTAGCTCCCCTCAAAACTACTCTCAACGCAGCAGCTAGAATGGTCACTGGAATCAGGAAATACGACCACATCTCACCAGCACTCAGAGAATTAAAATGGCTCTCAGTCGAATTGCGTGCCAGTTTCAGAACTGCCTGCCTCACAAACATAGCCCTGAACACAGGAAAACCTGAGTATTTGGCTGCTAAGCTGAAGAGGGCTGGTCAGGCAAGGAACCTTAGGAGCTCCAGCACCCTATTACTCATCCCTCAGACACGCAAACAAAAACTTGCCGCACTGTCCTTTGCCGGAAACTCACCCATAATCTGGAACGCTATCCTACTCAGTATCAGGACTATTTCATCCTTCACAAAATTTAAAAAACACCTAAAAGTCCTCTTCCTCAACCACTCTCTCCAGAATGGATAGCCGCCATCTAAACGCAAATCCCTGCTCGTCGTCTCTCCCGGACACTGTAGCTGTAAGACTTACCTCCTCCCTGCTATTTGACCCCTATCTGCTCCTCCCCCACACCTAAGTGGTTCAACCCAAAGACAACGTGCTCTCTATGAGGTTATCTCAGGACTCACGTACTACCTCAATGCTGCTGAGCACACGCGGACTTTCCGAACCTATATGTAGAATATGACTTTATTGTGTGAATCTTGCTCAAAAACTGCTCTGAAACGCCCGATACCCTCAAGTTAGGCTAGCGCCATAAAAAACACCTCAAATAAATAAAAATAAATAAATAAAGTCTGGAGAATGGACTCCAGGGTTTGTAAGTGTATCAGCCATTATGATATAGAGAGGCTATGCGTCATTACGAGATGACTATCTCTAAACTGGCTGGAACTAACCTGGGCATGATTGGTATCAAACATGTTGGAATTATACCCCAACACCGTATCCGGTGTTGGAGGTATGATGCTATCCACAGTAGGGCCCCTCCAGGGAGCTCTCCATTTTAATTTAAGTTTATTGATGTAGGAGGGGGTTTGGGTGAGTAAAGGGGATGGGGATGGGGAGGGAGGCGAGCTACTGTAGGGAAATATGAAATTAATTTGAGTTGTGGACGTGTTATTCTGTTTTTCGGATTGAAAATAAATTTAGAAGGGATAGAAGAGGGAAGGGTCTAGATTTCTTTTTAGTTCACAGCAGTAGGAGGGGATTTGGGATGAGTAAAAGGGATGGGGAGGAGTCAGAGGTAAGGGTTTAGAAAGGCTTGTTTGGGGGATCTGAATAGTGAAAGAGGTATGAGATGGTGCAAGGAGGGGTAGAGGAGAAAGTGTCAAGAAAGGTTTATTTTAGGGGTCATAGTAGTCGTATAAGGTTTGAGATGAAGTGGATTCAAGCTTGCACGTGTTTACCAGCTAATCTGAGTGTGGTTAGATAATTGAAAATCCATCACTAACATTAAGGCACATATAATACTGTATAGACAGCTAAGTTCTACTGAACTTTGCAGATTGGTTGTCATGGGCCTAGCACACCCATTCCCCAATCTTAGGAAGTATAGTTCCCACTAGGTTAGGTAGGTGCAACACCACACTACAACTTTAGTAGGAGATGCCAGTGTCTCTCTGCCTTCTAAATACAGTGGCTTCACATTCCAGGAACTGAGAGCCCTGTGTTTTTCTAGAAATCTAAATTCCAAGACAAGGGTGGGGACAAAATTAAAGACCAGAAAGAGTTTTCTCCAGGCCATCAAAATCCTGCATCAGAGGGTCCCAAAACTCCAAAAAGGACAAGAAGAAGACGTTTTGCTACTTTTCTAAGGTGAAGATGCACTGGACAAAATATGCTAATTGTCCTAATAACAAGGAAGATACTACCACTGCCCCTAAGGCAACTTCACTCCATAGCTCCAGTACAAGTGGTAGTACTGTCTGTTGGAACCTGGGATGTCAGGTCACCTAGGGTAGCCTGGCCTAGGGTAAGACATGCAATCCTAGAGGCACAAGTGTGAAGGTTGCAAACCACCCAGCAGTAAATCCACGCAATAACACATAAAAAGGACGCTACACCAATGTTGGAAGTCTTTGCATTGCTTTGCAATAGTCTGTGCATTGCTTTGCAATAGTCTATTTGCATTGCTTTACAATAGTCTCTTTGCATTGCTTTGCAATAGTCTGTGCATTGCTTTGCAATAGTCTCTTTGCCTTGCTTTGCAATAGTCTCTTTGCATTGCTTTGCAATAGTCTGTGCATTGCTTTGAAATAGTCTGTGCATTGCTTTACAATAGTCTCTGCATTGCTTTGCAATAGTCTGTGCATTGCTTTGCAATAGTCTCTTTGCCTTGCTTTGCAACAGTCTGTGCATTGCTTTGCAATAGTCTCTTTGCCTTGCTTTGCAACAGTCTCTTTGCATTGCTTTGCAATAGTCTGTGCATTGCTTTGCAATAGTCTGTGCATTGCTTTGCAATAGTCTCTATGCATTGCTTTGCAATAGTCTCTTTGCTTTGCTTTGCAATAGTCTGTGCATTGCTTTGCAATAGTCTGTGCATTGCTTTGCAATAGTCTCTGTGCATTGCTTTAAAATAGTCTCTGTGCATTGCTTTGCAATAGTCACTGTGCATTGCTTTGCAATAGTCTGTGCATTGCTTTGCAATAGTCTCTATGCATTGCTTTACAATAGCCTCCGTGCATTGCTTTGCAATAGTCTCTGCATTGCTTTGCAATAGTCTGTGCATTGCTTTGCAATAGTCTCTGTGCATTGGTTTGCAATAGTCTGTGCATTGCTTTGCAATAGTCTGTGCATTGCTTTGCAATAGTATGTGCATTGCTTTGCAATAGTCTGTGCATTGCTTTGCAATAGTCTATGCATTGCAATAGTCTGTGCATTGCTTTGCAATAGTCTGTGCATTGCTTTGCAATAGTCTCTTTGCATTGCTTTGCAATAGCCTCTGTGCATTGCTTTGCAATAGTCTCTGTGCATTGCTTTGCAATAGTCTGTGCATTGCTTTGCGATAGTATGTGCATTGCTTTGCAATAGTCTCTGTGCATTGCTTTAAAATAGTCTCTGTGCATTGCTTTGCAATAGTCTCTGTGCATTGCTTTGCAATAGCCTCTGTGCATTGCTTTGCAATAGTCTGTGCATTGCTTTGCAATAGTCTCTATGCATTGCTTTGCAATAGTCTCTTTGCATTGCTTTGCAATAGTCTGTGCATTGCTTTGCAATAGTCTGTGCATTGCTTTGCAATAGTCTCTATGCATTGCTTTGCAATAGTCTCTTTGCTTTGCTTTGCAATAGTCTGTGCATTGCTTTGCAATAGTCTGTGCATTGCTTTGCAATAGTCTCTGTGCATTGCTTTAAAATAGTCTCTGTGCATTGCTTTGCAATAGTCACTGTGCATTGCTTTGCAATAGTCTGTGCATTGCTTTGCAATAGTCTCTATGCATTGCTTTACAATAGCCTCCGTGCATTGCTTTGCAATAGTCTCTGCATTGCTTTGCAATAGTCTGTGCATTGCTTTGCAATAGTCTCTGTGCATTGGTTTGCAATAGTCTGTGCATTGCTTTGCAATAGTCTGTGCATTGCTTTGCAATAGTCTGTGCATTGCTTTGCAATAGTCTATGCATTGCAATAGTCTGTGCATTGCTTTGCAATAGTCTGTGCATTGCTTTGCAATAGTCTCTTTGCATTGCTTTGCAATAGCCTCTGTGCATTGCTTTGCAATAGTCTGTGCATTGCTTTGCAATAGTCTCTTTGCATTGCTTTGCAATAGTCTCTGTGCATTGCTTTGCAATAGTCTGTGCATTGCTTTGCGATAGTATGTGCATTGCTTTGCAATAGTCTCTGTGCATTGCTTTAAAATAGTCTCTGTGCATTGCTTTGCAATAGTCTCTGTGCATTGCTTTGCAATAGCCTCTGTGCATTGCTTTGCAATAGTCTGTGCATTGCTTTGCAATAGTCTCTATGCATTGCTTTGCAATAGTCTCTATGCATTGCTTTGCAATAGTCTGTGCATTGCTTTGCAATAATCTGTGCATTACTTTGCAATAGTCTCTTTGCATTGCTTTGCAATAGTCTGTGCATTTGTTGGAACTGGGGTCACCAGTCCCCTAGGGTAGCATGGCACGAGCGGGTAGGCATCCGAAAGCACATGTGTTAAGCGTCCATGCAGCACACGCAACCACAGAGTCAGAAACATGGGCACGCAATTAGTGACACCACTCCAGTGAGCTTGTGTAAAAACTCAAGTTAACTTTATTAAGATAGAGTAGGATCAGGGTATTAGGAATCCATCATAAAATTAGCTTATTAGCTTTCCATTAAAATACATGTGTGGGAACACTTGGCACTAAATTCTGGATGAATAAATAATAAATATTAAATATTAAATCCCCACAGGCCTGGTTCCTCATCATCACCTGTAAGAAATACATTTTTAGTAAAACCCAGGCCTGACCTATGCCTTGCTCCTGGTCAGCACCTGCATCAAATATATTAAGGAGTTATAACAGGAAACAGTTCAATAAATATGACACTAAAGAGGCAAAAACATTTCATTATGAATAACTAACCCCTTGTGTAGGTTTAACCATCTCCCTGTTTAGGAATAAGACACCTCACTGGGGAAAACCAGCATTTCATTTAGGCATTTCAACATAGTATATATAAAACGTTCCCTTAAAGGCAGAGCATTTCTCTAGGCGACACTCTTTGTTAGGAGTTAGGCCCTTCCACCCTACATGAGTGATAACCAGCTGCTCAATAAGGAATCAAGAATAATCTTCTGATTTACCCCCCTTGGAGGTAAGTAATCAACTTTTACTTGCAAAACACACTCCTGCAGGAATAACGTTTTCTTAGATAACTGAAAGGCATCGCACTAGGCAGAGTTAGACATTTAACTCCCCAGTGCCAAATATTCCTATAGGGCTTTCCATCCTAATATGCAACAGTGCATTTCATCACTCCTCTAAACAGGAATACACATCCCCTTACCCAGGAATCAACATTCTGTTACCTATTCTAAGCATATTGGAATGAACCTTTCATTGGGCATTCACTAAGGTATTTAGCTAGAAATAAACAGTTCTCTAGGCAGAAGTTAGGACATAAGCAGGAGTGAACATTTAATTAGACAGTACCTAGTATTTCTATAGGCCCCAAGTATTTCCTGAGCACCCCATAAGCCCTGCATCAGGCTTCAAATGGGTATTACCTCACTTCCAAAGATGTCCACAATACAGTACACTTATCAGTAGGGTAATAATTACACTTTCAATTGGTTATCTAAACTCGAGGTTCAGCATTAATTAAGCATCTCATCAGACTCTAAAATCAGCTTCAATAGGTTACTAAACAGTGCCCAATACTGGTCCCCCACAGCACCAACCCCCCTCAGGGCTAACTCCTGGCAGTTGAACTATTTGCTCAGACTACCATCCAAATGATCTAAATCAGGCTCAGCAATTTCCCTCTGTAGGTTTCCTCCACCTCCACTGTTAGTTTATAACTGACACTTCTCTGGCTTTGAGGTAGCTCCAACTCTAGAAGGAACTCTCTACTCCCTCCTCTTCAGGTGACACTCCTTACTTGTGGGCAGAGTTATCTGCGATGTCAGGGGAAAGAACCTGCTTCCCAGGGGCAGGGGAGGACTCAGCGCTGATGTCGATCACCAGCCACTCGGTACACTTTTCTCTCCTCTCCCACTCGCGCTGTATTTGCTTGTAGCGCTTAAGCGGGGAGAGAGACCTGAGCAAATGGGTGGCGGCTGGGCTTCTCTATTCTCCCTCTCGCTCGCGCTCGAGCCAAAGGGAAGATTCACCGCTGCTTCCGTGGCCAGGGAAACTCCCGGCGTCTCTCCTCAGGATCGCCTCACAGCTCGCCTTCCGCTGCTCTTGCTCGCAGGACAGACGCTATACCCCTGGGCCTGCCCGATCCTAGGCCCCTCCTGTCTCCTATAGTGGACGCGCCTGAGTCATGCGCGGTAGCGCTCCTTCACTCCCAAACCCTGGGATCTCGCACAATGACGCGGCCGGTGCCCCCGGGGTCCTGCAGACGGCGAAGACAGCGCCGCTCTTCTCTCACAGTCACTCCCCTCACCTGGCTCCAGGGGACACGCCGAATACAGCGTTTTGCTCGCTCCACAGGCCACTCAAGCTCAGTAGCCACTCGCCTTCCTTCTAAGCCCCGGGGTCCACGCAAGGCTCAACACTGGGCTAGAGCTGACTTCTACTCCACGCTGGTAAGAGGAACATAGCCAGGGGGCAGTCAGGGAAATCCTCAAGCAGAGCGTCCTGACAGGGATCAATGGGGCTCCAGTGTAGAGGGGGGCTTCCACCATAGCGCTTCAGGCGTGAGGGGCGGGAGCCAAACAGTACAGGACACAGCAGCTCGTGGCACCAGTGGAAGTAATCCTGGGCACAGAAGCGCTTTCTACCACAGCGCCAGGCAACAGTCTCTCAACTTCCCAGCGCTTCAACTAGGCCCCCACATAGGGCAGTCCAGCACTTGGGGCACTTCACAGCGCTTCACAGGGGGGGGGGGCAACTTCCACAGCCCTGCAGGCAATTCCCAGCGCTCCCACAGGAGACAGCAATTCTTCACCATTTAAGCGCTTGGAGGGCAATGTAGCGCTTAGGCAGTTTTTAGGTTGGCGCTTCATCAGCAGTTGCTTTAAAATAGAGGCAGCTCACAGGACATACCACACAGCAGCGGTAGATTAGCGCAGGGACCCCAGGTGGCGTCAGGGGGCACAGGGAGCAACACAGCGCCAATACCTGGGTGGTTCTTCAAATGTCCTGTGGTGATTCAGTCTCTTCTTGGCGTTTTATGTTCCTTGCGCCTTTGTAAGTTCCTTGGTTACTTCTTGGCGCAGCTGTTTCTTGCGCCCTTGTAAATAGCAGTTGGTTTCTTGTTTCCTTTGGTTTCTTATTCCTTGAAGGGGAGGGTAAATTGGTGGCTGGTGTTCCAAATTCTTCTCAGCCAATCCCTTCAAGTGGCCCCTGGGGGTTCCCTGCCGCGGGGCTAGGTCAGTGGGGGGGAACAGGATACCTCAACACTTGTAAAGCAGCACACTAGGCCCTGTCATTCCAGCATCATAAGACCCTGCCCTGACCCCCACTGCCTATCCTCCTGCGTAGGTACTTCCCCAGGTCTTCTCCTCAGCTTCTCTCCTGGAAAGTTCCCTCCCTTTCCCTTTATAGTGCCAGTTGACAGTTGGTAGTGTCAGTTGGTGTCAGTTGGTGTCACCTCACCTCTCCCAGAAGGTTCCAGAGGCTTCCAGGAGGTTCCACCATTCTACCTGTGGACAGGCTGGCAGGCTAAGATGGATACATTGCCTGAGGGTTCCAGCCAGCCCCTGGCTACTAGAATGCGCCCACTAAACCACGCTGCTGCAGCAGTGGTCTGTGGCGGCCATGTTAGGGGTAGGAAGTACCTGTACTTTAACACTAGTTTTACACTACACAGGCCCTTCTCCACCACACAAGGCCTACACACTGTTGTTTCCATGAGGGCATTCTGATTTAAAAGGGAAATAAAAGGCGAAAAATTTTGGGGAAAGGGCCAAGTCTCACAGCATTACTTTGCAATAGTCTGTGCATTGCTTTGCAATAGTCTGTGCATTGCTTTGAAATAGTCTCCATGCATTGCTTTACAATAGTCTCTATGCATTGCTTTGAAATAGTCTGTGCATTGCTTTGCAATAGTCCCTGTGCATTGCTTTGCAATAGTCTCTGTGCATTGCTTTAAAATAGTCTCTGTGCATTGCTTTGCAATAGTCTCTGTGCATTGCTTTGCAATAGCCTCTGTGCATTGCTTTGCAATAGTCTGTGCATTGCTTTGCAATAGTCTCTATGCATTGCTTTGCAATAATCTGTGCATTACTTTGCAATAGTCTCTTTGCATTGCTTTGCAATAGTCTGTGCATTGCTTTGCAATAGTCTGTGCATTGCTTTGCAATAGTCTATGCATTGCTTTGAAATAGTCTGTGCATTGCTTTGCAATAGTCTATGCATTGCTTTGCAATAGTCTGTGCATTGCTTTGCAATAGTCCCTGTGCATTGCTTTGCAATAGTCTGTGCATTGCTTTGCAATAATCTGTGCATTGCTTTGCAATAGTCTCTGTGCATTGCTTTGCAATAGCCTCTGTGCATTGCTTTGCAATAGCCTCTGTGCATTGCTTTGCAATAGTCTGTGCATTGCTTTGCAATAGTCTCTATGCATTGCTTTGCAATAGTCTGTGCATTGCTTTGCAATAATAAGTGCATTACTTTGCAATAGTCTCTTTGCATTGCTTTGCAATAGTCTGTGCATTGCTTTGCAATAGTCTGTGCATTGATTTGCAATAGTCTGTGCATTGCTTTGAAATAGTCTCTATGCATTGCTTTACAATAGCCTCTGTGCATTGCTTTGCAATAGTATATGCATTGCTTTGTAATAGTCTGTGCATTGCTTTGCAATAGTCCCTGTGCATTGCTTTGCAATAGTCTGTGCATTGCTTTGCAATAGTCTGTGCATTGCTTTGCAATAGTCTCTGTGCATTGCTTTGCAATAGCCTCTGTGCATTGCTTTGCAATAGTCTGTGCATTGCTTTGCAATAGTCTCTGTGCATTGCTTTGCAATAGTCTCTGTGCATTGCTTTGCAATAGTCTGTGCATTGCTTTGCAATAGTCTCTGTGCATTGCTTTGCAATAGTCTGTGCATTACTTTGCAATAGTCTGTGCATTGCTTTGCAATAGTCTGTGCATTGCTTTGCAAAAGTCTCTGTGCATTGCTTTGCAATAGTCTATGTGCATTGCATTGCAATAGTCTGTGCATTGCTTTGCAATAGTCTCCGTGCATTGCTTTGCAATAGTCTGTGCATTGCTTTGCAATAGTCTCTTTGCATTGCTTTGCAATAGTCTCTTTGCATTGCTTTGCAATAGTTTGTGCATTGCTTTGCAATAGTCTCTGCATTGCTTCGCAATAGTCTCTTTGCATTGCATTGCAATAGTCTGTGCATTGCTTTGCAATAGTCTGTGCATTGCTTTGCAACAGTCTGTGCATTGCTTTGCAATATTCTGTGCATTGCTTTGCAATAGTCTCTTTGCATTGCTTTGCAATAGTCTGTGCATTGCTTTGCAATAGTCTGTGCATTGCTTTGCAATAGTCTCTTTGCATTGCTTTGCAATAGTCTGTGCATTGCTTTGCAATAGTCTGTGCATTGCTTTGCAATAGTCTGTGCATTGCTTTGCAATAATCTGTGCATTGCTTTGCAATAGTCTCTTTGCATTGCTTTGCAATAGTCTGTGCATTGCTTTGCAATAGTCTGTGCATTGCCTTGCAATAGTCTCTTTGCATTGCTTTGCAATAACCTCTGTGCATTGCTTTGCAATAGTCTCTGTGCATTGCTTTGCAATAGTCTGTGCATTGCTTTGCAATAGTCTCTTTGCCTTGCTTTGCAATAGCCTCTTTGCATTGCTTTGCAATAGTCTGTGCATTGCTTTGAAATAGTCTGTGCATTGCTTTGCAAAAGTCTGTGCATTGCATTGCAATAGTCTGTGCATTGCTTTGCAATAATCTCTTTGCATTGCTTTGCAATATTCTGTGCATTGCTTTGCAATAGTCTGTGCATTGCTTTGCAATAGTCTCTTTGCATTGCTTTGCAATAGCCTCTGTGCATTGCTTTGCAATAGTCTGTGCATTGCTTTGCAATAGTCTCTTTGCATTGCTTTACAATAGCCTCTGTGCATTGCTTTGCAATAGTCTGTGCATTGCTTTGCAATAGTCTGTGCATTGCTTTGGAATAGTCTGTGCATTGCTTTGCAATAGTCTCTGTGCATTGCTTTGCAATATTCTGTGCATTGCTTTACAATAGTCTCTGTGCATTGCTTTGCAATAGTCTGTGCATTGCGTTGCAATAATCTCTTTGCATTGCTTTGCAATAGTCTGTGCATTGCTTTGCAAAAGTCTATGCATTGCAATAGTCTGTGCATTGCTTTGCAATAGTCTGTGCATTGCTTTGCAATAGTCTCTTTGCATTGCTTTGCAATAGCCTCTGTGCATTGCTTTGCAATAGTCTGTGCATTGCTTTGCAATAGTCTGTGCATTGCTTTGCAATAGTCTCTTTGCATTGCTTTACAATAGTCTATTTGCATTGCTTTGCAATAGTCTCTGTGCATTGCTTTGCAATACTCTGTGCATTGCTTTGCAATAGTCTGTGCATTGCTTTGCAATAGTCTGTGCATTGCTTTGCAATAGTCTCTGTGCATTGCTTTGCAATAGCCTCTGTGCATTGCTTTGCAATAGTCTGTGCATTGCTTTGCAATAGTCTCTGTGCATTGCTTTGCAATAGTCTCTGTGCATTGCTTTGCAATAGTCTGTGCATTGCTTTGCAATAGTCTCTGTGCATTGCTTTGCAATAGTCTGTGCATTGCTTTGCAATAGTCTGTGCATTGCTGTGCAAAAGTCTCTGTGCATTGCTTTGCAATAGTCTATGTGCATTGCATTGCAATAGTCTGTGCATTGCTTTGCAATAGTCTCCGTGCATTGCTTTGCAATAGTCTGTGCATTGCTTTGCAATAGTCTCTTTGCATTGCTTTGCAATAGTCTCTTTGCATTGCTTTGCAATAGTTTGTGCATTGCTTTGCAATAGTCTCTGCATTGCTTCGCAATAGTCTCTTTGCATTGCATTGCAATAGCCTGTGCATTGCTTTGCAATAGTCTGTGCATTGCTTTGCAACAGTCTGTGCATTGCTTTGCAATAATCTGTGCATTGCTTTGCAATAGTCTCTTTGCATTGCTTTGCAATAGTCTGTGCATTGCTTTGCAATAGTCTGTGCATTGCTTTGCAATAGTCTCTTTGCATTGCTTTGCAATAGTCTGTGCATTGCTTTGCAATAGTCTGTGCATTGCTTTGCAATAATCTGTGCATTGCTTTGCAATAGTCTCTTTGCATTGCTTTGCAATAGTCTGTGCATTGCCTTGCAATAGTCTCTTTGCATTGCTTTGCAATAACCTCTGTGCATTGCTTTGCAATAGTCTCTGTGCATTGCTTTGCAATAGTCTGTGCATTGCTTTGCAATAGTCTCTTAGCCTTGCTTTGCAATAGCCTCTTTGCATTGCTTTGCAATAGTCTGTGCATTGCTTTGAAATAGTCTGTGCATTGCTTTGCAAAAGTCTGTGCATTGCTTTGCAATAGTCTGTGCATTGCTTTGCAATAATCTCTTTGCATTGCTTTGCAATATTCTGTGCATTGCTTTGCAATAGTCTGTGCATTGCTTTGCAATAGTCTCTTTGCATTGCTTTGCAATAGCCTCTGTGCATTGCTTTGCAATAGTCTGTGCATTGCTTTGCAATAGTCTCTTTGCATTGCTTTACAATAGCCTCTGTGCATTGCTTTGCAATAGTCTGTGCATTGCTTTGCAATAGTCTCTTTGCATTGCTTTACAATAGTCTATTTGCATTGCTTTGCAATAGTCTCTGTGCATTGCTTTGCAATACTCTGTGCATTGCTTTGCAATAGTCTGTGCATTGCTTTGCAATAGTCTGTGCATTGCTTTGCAATAGTCTCTGTGCATTGCTTTGCAATAGCCTCTGTGCATTGCTTTGCAATAGTCTGTGCATTGCTTTGCAATAGTCTCTGTGCATTGCTTTGCAATAGTCTCTGTGCATTGCTTTGCAATAGTCTGTGCATTGCTTTGCAATAGTCTCTGTGCATTGCTTTGCAATAGTCTGTGCATTGCTTTGCAATAGTCTGTGCATTGCTTTGCAAAAGTCTCTGTGCATTGCTTTGCAATAGTCTATGTGCATTGCATTGCAATAGTCTGTGCATTGCTTTGCAATATTCTCCGTGCATTGCTTTGCAATAGTCTGTGCATTGCTTTGCAATAGTCTCTTTGCATTGCTTTGCAATAGTCTCTTTGCATTGCTTTGCAATAGTTTGTGCATTGCTTTGCAATAGTCTCTGCATTGCTTCGCAATAGTCTCTTTGCATTGCATTGCAATAGTCTGTGCATTGCTTTGCAATAGTCTGTGCATTGCTTTGCAACAGTCTGTGCATTGCTTTGCAATAATCTGTGCATTGCTTTGCAATAGTCTCTTTGCATTGCTTTGCAATAGTCTGTGCATTGCTTTGCAATAGTCTGTGCATTGCTTTGCAATAGTCTCTTTGCATTGCTTTGCAATAGTCTGTGCATTGCTTTGCAATAGTCTGTGCATTGCTTTGCAATAGTCTGTGCATTGCTTTGCAATAATCTGTGCAATGCTTTGCAATAGTCTCTTTGCATTGCTTTGCAATAGTCTGTGCATTGCCTTGCAATAGTCTCTTTGCATTGCTTTGCAATAACCTCTGTGCATTGCTTTGCAATAGTCTCTGTGCATTGCTTTGCAATAGTCTGTGCATTGCTTTGCAATAGTCTCTTTGCCTTGCTTTGCAATAGCCTCTTTGCATTGCTTTGCAATAGTCTGTGCATTGCTTTGAAATAGTCTGTGCATTGCTTTGCAAAAGTCTGTGCATTGCTTTGCAATAGTCTGTGCATTGCTTTGCAATAATCTCTTTGCATTGCTTTGCAACATTCTGTGCATTGCTTTGCAATAGTCTGTGCATTGCTTTGCAATAGTCTCTTTGCATTGCTTTGCAATAGCCTCTGTGCATTGCTTTGCAATAGTCTGTGCATTGCTTTGCAATAGTCTCTTTGCATTGCTTTACAATAGCCTCTGTGCATTGCTTTGCAATAGTCTGTGCATTGCTTTGCAATAGTCTGTGCATTGCTTTGGAATAGTCTGTGCATTGCTTTGCAATAGTCTCTGTGCATTGCTTTGCAATATTCTGTGCATTGCTTTGCAATAGTCTCTGTGCATTGCTTTGCAATAGTCTGTGCATTGCGTTGCAATAATCTCTTTGCATTGCTTTGCAATAGTCTGTGCATTGCTTTGCAATAGTCTATGCATTGCAATAGTCTGTGCATTGCTTTGCAATAGTCTCTTTGCATTGCTTTGCAATAGCCTCTGTGCATTGCTTTGCAATAGTCTGTGCATTGCTTTGCAATAGTCTGTGCATTGCTTTGCAATAGTCTCTTTGCATTGCTTTACAATAGTCTCTTTGCATTGCTTTGCAATAGTCTCTGTGCATTGCTTTGCAATAGTCTGTGCATTGCTTTGCAATAGTCTCTATGCATTGCTTTGCAATAGTCTGTGCATTGCTTTGCAATAATCTGTGCATTGCTTTGCAATAGTCTCTTTGCTTTGCTTTGCAATAGTCTGTGCATTGCTTTGCGATAGTATGTGCATTGCTTTGCAATAATCTCTGTGCATTGCTTTAAAATAGTCTCTGTGCATTGCTTTGCAATAGTCTCTGTGCATTGCTTTGCAATAGTCTGTGCATTGCTTTGCAATAGTCTCTATGCATTGCTTTACAATAGCCTCTGTGCATTGCTTTGCAATAGTCTATGCATTGCTTTGCAATAGTCTGTGCATTGCTTTGCAATAGTCTCTGTGCATTGCTTTGCAATAGTCTGTGCATTGCTTTGCAATAGTCTGTGCATTGCTTTGCAATAGTCTCTGTGCATTGCTTTGATATAGCCTCTGTGCATTGCTTTGCAATAGTCTGTGCATTGCTTTGCAATAGTCTCTGTGCATTGCTTTGCAATAGTCTGTGCATTGCTTTGCAATAGTCTCTGTGCATTGCTTTGCAATAGCCTCTGTGCATTGCTTTGCAATAGTCTGTGCATTGCTTTGTAATAGTCTCTGTGCATTGCTTTGCAATAGTCTCTGTGCATTGCTTTGCAATAGTCTGTGCATTGCTTTGCAATAGTCTGTGCATTGCTTTGCAATAGTCTCTGTGCATTGCTTTGCAATAGTCTCTGTGCATTGCGTTGCAATAGTCTGTGCATTGCTTTGCAATAGTCTCTGTGCATTGCTTTGCAATAGCCTCTGTGCATTGCTTTGCAATAGCCTCTGTGCATTGCTTTGCAATAGTCTCTTTGCATTGCTTTGCAATAGTCTGTGCATTGCTTTGCAATAGTCTTTGCATTGCTTCACAATAGTCTCTTTGCATTGCGTTGCAATAGTCTGTGCATTGCTTTGCAATAGTCTGTGCATTGCTTTGCAATAGTCTGTGCATTGCTTTGCAATAATCTATGCATTGCTTTGCAATAGTCTCTGTGCATTGCTTTGCAACAGTCTGTGCATTGCTTTGCAATAGTCTCTATGCATTGCTTTACAATAGCCTCTGTGCATTGCTTTGCAATAGTCTATGCATTGCTTTGCAATAGTCTGTGCATTGCTTTGCAATAGTCTCTGTGCATTGGTTTGCAATAGTCTGTACATTGCTTTGCAATAGTCTGTGCATTGCTTTGCAATAGTCTGTGCATTGCTTTGCAATAGTCTGTGCATTGCTTTGCAATAGTCTGTGCATTGCTTTGCAATAGTCTCTGTGCATTGCTTTGCAATAGCCTCTGTGCATTGCTTTGCAATAGTCTGTGCATTGCTTTGCAATAGTCTCTGTGCATTGCTTTGCAATAGTCTCTGTGCATTGATTTGCAATAGTCTGTGCATTGCTTTGCAATAGTCTGTGCATTGCTTTGCAATAGTCTCTGTGCATTGCGTTGTAATAGTCTCTGTGCATTGCGTTGCAATAGTCTGTGCATTGCTTTGCAATAGTCTCTGTGCATTGCTTTGCAATAGTCTCTGTGCATTGCTTTGCAATAGTCTGTGCATTGCTTTGCAATAATCTCTTTGCATTGCTTTGCAATAGTCTGTGCATTGCTTTGCAATAGTCTGTGCATTGCAATAGTCTGTGCATTGCTTTGCAATAGTCTGTGCATTGCTTTACAATAGTCTCTGAGCATTGTTTTGCAATAGTCTGTGCTTTGCTTTGCAATAATCTCTTTGCATTGCTTTGCAATAGTCTGTGCATTGCTTTGCAATAGTCTCTGTGCATTTCTTTGCAATAGCCTCTGTCCATTGCTTTGCAATGGCCTCTGTGCCTTGCTTTGCAATAGTCTGTGCATTGCTTTGCAATAGTCTGTTTGCATTGCTTTACAATAGTCTCTTTGCATTGCTTTGCAATAGTCTCTGTGCATTGCTTTGCAATAGTCTGTGCATTGCTTTGCAATAGTCTCTATGCATTGCTTTGCAATAGTCTGTGCATTGCTTTGCAATAATCTGTGCATTGCTTTGCAATAGTCTCTTTGCTTTGCTTTGCAATAGTCTGTGCATTGCTTTGCGATAGTATGTGCATTGCTTTGCAATAATCTCTGTGCATTGCTTTAAAATAGTCTCTGTGCATTGCTTTGCAATAGTCTCTGTGCATTGCTTTGCAATAGTCTGTGCATTGCTTTGCAATAGTCTCTATGCATTGCTTTACAATAGCCTCTGTGCATTGCTTTGCAATAGTCTATGCATTGCTTTGCAATAGTCTGTGCATTGCTTTGCAATAGTCTCTGTGCATTGCTTTGCAATAGTCCGTGCATTGCTTTGCAATAGTCTGTGCATTGCTTTGCAATAGTCTCTGTGCATTGCTTTGATATAGCCTCTGTGCATTGCTTTGCAATAGTCTGTGCATTGCTTTGCAATAGTCTCTGTGCATTGCTTTGCAATAGTCTGTGCATTGCTTTGCAATAGTCTCTGTGCATTGCTTTGCAATAGCCTCTGTGCATTGCTTTGCAATAGTCTGTGCATTGCTTTGTAATAGTCTCTGTGCATTGCTTTGCAATAGTCTCTGTGCATTGCTTTGCAATAGTCTGTGCATTGCTTTGCAATAGTCTGTGCATTGCTTTGCAATAGTCTCTGTGCATTGCTTTGCAATAGTCTCTGTGCATTGCGTTGCAATAGTCTGTGCATTGCTTTGCAATAGTCTCTGTGCATTGCTTTGCAATAGCCTCTGTGCATTGCTTTGCAATAGCCTCTGTGCATTGCTTTGCAATAGTCTCTTTGCATTGCTTTGCAATAGTCTGTGCATTGCTTTGCAATAGTCTTTGCATTGCTTCACAATAGTCTCTTTGCATTGCGTTGCAATAGTCTGTGCATTGCTTTGCAATAGTCTGTGCATTGCTTTGCAATAGTCTGTGCATTGCTTTGCAATAATCTATGCATTGCTTTGCAATAGTCTCTTTGCATTGCTTTGCAATAGTCTGTGCATTGCTTTGCAATAGTCTCTTTGCATTGCTTTGCAATAGTCTGTGCATTGCTTTGCAATAGTCTGTGCATTGCTTTGCAATAGTCTGTGCATTGCTTTGCAATAATCTGTGCATTGCTTTGCAATAGTCTCTTTGCATTGCTTTGCAATAGTCTGTGCATTGCTTTGCAATAGTCTGTGCATTGCTTTGCAATAGTCTCTGTGCATTGCTTTGCAATAGTCTCTGTGCATTGCTTTAAAATAGTCTCTGTGCATTGCTTTGCAATAGTCTCTGTGCATTGCTTTGCAACAGTCTGTGCATTGCTTTGCAATAGTCTCTATGCATTGCTTTACAATAGCCTCTGTGCATTGCTTTGCAATAGTCTATGCATTGCTTTGCAATAGTCTGTGCATTGCTTTGCAATAGTCTCTGTGCATTGGTTTGCAATAGTCTGTACATTGCTTTGCAATAGTCTGTGCATTGCTTTGCAATAGTCTGTGCATTGCTTTGCAATAGTCTGTGCATTGCTTTGCAATAGTCTGTGCATTGCTTTGCAATAGTCTCTGTGCATTGCTTTGCAATAGCCTCTGTGCATTGCTTTGCAATAGTCTGTGCATTGCTTTGCAATAGTCTCTGTGCATTGCTTTGCAATAGTCTCTGTGCATTGATTTGCAATAGTCTGTGCATTGCTTTGCAATAGTCTGTGCATTGCTTTGCAATAGTCTCTGTGCATTGCGTTGCAATAGTCTCTGTGCATTGCGTTGCAATAGTCTGTGCATTGCTTTGCAATAGTCTCTGTGCATTGCTTTGCAATAGTCTCTGTGCATTGCTTTGCAATAGTCTGTGCATTGCTTTGCAATAATCTCTTTGCATTGCTTTGCAATAGTCTGTGCATTGCTTTGCAATAGTCTGTGCATTGCAATAGTCTGTGCATTGCTTTGCAATAGTCTGTGCATTGCTTTACAATAGTCTCTGAGCATTGTTTTGCAATAGTCTGTGCTTTGCTTTGCAATAATCTCTTTGCATTGCTTTGCAATAGTCTGTGCATTGCTTTGCAATAGTCTCTGTGCATTTCTTTGCAATAGCCTCTGTCCATTGCTTTGCAATGGCCTCTGTGCCTTGCTTTGCAATAGTCTGTGCATTGCTTTGCAATAGTCTGTTTGCATTGCTTTACAATAGCCCCTGTGCATTGCTTTGCAATAGTCTGTGCATTGCTTTGCAACAGTCTGTGCATTGCTTTGCAATAGTCTCTGTGCATTGCTTTGCATTATTCTGTGCATTTCTTTGCAATAGTCTCTGTGTAGTGCTTTGACATAGTCTGTGCATTGCTTTGCAATAGTCTCTGTGCATTGCTTTGCAATAGTCTCTGTGCATTGCTTTGCAATAGTCTGTGCATTGCTTTGCAATAGTCTGTGCATTGCTTTGCAAAAGTCTCCGTGCATTGCTTTGCAATAGTCTCTGTGCATTGCATTGCAATAGTCTGTGCATTGCTTTGCAATAGTCTCTGTGCATTGCTTTGCAATAGTCTGTGCATTGCTTTGCAATAGTCTCTTTGCATTGCTTTGCAATAGTCTCTTTGCATTGCTTTGCAATAGTTTGTGCATTGCTTTGCAATAGTCTCTGCATTGCTTCGCAATAGTCTCTCTGCATTGCGTTGCAATAGTCTGTGCATTGCTTTGCAATAGTCTGTGCATTGCTTTGCAATAGTCTGTGCATTGCTTTGCAATAATCTGTGCATTGCTTTGCAATAGTCTCTTTGCATTGCTTTGCAATAGTCTGTGCATTGCTTTGCAATAGTCTGTGCATTGCTTTGCAATAGTCTCTTTGCATTGCGTTGCAATAGTCTGTGCATTGCTTTGCAATAGTCTGTGCATTGCTTTGCAATAGTCTGTGCATTGCTTTGCAATAATCTGTGCATTGCTTTGCAATAGTCTCTTTGCATTGCTTTGCAATAGTCTGTGCATTGCTTTGCAATAGTCTGTGCATTGCCTTGCAATAGTCTCTTTGTATTGCTTTGCAATAGCCCTTGTATATTGCTTTGCAATAGTCTCTGTGCATTGTTTTGCAATAGTCTGTGCATTGCTTTGCAATCGTCTCTTTGCCTTGCTTTGCAATAGTCTCTTTGCATTGCTTTGCAATAGTCTGTGCATTGCTTTGCAATAGTCTGTGCATTGCTTTGCAATAATCTCTTTGCATTGCTTTGCAATAGTCTGTGCATTGCTTTGCAATAGTCTGTGCATTGCTTTGCAACAGTCTCTTTGCATTGCTTTGCAATAGCCTCTGTGCATTGCTTTGCAATAGTCTGTGCATTGCTTTGCAATAGTCTCTTTGCATTGCTTTACAATAGCCTCTGTGCATTGCTTTGCAATAGTCTGTGCATTGCTTTGCAATAGTCTGTGCATTGCTTTGCAATAGTCTCTGTGCATTGCTTTGCAATATTCTGTGCATTGCTTTGCAATAGTCTCTGTGCATTGCTTTGCAATAGTCTGTGCATTGCTTTGCAATAATCTCTTTCCATTGCTTTGCAATAGTCTGTGCATTGCAATAGTCTGTGCATTGCTTTGCAATAGTCTGTGCATTGCTTTGCAATAGTCTCTTTGCATTGCTTTGCAATAGCCTCTGTGCATTGCTTTGCAATAGTCTGTGCATTGCTTTGCAATAGTCTCTTTGCATTGCTTTACAATAGTCTCTTTGCATTGCTTTGCAATAGTCTCTGTGCATTGCTTTGCAATAGTCTGTGCATTGCTTTGCAATAGTCTCTATGCATTGCTTTTCAATAGTCTGTGCATTGCTTTGCAATAATCTGTGCATTGCTTTGCAATAGTCTCTTTGCTTTGCAATAGTCTGTGCATTGCTTTGCAATAGTATGTGCATTGCTTTGCAATAGTCTCTGTGCATTGCTTTAAAATAGTCTCTGTGCATTGCTTTGCAATAGTCTCTGTGCATTGGATTGCAATAGTCTGTGCATTGCGTTGCAATAGTCTGTGCATTGCTTTGCAATAGTCTGTGCATTGCTTTGCAATAGCCTCTGTGCATTGCTTTGCAATAGTCTGTGCATTGCTTTGCAATAGTCTCTGTGCATTGCTTTGCAATAGTCTGTGCATTGCTTTGCAATAGTCTCTGTGCATTGCTTTGCAATAGCCTCTGTGCATTGCTTTGCAATAGTCTGTGCATTGCTTTGTAATAGTCTCTGTGCATTGCTTTGCAATAGTCTCTGTGCATTGCTTTGCAAAGGTCTGTGCATTGCTTTGCAATAGTCTGTGCATTGCTTTGCAATAGTCTCTGTGCATTGCTTTGCAATAGTCTCTGTGCATTGCGTTGCAATAGTCTGTGCATTGCTTTGCAATAGTCTCTGTGCATTGCTTTGCAATAGTCTGTGCATTGCTTTGCAATAGTCTCTTTGCATTGCTTTGCAATAGTCTCTTTGCATTGCTTTGCAATAGTCTGTGCATTGCTTTGCAATAGTCTCTGCATTGCTTTGCAATAGTCTCTTTGCATTGCTTTGCCATAGTCTCTTTGCATTGCTTTGCAATAGTCTGTGCATTGCTTTGCAATAGTCTGTGCATTGCTTTGCAATAGTCTCTGTGCATTGCTTTGCAATAGTCTCTGTGCATTGCTTTGCAACAGTCTGTGCATTGCTTTGCAATAGTCTCTATGCATTGCTTTACAATAGCCTCTGTGCATTGCTTTGCAATAGTCTATGCATTGCTTTGCAATAGTCTGTGCATTGCTTTGCAATAGTGTCTGTGCATTGCTTTGCAATAGTCTGTGCATTGCTTTGCAATAGTCTCTGTGCATTGCTTTGCAATAGTCTCTGTGCATTGATTTGCAATAGTCTGTGCATTGCTTTGCAATAGTCTGTGCATTGCTTTGCAATAGTCTCTGTGCATTGCGTTGCAATAGTCTCTGTGCATTGCGTTGCAATAGTCTGTGCATTGCTTTGCAATAGTCTCTGTGCATTGCTTTGCAATAGTCTATGTGCATTGCTTTGCAATAGTCTGTGCATTGCTTTGCAATAATCTCTTTGCATTGCTTTGCAATAGTCTGTGCATTGCTTTGCAATAGTCTGTGCATTGCAATAGTCTGTGCATTGCTTTGCAATAGTCTGTGCATTGCTTTACAATAGTCTCTGTGCATTGTTTTGCAATAGTCTGTGCATTGCTTTGCAATAATCTCTTTGCATTGCTTTGCAATAGTCTGTGCATTGCTTTGCAATAGTCTCTGTGCATTGCTTTGCAATAGTCTGTGCATTGCTTTGCAATAGTCTGTGCATTGCTTTGCAATAGTCTCTGTGCATTGCTTTGATATAGCCTCTGTGCATTGCTTTGCAATAGTCTGTGCATTGCTTTGCAATAGTCTCTGTGCATTGCTTTGCAATAGTCTGTGCATTGCTTTGCAATAGTCTCTGTGCATTGCTTTGCAATAGCCTCTGTGCATTGCTTTGCAATAGTCTGTGCATTGCTTTGTAATAGTCTCTGTGCATTGCTTTGCAATAGTCTCTGTGCATTGCTTTGCAATAGTCTGTGCATTGCTTTGCAATAGTCTGTGCATTGCTTTGCAATAGTCTCTGTGCATTGCTTTGCAATAGTCTCTGTGCATTGCGTTGCAATAGTCTGTGCATTGCTTTGCAATAGTCTCTGTGCATTGCTTTGCAATAGCCTCTGTGCATTGCTTTGCAATAGCCTCTGTGCATTGCTTTGCAATAGTCTCTTTGCATTGCTTTGCAATAGTCTGTGCATTGCTTTGCAATAGTCTTTGCATTGCTTCACAATAGTCTCTTTGCATTGCGTTGCAATAGTCTGTGCATTGCTTTGCAATAGTCTGTGCATTGCTTTGCAATAGTCTGTGCATTGCTTTGCAATAATCTATGCATTGCTTTGCAATAGTCTCTTTGCATTGCTTTGCAATAGTCTGTGCATTGCTTTGCAATAGTCTCTTTGCATTGCTTTGCAATAGTCTGTGCATTGCTTTGCAATAGTCTGTGCATTGCTTTGCAATAGTCTGTGCATTGCTTTGCAATAATCTGTGCATTGCTTTGCAATAGTCTCTTTGCATTGCTTTGCAATAGTCTGTGCATTGCTTTGCAATAGTCTGTGCATTGCTTTGCAATAGTCTCTGTGCATTGCTTTGCAATAGCCTCTGTGCATTGCTTTAAAATAGTCTCTGTGCATTGCTTTGCAATAGTCTCTGTGCATTGCTTTGCAACAGTCTGTGCATTGCTTTGCAATAGTCTCTATGCATTGCTTTACAATAGCCTCTGTGCATTGCTTTGCAATAGTCTATGCATTGCTTTGCAATAGTCTGTGCATTGCTTTGCAATAGTCTCTGTGCATTGGTTTGCAATAGTCTGTACATTGCTTTGCAATAGTCTGTGCATTGCTTTGCAATAGTCTGTGCATTGCTTTGCAATAGTCTGTGCATTGCTTTGCAATAGTCTGTGCATTGCTTTACAATAGCCTCTGTGCATTGCTTTGCAATAGTCTATGCATTGCTTTGCAATAGTCTGTGCATTGCTTTGCAATAGTCTCTGTGCATTGGTTTGCAATAGTCTGTACATTGCTTTGCAATAGTCTGTGCATTGCTTTGCAATAGTCTCTGTGCATTGCTTTGCAATAGTCTCTGTGCATTGCTTTGCAATAGTCTGTGCATTGCTTTGCAATAATCTCTTTGCATTGCTTTGCAATAGTCTGTGCATTGCTTTGCAATAGTCTGTGCATTGCAATAGTCTGTGCATTGCTTTGCAATAGTCTGTGCATTGCTTTACAATAGTCTCTGAGCATTGTTTTGCAATAGTCTGTGCTTTGCTTTGCAATAATCTCTTTGCATTGCTTTGCAATAGTCTGTGCATTGCTTTGCAATAGTCTCTGTGCATTTCTTTGCAATAGCCTCTGTCCATTGCTTTGCAATGGCCTCTGTGCCTTGCTTTGCAATAGTCTGTGCATTGCTTTGCAATAGTCTGTTTGCATTGCTTTACAATAGCCCCTGTGCATTGCTTTGAAATAGTCTGTGCATTGCTTTGCAACAGTCTGTGCATTGCTTTGCAATAGTCTCTGTGCATTGCTTTGCAATATTCTGTGCATTTCTTTGCAATAGTCTCTGTGTAGTGCTTTGACATAGTCTGTGCATTGCTTTGCAATAGTCTCTGTGCATTGCTTTGCAATAGTCTCTGTGCATTGCTTTGCAATAGTCTGTGCATTGCTTTGCAATAGTCTGTGCATTGCTTTGCAAAAGTCTCCGTGCATTGCTTTGCAATAGTCTCTGTGCATTGCATTGCAATAGTCTGTGCATTGCTTTGCAATAGTCTCTGTGCATTGCTTTGCAATAGTCTGTGCATTGCTTTGCAATAGTCTCTTTGCATTGCTTTGCAATAGTCTCTTTGCATTGCTTTGCAATAGTTTGTGCATTGCTTTGCAATAGTCTCTGCATTGCTTCGCAATAGTCTCTCTGCATTGCGTTGCAATAGTCTGTGCATTGCTTTGCAATAGTCTGTGCATTGCTTTGCAATAATCTGTGCATTGCTTTGCAATAGTCTCTTTGCATTGCTTTGCAATAGTCTGTGCATTGCTTTGCAATAGTCTGTGCATTGCTTTGCAATAGTCTCTTTGCATTGCGTTGCAATAGTCTGTGCATTGCTTTGCAATAGTCTGTGCATTGCTTTGCAATAGTCTGTGCATTGCTTTGCAATAATCTGTGCATTGCTTTGCAATAGTCTCTTTGCATTGCTTTGCAATAGTCTGTGCATTGCTTTGCAATAGTCTGTGCATTGCCTTGCAATAGTCTCTTTGTATTGCTTTGCAATAGCCCTTGTATATTGCTTTGCAATAGTCTCTGTGCATTGTTTTGCAATAGTCTGTGCATTGCTTTGCAATCGTCTCTTTGCCTTGCTTTGCAATAGTCTCTTTGCATTGCTTTGCAATAGTCTGTGCATTGCTTTGCAATAGTCTGTGCATTGCTTTGCAATCATCTCTTTGCATTGCTTTGCAATAGTCTGTGCATTGCTTTGCAATAGTCTGTGCATTGCTTTGCAACAGTCTCTTTGCATTGCTTTGCAATAGCCTCTGTGCATTGCTTTGCAATAGTCTGTGCATTGCTTTGCAATAGTCTCTTTGCATTGCTTTACAATAGCCTCTGTGCATTGCTTTGCAATAGTCTGTGCATTGCTTTGCAATAGTCTGTGCATTGCTTTGCAATAGTCTCTGTGCATTGCTTTGCAATATTCTGTGCATTGCTTTGCAATAGTCTCTGTGCATTGCTTTGCAATAGTCTGTGCATTGCTTTGCAATAATCTCTTTCCATTGCTTTGCAATAGTCTGTGCATTGCAATAGTCTGTGCATTGCTTTGCAATAGTCTGTGCATTGCTTTGCAATAGTCTCTTTGCATTGCTTTGCAATAGCCTCTGTGCATTGCTTTGCAATAGTCTGTGCATTGCTTTGCAATAGTCTCTTTGCATTGCTTTACAATAGTCTCTTTGCATTGCTTTGCAATAGTCTCTGTGCATTGCTTTGCAATAGTCTGTGCATTGCTTTGCAATAGTCTCTATGCATTGCTTTTCAATAGTCTGTGCATTGCTTTGCAATAATCTGTGCATTGCTTTGCAATAGTCTCTTTGCTTTGCAATAGTCTGTGCATTGCTTTGCAATAGTATGTGCATTGCTTTGCAATAGTCTCTGTGCATTGCTTTAAAATAGTCTCTGTGCATTGCTTTGCAATAGTCTCTGTGCATTGCTTTGCAATAGTCTGTGCATTGCTTTGCAATAGTCTATGCATTGCTTTACAATAGCCTCTGTGCATTGCTTGCAATAGTCTCTGTGCATTGCTTTGCAATAGTCTGTGCATTGCTTTGCAATAGTCTCTGTGCATTGGATTGCAATAGTCTGTGCATTGCGTTGCAATAGTCTGTGCATTGCTTTGCAATAGTCTGTGCATTGCTTTGCAATAGCCTCTGTGCATTGCTTTGCAATAGCCTCTGTGCATTGCTTTGCAATAGTCTGTGCATTGCTTTGCAATAGTCTCTGTGCATTGCTTTGCAATAGTCTGTGCATTGCTTTGCAATAGTCTCTGTGCATTGCTTTGCAATAGCCTCTGTGCATTGCTTTGCAATAGTCTGTGCATTGCTTTGTAATAGTCTCTGTGCATTGCTTTGCAATAGTCTCTGTGCATTGCTTTGCAAAGGTCTGTGCATTGCTTTGCAATAGTCTGTGCATTGCTTTGCAATAGTCTCTGTGCATTGCTTTGCAATAGTCTCTGTGCATTGCGTTGCAATAGTCTGTGCATTGCTTTGCAATAGTCTCTGTGCATTGCTTTGCAATAGTCTGTGCATTGCTTTGCAATAGTCTCTTTGCATTGCTTTGCAATAGTCTCTTTGCATTGCTTTGCAATAGTCTGTGCATTGCTTTGCAATAGTCTCTGCATTGCTTTGCAATAGTCTCTTTGCATTGCTTTGCCATAGTCTCTTTGCATTGCTTTGCAATAGTCTGTGCATTGCTTTGCAATAGTCTGTGCATTGCTTTGCAATAGTCTCTGTGCATTGCTTTGCAATAGTCTCTGTGCATTGCTTTGCAACAGTCTGTGCATTGCTTTGCAATAGTCTCTATGCATTGCTTTACAATAGCCTCTGTGCATTGCTTTGCAATAGTCTATGCATTGCTTTGCAATAGTCTGTGCATTGCTTTGCAATAGTGTCTGTGCATTGCTTTGCAATAGTCTGTGCATTGCTTTGCAATAGTCTCTGTGCATTGCTTTGCAATAGTCTCTGTGCATTGATTTGCAATAGTCTGTGCATTGCTTTGCAATAGTCTGTGCATTGCTTTGCAATAGTCTCTGTGCATTGCGTTGCAATAGTCTCTGTGCATTGCGTTGCAATAGTCTGTGCATTGCTTTGCAATAGTCTCTGTGCATTGCTTTGCAATAGTCTATGTGCATTGCTTTGCAATAGTCTGTGCATTGCTTTGCAATAATCTCTTTGCATTGCTTTGCAATAGTCTGTGCATTGCTTTGCAATAGTCTGTGCATTGCAATAGTCTGTGCATTGCTTTGCAATAGTCTGTGCATTGCTTTACAATAGTCTCTGTGCATTGTTTTGCAATAGTCTGTGCATTGCTTTGCAATAATCTCTTTGCATTGCTTTGCAATAGTCTGTGCATTGCTTTGCAATAGTCTCTGTGCATTTCTTTGCAATAGCCTCTGTCCATTGCTTTGCAATAGCCTCTGTGCCTTGCTTTGCAATAGTCTGTGCATTGCTTTGCAATAGTCTGTTTGCATTGCTTTACAATAGCCCCTGTGCATTGCTTTGCAATAGTCTGTGCATTGCTTTGCAACAGTCTGTGCATTGCTTTGCAATAGTCTCTGTGCATTAATTTGCAATATTTTGTGCATTTCTTTGCAATAGTCTCTGTGTATTGCTTTGACATAGTCTGTGTATTGCTTTGACATAGTCTGTGCATTGCTTTGCAATAGTCTCTGTGCATTGCTTTGCAATAGTCTCTGTGCATTGCTTTGCAATAGTCTGTGCATTGCTTTGCAATAGTCTGTGCATTGCTTTGCAAAAGTCTCCGTGCATTGCTTTGCAATAGTCTCTGTGCATTGCATTGCAATAGTCTGTGCATTGCTTTGCAATAGTCTCTGTGCATTGCTTTGCAATAGTCTGTGCATTGCTTTGCAATAGTCTCCTTGCATTGCTTTGCAATAGTCTCTTTGCATTGCTTTGCAATAGTTTGTGCATTGCTTTGCAATAGTCTCTGCATTGCTTCGCAATAGTCTCTCTGCATTGCGTTGCAATAGTCTGTGCATTGCTTTGCAATAGTCTGTGCATTGCTTTGCAATAGTCTGTGCATTGCTTTGCAATAATCTGTGCATTGCTTTGCAATAGTCTCTTTGCATTGCTTTGCAATAGTCTGTGCATTGCTTTGCAATAGTCTGTGCATTGCTTTGCAATAGTCTCTTTGCATTGCGTTGCAATAGTCTGTGCATTGCTTTGCAATAGTCTGTGCATTGCTTTGCAATAGTCTGTGCATTGCTTTGCAATAATCTGTGCATTGCTTTGCAATAGTCTCTTTGCATTGCTTTGCAATAGTCTGTGCATTGCTTTGCAATAGTCTGTGCATTGCCTTGCAATAGTCTCTTTGCATTGCTTTGCAATAGCCTCTGTATATTGCTTTGCAATAGTCTCTGTGCATTGTTTTGCAATAGTCTGTGCATTGCTTTGCAATAGTCTCTTTGCCTTGCTTTGCAATAGTCTCTTTGCATTGCTTTGCAATATTCTGTGCATTGCTTTGCAATAGTCTGTGCATTGCTTTGCAAAAGTCTGTGCATTGCTTTGCAATAGTCTCTGTGCATTGCTTTGCAATAGTCTGTGCATTGCTTTGCAATAATCTCTTTGCATTGCTTTGCAATAGTCTGTGCATTGCTTTGCAATAGTCTGTGCATTGCTTTGCAACAGTCTCTTTGCATTGCTTTGCAATAGCCTCTGTGCATTGCTTTGCAATAGTCTGTGCATTGCTTTGCAATAGTCTCTTTGCATTGCTTTACAATAGCCTCTGTGCATTGCTTTGCAATAGTCTGTGCATTGCTTTGCAATAGTCTGTGCATTGCTTTGCAATAGTCTCTGTGCATTGCTTTGCAATATTCTGTGCATTGCTTTGCAATAGTCTCTGTGCATTGCTTTGCAATAGTCTGTGCATTGCTTTGCAATAATCTCTTTCCATTGCTTTGCAATAGTCTGTGCATTGCAATAGTCTGTGCATTGCTTTGCAATAGTCTGTGCATTGCTTTGCAATAGTCTCTTTGCATTGCTTTGCAATAGCCTCTGTGCATTGCTTTGCAATAGTCTGTGCATTGCTTTGCAATAGTCTCTTTGCATTGCTTTACAATAGTCTCTTTGCATTGCTTTGCAATAGTCTCTGTGCATTGCTTTGCAATAGTCTGTGCATTGCTTTGCAATAGTCTCTATGCATTGCTTTGCAATAGTCTGTGCATTGCTTTGCAATAATCTGTGCATTGCTTTGCAATAGTCTCTTTGCTTTGCTTTGCAATAGTCTGTGCATTGCTTTGCAATAGTATGTGCATTGCTTTGCAATAGTCTCTGTGCATTGCTTTAAAATAGTCTCTGTGCATTGCTTTGCAATAGTCTCTGTGCATTTCTTTGCAATAGTCTGTGCATTGCTTTGCAATAGTCTCTATGCATTGCTTTACAATAGCCTCTGTGCATTGCTTTGCAATAGTCTATGCATTGCTTTGCAATAGTCTGTGCATTGCTTTGCAATAGTCTCTGTGCATTGGATTGCAATAGTCTGTGCATTGCGTTGCAATAGTCTGTGCATTGCTTTGCAATAGTCTGTGCATTGCTTTGCAATAGCCTCTGTGCATTGCTTTGCAATAGTCTGTGCATTGCTTTGCAATAGTCTGTGCATTGCTTAGCAATAGTCTCTGTGCATTGCTTTGCAATAGTCTGTGCATTGCTTTGCAATAGTCTCTGTGCATTGCTTTGCAATAGCCTCTGTGCATTGCTTTGCAATAGTCTGTGCATTGCTTTGTAATAGTCTCTGTGCATTGCTTTGCAATAGTCTCTGTGCATTGCTTTGCAAAAGTCTGTGCATTGCTTTGCAATAGTCTGTGCATTGCTTTGCAATAGTCTCTGTGCATTGCTTTGCAATAGTCTCTGTGCATTGCGTTGCAATAGTCTGTGCATTGCTTTGCAATAGTCTCTGTGCATTGCTTTGCAATAGTCTGTGCATTGCTTTGCAATAGTCTCTTTGCATTGCTTTGCAATAGTCTCTTTGCATTGCTTTGCAATAGTCTGTGCATTGCTTTGCAATAGTCTCTGCATTGCTTTGCAATAGTCTCTGTGCATTGCTTTGCAATAGTCTCTTTGCATTGCTTTGCAATAGTCTGTGCATTGCTTTGCAATAGTCTGTGCATTGCTTTGCAATAGTCTCTGTGCATTGCTTTGCAACAGTCTGTGCATTGCTTTGCAATAGTCTCTATGCATTGCTTTACAATAGCCTCTGTGCATTGCTTTGCAATAGTCTATGCATTGCTTTGCAATAGTCTGTGCATTGCTTTGCAATAGTGTCTGTGCATTGCTTTGCAATAGTCTGTACATTGCTTTGCAATAGTCTGTGCATTGCTTTGCAATAGTCTGTTCATTGCTTTGCAATAGTCTGTGCATTGCTTTGCAATAGTCTCTGTGCATTGCTTTGGAATAGCCTCTGTGCATTGCTTTGCAATAGTCTGTGCATTGCTTTGCAATAGTCTCTGTGCATTGCTTTGCAATAGTCTGTGCATTGCTTTGCAATAGTCTGTGCATTGCTTTGCAATAGTCTCTGTGCATTGCGTTGCAATAGTCTCTGTGCATTGCATTGCAATAGTCTGTGCATTGCTTTGCAATAGTCTCTGTGCATTGCTTTGCAATAGTCTCTTTGCATTGCTTTGCAATAGTCTCTTTGCATTGCTTTGCAATAGTCTGTGCATTGCTTTGCAATAGTCTCTGCATTGCTTGGCAATAGTCTCTTTGCATTGCGTTGCAATAGTCTGTGCATTGCTTTGCAATAGTCTGTGCATTGCTTTGCAATAATCTGTGCATTGCTTTGCAATAGTCTCTTTGCATTGCTTTGCAATAGTCTGTGCATTGCTTTGGAATAGTCTGTGCATTGCTTTGCAATAGTCTCTTTGCATTGCTTTGCAATAGTCTGTGGCAATAGTCTGTGCATTGCTTTGCAATATTCTGTGCATTGCTTTGCAATAGTCTTTTTGCATTGCTTTGCAATAGTCTGTGCATTGCTTTGCAATAGTCAGTGCATTGCTTTGCAATAGTCTGTGCATTGCTTTGAAATAGTCTCTATGCATTGCTTTACAATAGCCTCTGTGCATTTCTTTGCAATAGTCTATGCATTGCTTTGCAATAGTCTGTGCATTGCTTTGCAATAGTCCCTGTGCATTGGTTTGCAATAGTCTGTGCATTGCTTTGCAATAGTCTGTGCGTTGCTTTAAAATAGTCTCTATGCATTGCTTTGCAATAGTCTCTTTGCATTGCTTTGCAATAGTCTCTGTGCATTGCTTTGCAATAGTCTGTGCATTGCTTTGCAATAGTCTGTGCATTGCTTTGCAATAGTCTCTTTGCATTGCTTTGCAATAGCCTCTGTGCATTGCTTTGCAATAGTCTGTGCATTGCTTTGCAATAGTCTCTTTGCATTGCTTTACAATAGTCTCTTTGCATTGCTTTGCAATAGTCTCTGTGCATTGCTTTGCAATAGTCTGTGCATTGCTTTGCAATAGTCTCTATGCATTGCTTTGCAATAGTCTGTGCATTGCTTTGCAATAATCTGTGCATTGCTTTGCAATAGTCTCTTTGCTTTGCTTTGCAATAGTCTGTGCATTGCTTTGCAATAGTATGTGCATTGCTTTGCAATAGTCTCTGTGCATTGCTTTAAAATAGTCTCTGTGCATTGCTTTGCAATAGTCTCTGTGCATTTCTTTGCAATAGTCTGTGCATTGCTTTGCAATAGTCTCTATGCATTGCTTTACAATAGCCTCTGTGCATTGCTTTGCAATAGTCTATGCATTGCTTTGCAATAGTCTGTGCATTGCTTTGCAATAGTCTCTGTGCATTGGATTGCAATAGTCTGTGCATTGCGTTGCAATAGTCTGTGCATTGCTTTGCAATAGTCTGTGCATTGCTTTGCAATAGCCTCTGTGCATTGCTTTGCAATAGTCTGTGCATTGCTTTGCAATAGTCTGTGCATTGCTTAGCAATAGTCTCTGTGCATTGCTTTGCAATAGTCTGTGCATTGCTTTGCAATAGTCTCTGTGCATTGCTTTGCAATAGCCTCTGTGCATTGCTTTGCAATAGTCTGTGCATTGCTTTGTAATAGTCTCTGTGCATTGCTTTGCAATAGTCTCTGTGCATTGCTTTGCAAAAGTCTGTGCATTGCTTTGCAATAGTCTGTGCATTGCTTTGCAATAGTCTCTGTGCATTGCTTTGCAATAGTCTCTGTGCATTGCGTTGCAATAGTCTGTGCATTGCTTTGCAATAGTCTCTGTGCATTGCTTTGCAATAGTCTGTGCATTGCTTTGCAATAGTCTCTTTGCATTGCTTTGCAATAGTCTCTTTGCATTGCTTTGCAATAGTCTGTGCATTGCTTTGCAATAGTCTCTGCATTGCTTTGCAATAGTCTCTGTGCATTGCTTTGCAATAGTCTCTTTGCATTGCTTTGCAATAGTCTGTGCATTGCTTTGCAATAGTCTGTGCATTGCTTTGCAATAGTCTCTGTGCATTGCTTTGCAATAGTCTCTGTGCATTGCTTTGCAACAGTCTGTGCATTGCTTTGCAATAGTCTCTATGCATTGCTTTACAATAGCCTCTGTGCATTGCTTTGCAATAGTCTATGCATTGCTTTGCAATAGTCTGTGCATTGCTTTGCAATAGTGTCTGTGCATTGCTTTGCAATAGTCTGTACATTGCTTTGCAATAGTCTGTGCATTGCTTTGCAATAGTCTGTTCATTGCTTTGCAATAGTCTGTGCATTGCTTTGCAATAGTCTCTGTGCATTGCTTTGGAATAGCCTCTGTGCATTGCTTTGCAATAGTCTGTGCATTGCTTTGCAATAGTCTCTGTGCATTGCTTTGCAATAGTCTGTGCATTGCTTTGCAATAGTCTGTGCATTGCTTTGCAATAGTCTCTGTGCATTGCGTTGCAATAGTCTCTGTGCATTGCATTGCAATAGTCTGTGCATTGCTTTGCAATAGTCTCTGTGCATTTCTTTGCAATAGCCTCTGTCCATTGCTTTGCAATAGCCTCTGTGCCTTGCTTTGCAATAGTCTGTGCATTGCTTTGCAATAGTCTGTTTGCATTGCTTTACAATAGCCCCTGTGCATTGCTTTGCAATAGTCTGTGCATTGCTTTGCAACAGTCTGTGCATTGCTTTGCAATAGTCTCTGTGCATTGCTTTGCAATATTTTGTGCATTTCTTTGCAATAGTCTCTGTGTATTGCTTTGACATAGTCTGTGTATTGCTTTGACATAGTCTGTGCATTGCTTTGCAATAGTCTCTGTGCATTGCTTTGCAATAGTCTCTGTGCATTGCTTTGCAATAGTCTGTGCATTGCTTTGCAATAGTCTGTGCATTGCTTTGCAAAAGTCTCCGTGCATTGCTTTGCAATAGTCTCTGTGCATTGCATTGCAATAGTCTGTGCATTGCTTTGCAATAGTCTCTGTGCATTGCTTTGCAATAGTCTGTGCATTGCTTTGCAATAGTCTCCTTGCATTGCTTTGCAATAGTCTCTTTGCATTGCTTTGCAATAGTTTGTGCATTGCTTTGCAATAGTCTCTGCATTGCTTCGCAATAGTCTCTCTGCATTGCGTTGCAATAGTCTGTGCATTGCTTTGCAATAGTCTGTGCATTGCTTTGCAATAGTCTGTGCATTGCTTTGCAATAATCTGTGCATTGCTTTGCAATAGTCTCTTTGCATTGCTTTGCAATAGTCTGTGCATTGCTTTGCAATAGTCTGTGCATTGCTTTGCAATAGTCTCTTTGCATTGCGTTGCAATAGTCTGTGCATTGCTTTGCAATAGTCTGTGCATTGCTTTGCAATAGTCTGTGCATTGCTTTGCAATAATCTGTGCATTGCTTTGCAATAGTCTCTTTGCATTGCTTTGCAATAGTCTGTGCATTGCTTTGCAATAGTCTGTGCATTGCCTTGCAATAGTCTCTTTGCATTGCTTTGCAATAGCCTCTGTATATTGCTTTGCAATAGTCTCTATGCATTGTTTTGCAATAGTCTGTGCATTGCTTTGCAATAGTCTCTTTGCCTTGCTTTGCAATAGTCTCTTTGCATTGCTTTGCAATATTCTGTGCATTGCTTTGCAATAGTGTGTGCATTGCTTTGCAAAAGTCTGTGCATTGCTTTGCAATAGTCTCTGTGCATTGCTTTGCAATAGTCTGTGCATTGCTTTGCAATAATCTCTTTGCATTGCTTTGCAATAGTCTGTGCATTGCTTTGCAATAGTCTGTGCATTGCTTTGCAACAGTCTCTTTGCATTGCTTTGCAATAGCCTCTGTGCATTGCTTTGCAATAGTCTGTGCATTGCTTTGCAATAGTCTCTTTGCATTGCTTTACAATAGCCTCTGTGCATTGCTTTGCAATAGTCTGTGCATTGCTTTGCAATAGTCTGTGCATTGCTTTGCAATAGTCTCTGTGCATTGCTTTGCAATATTCTGTGCATTGCTTTGCAATAGTCTCTGTGCATTGCTTTGCAATAGTCTGTGCATTGCTTTGCAATAGTCTCTTTGCATTGCTTTACAATAGTCTCTTTGCATTGCTTTGCAATAGTCTCTGTGCATTGCTTTGCAATAGTCTGTGCATTGCTTTGCAATAGTCTCTATGCATTGCTTTTCAATAGTCTGTGCATTGCTTTGCAATAATCTGTGCATTGCTTTGCAATAGTCTCTTTGCTTTGCAATAGTCTGTGCATTGCTTTGCAATAGTATGTGCATTGCTTTGCAATAGTCTCTGTGCATTGCTTTAAAATAGTCTCTGTGCATTGCTTTGCAATAGTCTCTGTGCATTGCTTTGCAATAGTCTGTGCATTGCTTTGCAATAGTCTATGCATTGCTTTACAATAGCCTCTGTGCATTGCTTGCAATAGTCTCTGTGCATTGCTTTGCAATAGTCTGTGCATTGCTTTGCAATAGTCTCTGTGCATTGGATTGCAATAGTCTGTGCATTGCGTTGCAATAGTCTGTGCATTGCTTTGCAATAGTCTGTGCATTGCTTTGCAATAGCCTCTGTGCATTGCTTTGCAATAGTCTGTGCATTGCTTTGCAATAGTCTCTGTGCATTGCTTTGCAATAGTCTGTGCATTGCTTTGCAATAGTCTCTGTGCATTGCTTTGCAATAGCCTCTGTGCATTGCTTTGCAATAGTCTGTGCATTGCTTTGTAATAGTCTCTGTGCATTGCTTTGCAATAGTCTCTGTGCATTGCTTTGCAAAGGTCTGTGCATTGCTTTGCAATAGTCTGTGCATTGCTTTGCAATAGTCTCTGTGCATTGCTTTGCAATAGTCTCTGTGCATTGCGTTGCAATAGTCTGTGCATTGCTTTGCAATAGTCTCTGTGCATTGCTTTGCAATAGTCTGTGCATTGCTTTGCAATAGTCTCTTTGCATTGCTTTGCAATAGTCTCTTTGCATTGCTTTGCAATAGTCTGTGCATTGCTTTGCAATAGTCTCTGCATTGCTTTGCAATAGTCTCTTTGCATTGCTTTGCCATAGTCTCTTTGCATTGCTTTGCAATAGTCTGTGCATTGCTTTGCAATAGTCTGTGCATTGCTTTGCAATAGTCTCTGTGCATTGCTTTGCAATAGTCTCTGTGCATTGCTTTGCAACAGTCTGTGCATTGCTTTGCAATAGTCTCTATGCATTGCTTTACAATAGCCTCTGTGCATTGCTTTGCAATAGTCTATGCATTGCTTTGCAATAGTCTGTGCATTGCTTTGCAATAGTGTCTGTGCATTGCTTTGCAATAGTCTGTGCATTGCTTTGCAATAGTCTCTGTGCATTGCTTTGCAATAGTCTCTGTGCATTGATTTGCAATAGTCTGTGCATTGCTTTGCAATAGTCTGTGCATTGCTTTGCAATAGTCTCTGTGCATTGCGTTGCAATAGTCTCTGTGCATTGCGTTGCAATAGTCTGTGCATTGCTTTGCAATAGTCTCTGTGCATTGCTTTGCAATAGTCTATGTGCATTGCTTTGCAATAGTCTGTGCATTGCTTTGCAATAATCTCTTTGCATTGCTTTGCAATAGTCTGTGCATTGCTTTGCAATAGTCTGTGCATTGCAATAGTCTGTGCATTGCTTTGCAATAGTCTGTGCATTGCTTTACAATAGTCTCTGTGCATTGTTTTGCAATAGTCTGTGCATTGCTTTGCAATAATCTCTTTGCATTGCTTTGCAATAGTCTGTGCATTGCTTTGCAATAGTCTCTGTGCATTTCTTTGCAATAGCCTCTGTCCATTGCTTTGCAATAGCCTCTGTGCCTTGCTTTGCAATAGTCTGTGCATTGCTTTGCAATAGTCTGTTTGCATTGCTTTACAATAGCCCCTGTGCATTGCTTTGCAATAGTCTGTGCATTGCTTTGCAACAGTCTGTGCATTGCTTTGCAATAGTCTCTGTGCATTAATTTGCAATATTTTGTGCATTTCTTTGCAATAGTCTCTGTGTATTGCTTTGACATAGTCTGTGTATTGCTTTGACATAGTCTGTGCATTGCTTTGCAATAGTCTCTGTGCATTGCTTTGCAATAGTCTCTGTGCATTGCTTTGCAATAGTCTGTGCATTGCTTTGCAATAGTCTGTGCATTGCTTTGCAAAAGTCTCCGTGCATTGCTTTGCAATAGTCTCTGTGCATTGCATTGCAATAGTCTGTGCATTGCTTTGCAATAGTCTCTGTGCATTGCTTTGCAATAGTCTGTGCATTGCTTTGCAATAGTCTCCTTGCATTGCTTTGCAATAGTCTCTTTGCATTGCTTTGCAATAGTTTGTGCATTGCTTTGCAATAGTCTCTGCATTGCTTCGCAATAGTCTCTCTGCATTGCGTTGCAATAGTCTGTGCATTGCTTTGCAATAGTCTGTGCATTGCTTTGCAATAGTCTGTGCATTGCTTTGCAATAATCTGTGCATTGCTTTGCAATAGTCTCTTTGCATTGCTTTGCAATAGTCTGTGCATTGCTTTGCAATAGTCTGTGCATTGCTTTGCAATAGTCTCTTTGCATTGCGTTGCAATAGTCTGTGCATTGCTTTGCAATAGTCTGTGCATTGCTTTGCAATAGTCTGTGCATTGCTTTGCAATAATCTGTGCATTGCTTTGCAATAGTCTCTTTGCATTGCTTTGCAATAGTCTGTGCATTGCTTTGCAATAGTCTGTGCATTGCCTTGCAATAGTCTCTTTGCATTGCTTTGCAATAGCCTCTGTATATTGCTTTGCAATAGTCTCTGTGCATTGTTTTGCAATAGTCTGTGCATTGCTTTGCAATAGTCTCTTTGCCTTGCTTTGCAATAGTCTCTTTGCATTGCTTTGCAATATTCTGTGCATTGCTTTGCAATAGTCTGTGCATTGCTTTGCAAAAGTCTGTGCATTGCTTTGCAATAGTCTCTGTGCATTGCTTTGCAATAGTCTGTGCATTGCTTTGCAATAATCTCTTTGCATTGCTTTGCAATAGTCTGTGCATTGCTTTGCAATAGTCTGTGCATTGCTTTGCAACAGTCTCTTTGCATTGCTTTGCAATAGCCTCTGTGCATTGCTTTGCAATAGTCTGTGCATTGCTTTGCAATAGTCTCTTTGCATTGCTTTACAATAGCCTCTGTGCATTGCTTTGCAATAGTCTGTGCATTGCTTTGCAATAGTCTGTGCATTGCTTTGCAATAGTCTCTGTGCATTGCTTTGCAATATTCTGTGCATTGCTTTGCAATAGTCTCTGTGCATTGCTTTGCAATAGTCTGTGCATTGCTTTGCAATAATCTCTTTCCATTGCTTTGCAATAGTCTGTGCATTGCAATAGTCTGTGCATTGCTTTGCAATAGTCTGTGCATTGCTTTGCAATAGTCTCTTTGCATTGCTTTGCAATAGCCTCTGTGCATTGCTTTGCAATAGTCTGTGCATTGCTTTGCAATAGTCTCTTTGCATTGCTTTACAATAGTCTCTTTGCATTGCTTTGCAATAGTCTCTGTGCATTGCTTTGCAATAGTCTGTGCATTGCTTTGCAATAGTCTCTATGCATTGCTTTGCAATAGTCTGTGCATTGCTTTGCAATAATCTGTGCATTGCTTTGCAATAGTCTCTTTGCTTTGCTTTGCAATAGTCTGTGCATTGCTTTGCAATAGTATGTGCATTGCTTTGCAATAGTCTCTGTGCATTGCTTTAAAATAGTCTCTGTGCATTGCTTTGCAATAGTCTCTGTGCATTTCTTTGCAATAGTCTGTGCATTGCTTTGCAATAGTCTCTATGCATTGCTTTACAATAGCCTCTGTGCATTGCTTTGCAATAGTCTATGCATTGCTTTGCAATAGTCTGTGCATTGCTTTGCAATAGTCTCTGTGCATTGGATTGCAATAGTCTGTGCATTGCGTTGCAATAGTCTGTGCATTGCTTTGCAATAGTCTGTGCATTGCTTTGCAATAGCCTCTGTGCATTGCTTTGCAATAGTCTGTGCATTGCTTTGCAATAGTCTGTGCATTGCTTAGCAATAGTCTCTGTGCATTGCTTTGCAATAGTCTGTGCATTGCTTTGCAATAGTCTCTGTGCATTGCTTTGCAATAGCCTCTGTGCATTGCTTTGCAATAGTCTGTGCATTGCTTTGTAATAGTCTCTGTGCATTGCTTTGCAATAGTCTCTGTGCATTGCTTTGCAAAAGTCTGTGCATTGCTTTGCAATAGTCTGTGCATTGCTTTGCAATAGTCTCTGTGCATTGCTTTGCAATAGTCTCTGTGCATTGCGTTGCAATAGTCTGTGCATTGCTTTGCAATAGTCTCTGTGCATTGCTTTGCAATAGTCTGTGCATTGCTTTGCAATAGTCTCTTTGCATTGCTTTGCAATAGTCTCTTTGCATTGCTTTGCAATAGTCTGTGCATTGCTTTGCAATAGTCTCTGCATTGCTTTGCAATAGTCTCTGTGCATTGCTTTGCAATAGTCTCTTTGCATTGCTTTGCAATAGTCTGTGCATTGCTTTGCAATAGTCTGTGCATTGCTTTGCAATAGTCTCTGTGCATTGCTTTGCAACAGTCTGTGCATTGCTTTGCAATAGTCTCTATGCATTGCTTTACAATAGCCTCTGTGCATTGCTTTGCAATAGTCTATGCATTGCTTTGCAATAGTCTGTGCATTGCTTTGCAATAGTGTCTGTGCATTGCTTTGCAATAGTCTGTACATTGCTTTGCAATAGTCTGTGCATTGCTTTGCAATAGTCTGTTCATTGCTTTGCAATAGTCTGTGCATTGCTTTGCAATAGTCTCTGTGCATTGCTTTGGAATAGCCTCTGTGCATTGCTTTGCAATAGTCTGTGCATTGCTTTGCAATAGTCTCTGTGCATTGCTTTGCAATAGTCTGTGCATTGCTTTGCAATAGTCTGTGCATTGCTTTGCAATAGTCTCTGTGCATTGCGTTGCAATAGTCTCTGTGCATTGCATTGCAATAGTCTGTGCATTGCTTTGCAATAGTCTCTGTGCATTGCTTTGCAATAGTCTCTTTGCATTGCTTTGCAATAGTCTCTTTGCATTGCTTTGCAATAGTCTGTGCATTGCTTTGCAATAGTCTCTGCATTGCTTGGCAATAGTCTCTTTGCATTGCGTTGCAATAGTCTGTGCATTGCTTTGCAATAGTCTGTGCATTGCTTTGCAATAATCTGTGCATTGCTTTGCAATAGTCTCTTTGCATTGCTTTGCAATAGTCTGTGCATTGCTTTGGAATAGTCTGTGCATTGCTTTGCAATAGTCTCTTTGCATTGCTTTGCAATAGTCTGTGGCAATAGTCTGTGCATTGCTTTGCAATATTCTGTGCATTGCTTTGCAATAGTCTTTTTGCATTGCTTTGCAATAGTCTGTGCATTGCTTTGCAATAGTCAGTGCATTGCTTTGCAATAGTCTGTGCATTGCTTTGAAATAGTCTCTATGCATTGCTTTACAATAGCCTCTGTGCATTTCTTTGCAATAGTCTATGCATTGCTTTGCAATAGTCTGTGCATTGCTTTGCAATAGTCCCTGTGCATTGGTTTGCAATAGTCTGTGCATTGCTTTGCAATAGTCTGTGCGTTGCTTTAAAATAGTCTCTATGCATTGCTTTGCAATAGTCTCTTTGCATTGCTTTGCAATAGTCTCTGTGCATTGCTTTGCAATAGTCTGTGCATTGCTTTGCAATAGTCTGTGCATTGCTTTGCAATAGTCTCTTTGCATTGCTTTGCAATAGCCTCTGTGCATTGCTTTGCAATAGTCTGTGCATTGCTTTGCAATAGTCTCTTTGCATTGCTTTACAATAGTCTCTTTGCATTGCTTTGCAATAGTCTCTGTGCATTGCTTTGCAATAGTCTGTGCATTGCTTTGCAATAGTCTCTATGCATTGCTTTGCAATAGTCTGTGCATTGCTTTGCAATAATCTGTGCATTGCTTTGCAATAGTCTCTTTGCTTTGCTTTGCAATAGTCTGTGCATTGCTTTGCAATAGTATGTGCATTGCTTTGCAATAGTCTCTGTGCATTGCTTTAAAATAGTCTCTGTGCATTGCTTTGCAATAGTCTCTGTGCATTTCTTTGCAATAGTCTGTGCATTGCTTTGCAATAGTCTCTATGCATTGCTTTACAATAGCCTCTGTGCATTGCTTTGCAATAGTCTATGCATTGCTTTGCAATAGTCTGTGCATTGCTTTGCAATAGTCTCTGTGCATTGGATTGCAATAGTCTGTGCATTGCGTTGCAATAGTCTGTGCATTGCTTTGCAATAGTCTGTGCATTGCTTTGCAATAGCCTCTGTGCATTGCTTTGCAATAGTCTGTGCATTGCTTTGCAATAGTCTGTGCATTGCTTAGCAATAGTCTCTGTGCATTGCTTTGCAATAGTCTGTGCATTGCTTTGCAATAGTCTCTGTGCATTGCTTTGCAATAGCCTCTGTGCATTGCTTTGCAATAGTCTGTGCATTGCTTTGTAATAGTCTCTGTGCATTGCTTTGCAATAGTCTCTGTGCATTGCTTTGCAAAAGTCTGTGCATTGCTTTGCAATAGTCTGTGCATTGCTTTGCAATAGTCTCTGTGCATTGCTTTGCAATAGTCTCTGTGCATTGCGTTGCAATAGTCTGTGCATTGCTTTGCAATAGTCTCTGTGCATTGCTTTGCAATAGTCTGTGCATTGCTTTGCAATAGTCTCTTTGCATTGCTTTGCAATAGTCTCTTTGCATTGCTTTGCAATAGTCTGTGCATTGCTTTGCAATAGTCTCTGCATTGCTTTGCAATAGTCTCTGTGCATTGCTTTGCAATAGTCTCTTTGCATTGCTTTGCAATAGTCTGTGCATTGCTTTGCAATAGTCTGTGCATTGCTTTGCAATAGTCTCTGTGCATTGCTTTGCAATAGTCTCTGTGCATTGCTTTGCAACAGTCTGTGCATTGCTTTGCAATAGTCTCTATGCATTGCTTTACAATAGCCTCTGTGCATTGCTTTGCAATAGTCTATGCATTGCTTTGCAATAGTCTGTGCATTGCTTTGCAATAGTGTCTGTGCATTGCTTTGCAATAGTCTGTACATTGCTTTGCAATAGTCTGTGCATTGCTTTGCAATAGTCTGTTCATTGCTTTGCAATAGTCTGTGCATTGCTTTGCAATAGTCTCTGTGCATTGCTTTGGAATAGCCTCTGTGCATTGCTTTGCAATAGTCTGTGCATTGCTTTGCAATAGTCTCTGTGCATTGCTTTGCAATAGTCTGTGCATTGCTTTGCAATAGTCTGTGCATTGCTTTGCAATAGTCTCTGTGCATTGCGTTGCAATAGTCTCTGTGCATTGCATTGCAATAGTCTGTGCATTGCTTTGCAATAGTCTCTGTGCATTTCTTTGCAATAGCCTCTGTCCATTGCTTTGCAATAGCCTCTGTGCCTTGCTTTGCAATAGTCTGTGCATTGCTTTGCAATAGTCTGTTTGCATTGCTTTACAATAGCCCCTGTGCATTGCTTTGCAATAGTCTGTGCATTGCTTTGCAACAGTCTGTGCATTGCTTTGCAATAGTCTCTGTGCATTGCTTTGCAATATTTTGTGCATTTCTTTGCAATAGTCTCTGTGTATTGCTTTGACATAGTCTGTGTATTGCTTTGACATAGTCTGTGCATTGCTTTGCAATAGTCTCTGTGCATTGCTTTGCAATAGTCTCTGTGCATTGCTTTGCAATAGTCTGTGCATTGCTTTGCAATAGTCTGTGCATTGCTTTGCAAAAGTCTCCGTGCATTGCTTTGCAATAGTCTCTGTGCATTGCATTGCAATAGTCTGTGCATTGCTTTGCAATAGTCTCTGTGCATTGCTTTGCAATAGTCTGTGCATTGCTTTGCAATAGTCTCCTTGCATTGCTTTGCAATAGTCTCTTTGCATTGCTTTGCAATAGTTTGTGCATTGCTTTGCAATAGTCTCTGCATTGCTTCGCAATAGTCTCTCTGCATTGCGTTGCAATAGTCTGTGCATTGCTTTGCAATAGTCTGTGCATTGCTTTGCAATAGTCTGTGCATTGCTTTGCAATAATCTGTGCATTGCTTTGCAATAGTCTCTTTGCATTGCTTTGCAATAGTCTGTGCATTGCTTTGCAATAGTCTGTGCATTGCTTTGCAATAGTCTCTTTGCATTGCGTTGCAATAGTCTGTGCATTGCTTTGCAATAGTCTGTGCATTGCTTTGCAATAGTCTGTGCATTGCTTTGCAATAATCTGTGCATTGCTTTGCAATAGTCTCTTTGCATTGCTTTGCAATAGTCTGTGCATTGCTTTGCAATAGTCTGTGCATTGCCTTGCAATAGTCTCTTTGCATTGCTTTGCAATAGCCTCTGTATATTGCTTTGCAATAGTCTCTGTGCATTGTTTTGCAATAGTCTGTGCATTGCTTTGCAATAGTCTCTTTGCCTTGCTTTGCAATAGTCTCTTTGCATTGCTTTGCAATATTCTGTGCATTGCTTTGCAATAGTCTGTGCATTGCTTTGCAAAAGTCTGTGCATTGCTTTGCAATAGTCTCTGTGCATTGCTTTGCAATAGTCTGTGCATTGCTTTGCAATAATCTCTTTGCATTGCTTTGCAATAGTCTGTGCATTGCTTTGCAATAGTCTGTGCATTGCTTTGCAACAGTCTCTTTGCATTGCTTTGCAATAGCCTCTGTGCATTGCTTTGCAATAGTCTGTGCATTGCTTTGCAATAGTCTCTTTGCATTGCTTTACAATAGCCTCTGTGCATTGCTTTGCAATAGTCTGTGCATTGCTTTGCAATAGTCTGTGCATTGCTTTGCAATAGTCTCTGTGCATTGCTTTGCAATATTCTGTGCATTGCTTTGCAATAGTCTCTGTGCATTGCTTTGCAATAGTCTGTGCATTGCTTTGCAATAATCTCTTTCCATTGCTTTGCAATAGTCTGTGCATTGCAATAGTCTGTGCATTGCTTTGCAATAGTCTCTTTGCATTGCTTTGCAATAGCCTCTGTGCATTGCTTTGCAATAGTCTGTGCATTGCTTTGCAATAGTCTCTTTGCATTGCTTTACAATAGTCTCTTTGCATTGCTTTGCAATAGTCTCTGTGCATTGCTTTGCAATAGTCTGTGCATTGCTTTGCAATAGTCTCTATGCATTGCTTTGCAATAGTCTGTGCATTGCTTTGCAATAATCTGTGCATTGCTTTGCAATAGTCTCTTTGCTTTGCTTTGCAATAGTCTGTGCATTGCTTTGCAATAGTATGTGCATTGCTTTGCAATAGTCTCTGTGCATTGCTTTAAAATAGTCTCTGTGCATTGCTTTGCAATAGTCTCTGTGCATTTCTTTGCAATAGTCTGTGCATTGCTTTGCAATAGTCTCTATGCATTGCTTTACAATAGCCTCTGTGCATTGCTTTGCAATAGTCTATGCATTGCTTTGCAATAGTCTGTGCATTGCTTTGCAATAGTCTCTGTGCATTGGATTGCAATAGTCTGTGCATTGCTTTGCAATAGTCTGTGCATTGCTTTGCAATAGCCTCTGTGCATTGCTTTGCAATAGTCTGTGCATTGCTTTGCAATAGTCTGTGCATTGCTTAGCAATAGTCTCTGTGCATTGCTTTGCAATAGTCTGTGCATTGCTTTGCAATAGTCTCTGTGCATTGCTTTGCAATAGCCTCTGTGCATTGCTTTGCAATAGTCTGTGCATTGCTTTGTAATAGTCTCTGTGCATTGCTTTGCAATAGTCTCTGTGCATTGCTTTGCAAAAGTCTGTGCATTGCTTTGCAATAGTCTGTGCATTGCTTTGCAATAGTCTCTGTGCATTGCTTTGCAATAGTCTCTGTGCATTGCGTTGCAATAGTCTGTGCATTGCTTTGCAATAGTCTCTGTGCATTGCTTTGCAATAGTCTGTGCATTGCTTTGCAATAGTCTCTTTGCATTGCTTTGCAATAGTCTCTTTGCATTGCTTTGCAATAGTCTGTGCATTGCTTTGCAATAGTCTCTGCATTGCTTTGCAATAGTCTCTGTGCATTGCTTTGCAATAGTCTCTTTGCATTGCTTTGCAATAGTCTGTGCATTGCTTTGCAATAGTCTGTGCATTGCTTTGCAATAGTCTCTGTGCATTGCTTTGCAACAGTCTGTGCATTGCTTTGCAATAGTCTCTATGCATTGCTTTACAATAGCCTCTGTGCATTGCTTTGCAATAGTCTATGCATTGCTTTGCAATAGTCTGTGCATTGCTTTGCAATAGTGTCTGTGCATTGCTTTGCAATAGTCTGTACATTGCTTTGCAATAGTCTGTGCATTGCTTTGCAATAGTCTGTTCATTGCTTTGCAATAGTCTGTGCATTGCTTTGCAATAGTCTCTGTGCATTGCTTTGGAATAGCCTCTGTGCATTGCTTTGCAATAGTCTGTGCATTGCTTTGCAATAGTCTCTGTGCATTGCTTTGCAATAGTCTGTGCATTGCTTTGCAATAGTCTGTGCATTGCTTTGCAATAGTCTCTGTGCATTGCGTTGCAATAGTCTCTGTGCATTGCATTGCAATAGTCTGTGCATTGCTTTGCAATAGTCTCTGTGCATTGCTTTGCAATAGTCTCTTTGCATTGCTTTGCAATAGTCTCTTTGCATTGCTTTGCAATAGTCTGTGCATTGCTTTGCAATAGTCTCTGCATTGCTTGGCAATAGTCTCTTTGCATTGCGTTGCAATAGTCTGTGCATTGCTTTGCAATAGTCTGTGCATTGCTTTGCAATAATCTGTGCATTGCTTTGCAATAGTCTCTTTGCATTGCTTTGCAATAGTCTGTGCATTGCTTTGGAATAGTCTGTGCATTGCTTTGCAATAGTCTCTTTGCATTGCTTTGCAATAGTCTGTGGCAATAGTCTGTGCATTGCTTTGCAATATTCTGTGCATTGCTTTGCAATAGTCTTTTTGCATTGCTTTGCAATAGTCTGTGCATTGCTTTGCAATAGTCAGTGCATTGCTTTGCAATAGTCTGTGCATTGCTTTGAAATAGTCTCTATGCATTGTTTTACAATAGCCTCTGTGCATTTCTTTGCAATAGTCTATGCATTGCTTTGCAATAGTCTGTGCATTGCTTTGCAATAGTCCCTGTGCATTGGTTTGCAATAGTCTGTGCATTGCTTTGCAATAGTCTGTGCGTTGCTTTAAAATAGTCTCTATGCATTGCTTTGCAATAGTCTCTTTGCATTGCTTTGCAATAGTCTCTGTGCATTGCTTTGCAATAGTCTGTGCATTGCTTTGCAATAGTCTGTGCATTGCTTTGCAATAGTCTCTTTGCATTGCTTTGCAATAGCCTCTGTGCATTGCTTTGCAATAGTCTGTGCATTGCTTTGCAATAGTCTCTTTGCATTGCTTTACAATAGTCTCTTTGCATTGCTTTGCAATAGTCTCTGTGCATTGCTTTGCAATAGTCTGTGCATTGCTTTGCAATAGTCTGTGCATTGCGTTGCAATAGTCTGTGCATTGCTTTGCAATAGTCTGTGCATTGCTTTGCAATAGCCTCTGTGCATTGCTTTGCAATAGTCTGTGCATTGCTTTGCAATAGTCTGTGCATTGCTTAGCAATAGTCTCTGTGCATTGCTTTGCAATAGTCTGTGCATTGCTTTGCAATAGTCTCTGTGCATTGCTTTGCAATAGCCTCTGTGCATTGCTTTGCAATAGTCTGTGCATTGCTTTGTAATAGTCTCTGTGCATTGCTTTGCAATAGTCTCTGTGCATTGCTTTGCAAAAGTCTGTGCATTGCTTTGCAATAGTCTGTGCATTGCTTTGCAATAGTCTCTGTGCATTGCTTTGCAATAGTCTCTGTGCATTGCGTTGCAATAGTCTGTGCATTGCTTTGCAATAGTCTCTGTGCATTGCTTTGCAATAGTCTGTGCATTGCTTTGCAATAGTCTCTGTGCATTGCTTTGCAATAGTCTGTGCATTGCTTTGCAATAGTCTCTTTGCATTGCTTTGCAATAGTCTCTTTGCATTGCTTTGCAATAGTCTGTGCATTGCTTTGCAATAGTCTCTGCATTGCTTTGCAATAGTCTCTGTGCATTGCTTTGCAATAGTCTCTTTGCATTGCTTTGCAATAGTCTGTGCATTGCTTTGCAATAGTCTCTGTGCATTGCTTTGCAACAGTCTGTGCATTGCTTTGCAATAGTCTCTATGCATTGCTTTACAATAGCCTCTGTGCATTGCTTTGCAATAGTCTATGCATTGCTTTGCAATAGTCTGTACATTGCTTTGCAATAGTCTGTGCATTGCTTTGCAATAGTCTGTACATTGCTTTGCAATAGTCTGTGCATTGCTTTGCAATAGTCTGTTCATTGCTTTGCAATAGTCTGTGCATTGCTTTGCAATAGTCTCTGTGCATTGCTTTGGAATAGCCTCTGTGCATTGCTTTGCAATAGTCTGTGCATTGCTTTGCAATAGTCTCTGTGCATTGCTTTGCAATAGTCTGTGCATTGCTTTGCAATAGTCTGTGCATTGCTTTGCAATAGTCTCTGTGCATTGCGTTGCAATAGTCTCTGTGCATTGCATTGCAATAGTCTGTGCATTGCTTTGCAATAGTCTCTGTGCATTGCTTTGCAATAGTCTCTTTGCATTGCTTTGCAATAGTCTCTCTGCATTGCTTTGCAATAGTCTGTGCATTGCTTTGCAATAGTCTCTGCATTGCTTGGCAATAGTCTCTTTGCATTGCGTTGCAATAGTCTGTGCATTGCTTTGCAATAGTCTGTGCATTGCTTTGCAATAATCTGTGCATTGCTTTGCAATAGTCTCTTTGCATTGCTTTGCAATAGTCTGTGCATTGCTTTGGAATAGTCTGTGCATTGCTTTGCAATAGTCTCTTTGCATTGCTTTGCAATAGTCTGTGGCAATAGTCTGTGCATTGCTTTGCAATATTCTGTGCATTGCTTTGCAATAGTCTTTTTGCATTGCTTTGCAATAGTCTGTGCATTGCTTTGCAGTAGTCAGTGCATTGCTTTGCAATAGTCTGTGCATTGCTTTGAAATAGTCTCTATGCATTGCTTTACAATAGCCTCTGTGCATTTCTTTGCAATAGTCTATGCATTGCTTTGCAATAGTCTGTGCATTGCTTTGCAATAGTCCCTGTGCATTGCTTTGCAATAGTCTGTGCATTGCTTTGCAATAGTCTCTGTGCATTGCGTTGCAATAGTCTCTGTGCATTGCATTGCAATAGTCTGTGCATTGCTTTGCAATAGTCTCTGTGCATTGCTTTGCAATAGTCTCTTTGCATTGCTTTGCAATAGTCTCTCTGCATTGCTTTGCAATAGTCTGTGCATTGCTTTGCAATAGTCTCTGCATTGCTTGGCAATAGTCTCTTTGCATTGCGTTGCAATAGTCTGTGCATTGCTTTGCAATAGTCTGTGCATTGCTTTGCAATAATCTGTGCATTGCTTTGCAATAGTCTCTTTGCATTGCTTTGCAATAGTCTGTGCATTGCTTTGGAATAGTCTGTGCATTGCTTTGCAATAGTCTCTTTGCATTGCTTTGCAATAGTCTGTGGCAATAGTCTGTGCATTGCTTTGCAATATTCTGTGCATTGCTTTGCAATAGTCTTTTTGCATTGCTTTGCAATAGTCTGTGCATTGCTTTGCAGTAGTCAGTGCATTGCTTTGCAATAGTCTGTGCATTGCTTTGAAATAGTCTCTATGCATTGCTTTACAATAGCCTCTGTGCATTTCTTTGCAATAGTCTATGCATTGCTTTGCAATAGTCTGTGCATTGCTTTGCAATAGTCCCTGTGCATTGGTTTGCAATAGTCTGTGCATTGCTTTGCAATAGTCTGTGCATTGCTTTGCAATAGTCTGTGCATTGCTTTGCAATAGTCTCTGTGCATTGCTTTGCAATAGTCTCTGTGCATTGCTTTGCAACAGTCTGTGCATTGCTTTGCAATAGTCTCTATGCATTGCTTTACAATAGCCTCTGTGCATTGCTTTGCAATAGTCTATGCATTGCTTTGCAATAGTCTGTGCATTGCTTTGCAATAGTGTCTGTGCATTGCTTTGCAATAGTCTGTGCATTGCTTTGCAATAGTCTCTGTGCATTGCTTTGCAATAGTCTCTGTGCATTGATTTGCAATAGTCTGTGCATTGCTTTGCAATAGTCTGTGCATTGCTTTGCAATAGTCTCTGTGCATTGCGTTGCAATAGTCTCTGTGCATTGCGTTGCAATAGTCTGTGCATTGCTTTGCAATAGTCTCTGTGCATTGCTTTGCAATAGTCTATGTGCATTGCTTTGCAATAGTCTGTGCATTGCTTTGCAATAATCTCTTTGCATTGCTTTGCAATAGTCTGTGCATTGCTTTGCAATAGTCTGTGCATTGCAATAGTCTGTGCATTGCTTTGCAATAGTCTGTGCATTGCTTTACAATAGTCTCTGTGCATTGTTTTGCAATAGTCTGTGCATTGCTTTGCAATAATCTCTTTGCATTGCTTTGCAATAGTCTGTGCATTGCTTTGCAATAGTCTCTGTGCATTTCTTTGCAATAGCCTCTGTCCATTGCTTTGCAATAGCCTCTGTGCCTTGCTTTGCAATAGTCTGTGCATTGCTTTGCAATAGTCTGTTTGCATTGCTTTACAATAGCCCCTGTGCATTGCTTTGCAATAGTCTGTGCATTGCTTTGCAACAGTCTGTGCATTGCTTTGCAATAGTCTCTGTGCATTGCTTTGCAATATTTTGTGCATTTCTTTGCAATAGTCTCTGTGTATTGCTTTGACATAGTCTGTGTATTGCTTTGACATAGTCTGTGCATTGCTTTGCAATAGTCTCTGTGCATTGCTTTGCAATAGTCTCTGTGCATTGCTTTGCAATAGTCTGTGCATTGCTTTGCAATAGTCTGTGCATTGCTTTGCAAAAGTCTCCGTGCATTGCTTTGCAATAGTCTCTGTGCATTGCATTGCAATAGTCTGTGCATTGCTTTGCAATAGTCTCTGTGCATTGCTTTGCAATAGTCTGTGCATTGCTTTGCAATAGTCTCCTTGCATTGCTTTGCAATAGTCTCTTTGCATTGCTTTGCAATAGTTTGTGCATTGCTTTGCAATAGTCTCTGCATTGCTTCGCAATAGTCTCTCTGCATTGCGTTGCAATAGTCTGTGCATTGCTTTGCAATAGTCTGTGCATTGCTTTGCAATAGTCTGTGCATTGCTTTGCAATAATCTGTGCATTGCTTTGCAATAGTCTCTTTGCATTGCTTTGCAATAGTCTGTGCATTGCTTTGCAATAGTCTGTGCATTGCTTTGCAATAGTCTCTTTGCATTGCGTTGCAATAGTCTGTGCATTGCTTTGCAATAGTCTGTGCATTGCTTTGCAATAGTCTGTGCATTGCTTTGCAATAATCTGTGCATTGCTTTGCAATAGTCTCTTTGCATTGCTTTGCAATAGTCTGTGCATTGCTTTGCAATAGTCTGTGCATTGCCTTGCAATAGTCTCTTTGCATTGCTTTGCAATAGCCTCTGTATATTGCTTTGCAATAGTCTCTGTGCATTGTTTTGCAATAGTCTGTGCATTGCTTTGCAATAGTCTCTTTGCCTTGCTTTGCAATAGTCTCTTTGCATTGCTTTGCAATATTCTGTGCATTGCTTTGCAATAGTCTGTGCATTGCTTTGCAAAAGTCTGTGCATTGCTTTGCAATAGTCTCTGTGCATTGCTTTGCAATAGTCTGTGCATTGCTTTGCAATAATCTCTTTGCATTGCTTTGCAATAGTCTGTGCATTGCTTTGCAATAGTCTGTGCATTGCTTTGCAACAGTCTCTTTGCATTGCTTTGCAATAGCCTCTGTGCATTGCTTTGCAATAGTCTGTGCATTGCTTTGCAATAGTCTCTTTGCATTGCTTTACAATAGCCTCTGTGCATTGCTTTGCAATAGTCTGTGCATTGCTTTGCAATAGTCTGTGCATTGCTTTGCAATAGTCTCTGTGCATTGCTTTGCAATATTCTGTGCATTGCTTTGCAATAGTCTCTGTGCATTGCTTTGCAATAGTCTGTGCATTGCTTTGCAATAATCTCTTTCCATTGCTTTGCAATAGTCTGTGCATTGCAATAGTCTGTGCATTGCTTTGCAATAGTCTGTGCATTGCTTTGCAATAGTCTCTTTGCATTGCTTTGCAATAGCCTCTGTGCATTGCTTTGCAATAGTCTGTGCATTGCTTTGCAATAGTCTCTTTGCATTGCTTTACAATAGTCTCTTTGCATTGCTTTGCAATAGTCTCTGTGCATTGCTTTGCAATAGTCTGTGCATTGCTTTGCAATAGTCTCTATGCATTGCTTTGCAATAGTCTGTGCATTGCTTTGCAATAATCTGTGCATTGCTTTGCAATAGTCTCTTTGCTTTGCTTTGCAATAGTCTGTGCATTGCTTTGCAATAGTATGTGCATTGCTTTGCAATAGTCTCTGTGCATTGCTTTAAAATAGTCTCTGTGCATTGCTTTGCAATAGTCTCTGTGCATTTCTTTGCAATAGTCTGTGCATTGCTTTGCAATAGTCTCTATGCATTGCTTTACAATAGCCTCTGTGCATTGCTTTGCAATAGTCTATGCATTGCTTTGCAATAGTCTGTGCATTGCTTTGCAATAGTCTCTGTGCATTGGATTGCAATAGTCTGTGCATTGCGTTGCAATAGTCTGTGCATTGCTTTGCAATAGTCTGTGCATTGCTTTGCAATAGCCTCTGTTCATTGCTTTGCAATAGTCTGTGCATTGCTTTGCAATAGTCTGTGCATTGCTTAGCAATAGTCTCTGTGCATTGCTTTGCAATAGTCTGTGCATTGCTTTGCAATAGTCTCTGTGCATTGCTTTGCAATAGCCTCTGTGCATTGCTTTGCAATAGTCTGTGCATTGCTTTGTAATAGTCTCTGTGCATTGCTTTGCAATAGTCTCTGTGCATTGCTTTGCAAAAGTCTGTGCATTGCTTTGCAATAGTCTGTGCATTGCTTTGCAATAGTCTCTGTGCATTGCTTTGCAATAGTCTCTTTGCATTGCTTTGCAATAGTCTGTGCATTGCTTTGCAATAGTCTGTGCATTGCTTTGCAATAGTCTCTGTGCATTGCTTTGCAATAGTCTCTGTGCATTGCTTTGCAACAGTCTGTGCATTGCTTTGCAATAGTCTCTATGCATTGCTTTAAAATAGCCTCTGTGCATTGCTTTGCAATAGTCTATGCATTGCTTTGCAATAGTCTGTGCATTGCTTTGCAATAGTGTCTGTGCATTGCTTTGCAATAGTCTGTACATTGCTTTGCAATAGTCTGTGCATTGCTTTGCAATAGTCTGTTCATTGCTTTGCAATAGTCTGTGCATTGCTTTGCAATAGTCTCTGTGCATTGCTTTGGAATAGCCTCTGTGCATTGCTTTGCAATAGTCTGTGCATTGCTTTGCAATAGTCTCTGTGCATTGCTTTGCAATAGTCTGTGCATTGCTTTGCAATAGTCTGTGCATTGCTTTGCAATAGTCTCTGTGCATTGCGTTGCAATAGTCTCTGTGCATTGCATTGCAATAGTCTGTGCATTGCTTTGCAATAGTCTCTGTGCATTGCTTTGCAATAGTCTCTTTGCATTGCTTTGCAATAGTCTCTTTGCATTGCTTTGCAATAGTCTGTGCATTGCTTTGCAATAGTCTCTGCATTGCTTGGCAATAGTCTCTTTGCATTGCGTTGCAATAGTCTGTGCATTGCTTTGCAATAGTCTGTGCATTGCTTTGCAATAATCTGTGCATTGCTTTGCAATAGTCTCTTTGCATTGCTTTGCAATAGTCTGTGCATTGCTTTGGAATAGTCTGTGCATTGCTTTGCAATAGTCTCTTTGCATTGCTTTGCAATAGTCTGTGGCAATAGTCTGTGCATTGCTTTGCAATATTCTGTGCATTGCTTTGCAATAGTCTTTTTGCATTGCTTTGCAATAGTCTGTGCATTGCTTTGCAATAGTCAGTGCATTGCTTTGCAATAGTCTGTGCATTGCTTTGAAATAGTCTCTATGCATTGCTTTACAATAGCCTCTGTGCATTTCTTTGCAATAGTCTATGCATTGCTTTGCAATAGTCTGTGCATTGCTTTGCAATAGTCCCTGTGCATTGGTTTGCAATAGTCTGTGCATTGCTTTGCAATAGTCTGTGCGTTGCTTTAAAATAGTCTCTATGCATTGCTTTGCAATAGTCTCTTTGCATTGCTTTGCAATAGTCTCTGTGCATTGCTTTGCAATAGTCTGTGCATTGCTTTGCAATAGTCTGTGCATTGCTTTGCAATAGTCTCTGTGCATTGCTTTGCAATAGCCTCTGTGCATTGCTTTGCAATAGTCTGTGCATTGCTTTGCAATAGTCTCTGTGCATTGCTTTGCAATAGTCTGTGCATTGCTTTGCAATAGTCTGTGCATTGTTTTGCAATAGTCTCTGTGCATTGCTTTGCAATAGTCTCTGTGCATTGCTTTGCAATAGTCTCTGTGTATTACTTTGCAATAGTCTGTGCATTGTTTTGCAATAATCTGTGCATTGCTTTGCAATAGTCTCTTTGCATTGCTTTGCAATAGTCTGTGCATTGCTTTGCAATAGTCTGAGCATTGCTTTGCAATAGTCTCTTTGCATTGCTTTGCAATAGCCTCTGTGCATTGCTTTGCAATAGTCTCTGTGCATTGCTTTGCAATAGTCTGGGCATTACTTTGCAATAGTCTCTTTGCATTGCTTTGCAATAGTCTCTTTGCATTGCTTTGCAATAGTCTGTGCATTGCTTTGCAATAGTCTGTGCATTGCTTTGCAATAGTCTCTTTGCATTGCGTTGCAATTGTCTGTGACTTGCTTTGCAATAGTCTGTGCATTGCTTTGCAATAGTCTGTGCATTGCTTTGCAATAGTCTGTGCATTGCTTTGCAATAATCTGTGCATTGTTTTGCAATAGTCTCTTTGCATTGCTTTGCAATAGTCTGCGCATTGCTTTGCAATAGTCTGTGCTTTGCTTTGCAATAGTCTCTTTGCATTGCTTTGCAATAGTCTGTGCATTGCTTTGCAATAGTCTGTGCATTGCTTTGCAATAGTCTCTTTGCATTGCTTTGCAATATCCTCTGTGCATTGCTTTGCAATAGCCTCTGTGCATTGCTTTGCAATAGTCTGTGCATTGCTTTGCAATAGTCTCTTTGCATTGCTTAGCAATAGTCTGTGCATTGCTTTGCAATAGTCTGTGCATTGCTTTGCAATAGTCTCGTTGCATTGCTTTGCAATATCCTCTGTGCATTGCTTTGCAACAGTCTCTGTGCATTGCTTTGCAATAGTCTGTGCATTGCTTTGCAATAGTCTCTTTGCCTTGCTTTGCAATAGTCTCTTTGCATTGCTTTGCAATAGTCTGTGCATTGCTTTGCAATAGTCTGTGCATTGCTTTGCAAAAGTCTGTGCATTGCTTTGCAATAGTCTGTGCATTGCTTTGCAATAGTCTGTGCATTGCTTTGCAATAATCTCTTTGCATTGCTTTGCAATAGTCTGTGCATTGCTTTGCAATAGTTTGTGCATTGCTTTGCAATAGTCTCTTTGCATTGCTTTGCAATAGCCTCTGTGCATTGCTTTGCAATAGCCTCTGTGCATTGCTTTGCAATAGTCTGTGCATTGCTTTGCAATAGTCTCTTTGCATTGCTTTACAATAGCCTCTGTGCATTGCTTTGCAATAGCCTGTGCATTGCTTTGCAATAGTTTGTGCATTGCTTTGCAATAGTCTTTGCATTGCTTTGCAATAGTCTCCGTGCATTGCTTTGCAATAGTCTCTGTGCATTGCTTTGCAATAGTCTGTGCATTGCTTTGCAATAGTCTGTGCATTGCTTTGCAATAGTCTTTGCATTCTTTGCAATAGTCTGTGCATTGCTTTGCAATAGTCTGTGCATTGCTTTGCAATAGTCTATTTGCATTGCTTTACAATAGTCTCTTTGCATTGCTTTGCAATAGTCTGTGCATTGCTTTGCAATAGTCTCTTTGCCTTGCTTTGCAATAGTCTCTTTGCATTGCTTTGCAATAGTCTGTGCATTGCTTTGCAATAGTCTGTGCATTGCTTTGCAATAGTCTTAATGCATTGCTTTGCAATAGTCTGTGCATTGCTTTGCAATAATCTGTGCATTGCTTTGCAATAGTCTCTTTGCTTTGCAATAGTCTGTGCATTGCTTTACAATAGTCTGTGCATTGCTTTGCAATAGTCTCTGTGCATTGCTTTAAAATAGTCTCTGTGCATTGCTTTGCAATAGTCTCTGTGCATTGCTTTGCAATAGTCTATACATTGCTTTGCAATAGTCTGTGCATTGCTTTGCAATAGTCTCTGTGCATTGGATTGCAATAGTCTGTGCATTGCGTTGCAATAGTCTGTGCATTGCTTTGTAATAGCCTCTGTGCATTGCTTTGCAATAGTCTGTGCATTGCTTTGTAATAGTCTCTGTGCATTGCTTTGCAATAGTCTCTGTGCATTGCTTTGCAAAAGTCTGTGCATTGCTTTGCAATAGTCTGTGCATTGCTTTGCAATAGTCTCTGTGCATTGCTTTGCAATAGTCTCTGTGCATTGCGTTGCAATAGTCTGTGCATTGCTTTGCAATAGTCTGTGCATTGCTTTGCAATAGTCTCTTTGCATTGCTTTGCAATAGTCTCTTTGCATTGCTTTGCAATAGTCTGTGCATTGCTTTGCAATAGTCTCTGCATTGCTTTGCAATAGTCTCTTTGCATTGCTTTGCCATAGTCTCTTTGCATTGCTTTGCAATAGTCTGTGCATTGCTTTGCAATAGTCTGTGCATTGCTTTGCAATAGTCTATGTGCATTGCTTTGCAATAGTCTCTGTGCATTGCTTTGCAACAGTCTGTGCATTGCTTTGCAATAGTCTCTATGCATTGCTTTACAATAGCCTCTGTGCATTGCTTTGCAATAGTCTATGCATTGCTTTGCAATAGTCTGTGCATTGCTTTGCAATAGTGTCTGTGCATTGCTTTGCAATAGTCTGTACATTGCTTTGCAATAGTCTGCATTGCTTTGCAATAGTCTGTTCATTGCTTTGCAATAGTCTGTGCATTGCTTTGCAATAGTCTCTGTGCATTGCTTTGGAATAGCCTCTGTGCATTGCTTTGCAATAGTCTGTGCATTGCTTTGTAATAGTCTCTGTGCATTGCTTTGCAATAGTCTGTGCATTGCTTTGCAATAGTCTGTGCATTGCTTTGCAATAGTCTCTGTGCATTGCGTTGCAATAGTCTCATTGCATTGCAATAGTCTGTGCATTGCTTTGCAATAGTCTCTGTGCATTGCTTTGCAATAGTCTGTGCATTGCTTTGCAATAGTCTCTTTGCATTGCTTTGCAATAGTCTCTTTGCATTGCTTTGCAATAGTCTGTGCATTGCTTTGCAATAGTCTCTGCATTGCTTGGCAATAGTCTCTTTGCATTGCGTTGCAATAGTCTGTGCATTGCTTTGCAATAGTCTGTGCATTGCTTTGCAATAATCTGTGCATTGCTTTGCAATAGTCTCTTTGCATTGCTTTGCAATAGTCTGTGCATTGCTTTGGAATAGTCTGTGCATTGCTTTGCAATAGTCTCTTTGCATTGCTTTGCAATAGTCTGTGGCAATAGTCTGTGCATTGCTTTGCAATATTCTGTGCATTGCTTTGCAATAGTCTTTTTGCATTGCTTTGCAATAGTCTGTGCATTGCTTTGCAATAGTCAGTGCATTGCTTTGCAATAGTCTGTGCATTGCTTTGAAATAGTCTCTATGCATTGCTTTACAATAGCCTCTGTGCATTTCTTTGCAATAGTCTATGCATTGCTTTGCAATAGTCTGTGCATTGCTTTGCAATAGTCCCTGTGCATTGGTTTGCAATAGTCTGTGCATTGCTTTGCAATAGTCTGTGCGTTGCTTTAAAATAGTCTCTATGCATTGCTTTGCAATAGTCTCTTTGCATTGCTTTGCAATAGTCTCTGTGCATTGCTTTGCAATAGTCTGTGCATTGCTTTGCAATAGTCTGTGCATTGCTTTGCAATAGTCTCTCTGCATTGCTTTGCAATAGCCTCTGTGCATTGCTTTGCAATAGTCTGTGCATTGCTTTGCAATAGTCTCTGTGCATTGCTTTGCAATAGTCTGTGCATTGCTTTGCAATAGTCTGTGCATTGTTTTGCAATAGTCTCTGTGCATTGCTTTGCAATAGTCTCTGTGCATTGCTTTGCAATAGTCTCTGTGTATTACTTTGCAATAGTCTGTGCATTGTTTTGCAATAATCTGTGCATTGCTTTGCAATAGTCTCTTTGCATTGATTTGCAATAGTCTGTGCATTGCTTTGTAATAGTCTGTGCATTGCTTTGCAATAGTCTCTTTGCATTGCTTTGCAATAGCCTCTGTGCATTGCTTTGCAATAGTCTCTGTGCATTGCTTTGCAATAGTCTGGGCATTACTTTGCAATAGTCTCTTTGCATTGCTTTGCAATAGTCTCTTTGCATTGCTTTGCAATAGTCTGTGCATTGCTTTGCAATAGTCTGTGCATTGCTTTGCAATAGTCTCTTTGCATTGCATTGCAATTGTCTGTGCATTGCTTTGCAATAGTCTGTGCATTGCTTTGCAATAGTCTGTGCATTGCTTTGCAATAGTCTGTGCATTGCTTTGCAATAGTCTGCGCATTGCTTTGCAATAGTCTGTGCTTTGCTTTGCAATAGTCTCTTTGCATTGCTTTGCAATAGTCTGTGCATTGCTTTGCAATAGTCTGTGCATTGCTTTGCAATAGTCTGTGCATTGCTTTGCAATAGTCTGTGCATTGCTTTGCAATACTCTGTGCATTGCTTTGCAATAGTCTCTTTGCATTGCTTTGCAATATCCTCTGTGCATTGCTTTGCAATAGCCTCTGTGCATTGCTTTGCAATAGTCTGTGCATTGCTTTGCAATAGTCTCTTTGCATTGCTTTGCAATAGTCTGTGCATTGCTTTGCAATAGTCTGTGCATTGCTTTGCAATAGTCTCGTTGCATTGCTTTGCAATATCCTCTGTGAATTGCTTTGCAACAGTCTCTGTGCATTGCTTTGCAATAGTCTGTGCATTGCTTTGCAATAGTCTCTTTGCCTCGCTTTGCAATAGTCTCTTTGCATTGCTTTGCAATAGTCTGTGCATTGCTTTGCAATAGTCTGTGCATTGCTTTGCAAAAGTCTGTGCATTGCTTTGCAATAGTCTCTGTGCATTGCTTTGCAATAGTCTGTGCATTGCTTTGCAATAGTCTCTTTGCCTTGCTTTGCAATAGTCTCTTTGCATTGCTTTGCAATAGTCTGTGCATTGCTTTGCAATAGTCTGTGCATTGCTTTGCAAAAGTCTGTGCATTGCTTTGCAATAGTCTCTGTGCATTGCTTTGCAATAGTTTGTGCATTGCTTTGCAATAGTCTCTTTGCATTGCTTTGCAATAGCCTCTGTGCATTGCTTTGCAATAGCCTCTGTGCATTGCTTTGCAATAGTCTGTGCATTGCTTTGCAATAGTCTCTTTGCATTGCTTTACAATAGCCTCTGTGCATTGCTTTGCAATAGCCTGTGCATTGCTTTGCAATAGTTTGTGCATTGCTTTGCAATAGTCTGTGCATTGCTTTGCAATAGTCTCCGTGCATTGCTTCGCAATAGTCTCTGTGCATTGCTTTGCAATAGTCTGTGCATTGCTTTGCAATAGTCTGTGCATTGCTTTGCAATAGTCTTTGCATTCTTTGCAATAGTCTGTGCATTGCTTTGCAATAGTCTGTGCATTGCTTTGCAATAGTCTATTTGCATTGCTTTACAATAGTCTCTTTGCATTGCTTTGCAATAGTCTGTGCATTGCTTTGCAATAGTCTCTTTGCCTTGCTTTGCAATAGTCTCTTTGCATTGCTTTGCAATAGTCTGTGCATTGCTTTGCAATAGTCTGTGCATTGCTTTGCAATAGTCTTAATGCATTGCTTTGCAATAGTCTGTGCATTGCTTTGCAATAATCTGTGCATTGCTTTGCAATAGTCTCTTTGCTTTGCAATAGTCTGTGCATTGCTTTGCAATAGTCTCTGTGCATTGCTTTAAAATAGTCTCTGTGCATTGCTTTGCAATAGTCTCTGTGCATTGCTTTGCAATAGTCTGTGCATTGCTTTGCAATAGTCTCTATGCATTGCTTTACAATAGCCTCCGTGCATTGCTTTGCAATAGTCTCTGCATTGCTTTGCAATAGTCTGTGCATTGCTTAGCAATAGTCTCTGTGCATTGGTTTGCAATAGTCTGTGCATTGCTTTGCAATAGTCTGTGCATTGCTTGGCAATAGTCTGTGCATTGCTTTGCAATAGTCTGTGCATTGCTTTGCAATAGTCTCTGTGCATTGCTTTGCAATAGCCTCTGTGCATTGCTTTGCAATAGTCTGTGCATTGCTTTGCAATAGTCTCTGTGCATTGCTTTGCAATAGTCTCTGTGCATTGCTTTGCAATAGTCTGTGCATTGCTTTGCAATAGTCTCTGTGCATAGATTTGCAATAGTCTCTGTGCATTGCTTTGCAATAGTCTGTGCATTGCTTTGCAATAGTCTCTGTGCATTGCTTTGCAATAGTCTGTGCATTGCTTTGCAATAGTCTCTTTGCATTGATTTGCAATAGTCTCTTTGCATTGCTTTGCAATAGTTTGTGCATTGCTTTGCAATAGTCTCTGCATTGCAGGGCAATAGTCTCTTTGCATTGCGTTGCAATAGTCTGTGCATTGCTTTGCAATAGACTGTGCATTGCTTTGCAATAGTCTGTGCATTGCTTTGCAATAATCTGTGCATTGGTTTGCAATAGTCTGTGCATTGCTTTGCAATAGTCTGTGCATTGCTTTGCAATAATCTGTGCATTGATTTGCAATAGTCTCTTCGCATTGCTTTACAATAGCCTCTGTGCATTGCTTTGCAATAGCCTGTGCATTGCTTTGCAATAGTTTCTGCATTGCTTTGCAATAGTCTCTTTGCATTGCTTTGCAATAGCCTCTGTGCATTGCTTTGCAATAGTCTCTGTGCATTGCTTTGCAATAGTCTGGGCATTACTTTGCAATAGTCTCTTTGCATTGCTTTGCAATAATCTCTTTGCATTGCTTTGCAATAGTCTGTGCATTGCTTTGCAATAGTCTGTGCATTGCTTTGCAATAGTCTCTTTGCATTGCGTTGCAATTGTCCGTGCATTGCTTTGCAATAGTCTGTGCATTGCTTTGCAATAGTCTGTGCATTGCTTTGCAATAGTCTGTGCATTGCTTTGCAATAATCTGTGCATTGCTTTGCAATAGTCTCTTTGCATTGCTTTGCAATAGTCTGCGCATTGCTTTGCAAGAGTCTCTTTGCATTGCTTTGCAATAGTCTGTGCATTGCTTTGCAATAGTCTGTGCATTGCTTTGCAATAGTCTCTGTGCATTGCTTTGCAATAGTCTGTGCATTGCTTTGCAATAATCTGTGCATTGCTTTGCAATAGTCTCTTTGCATTGCTTTGCAATAGTCTGTGCATTGCTTTGCAATAGTCTGTGCATTGCTTTGCAATAGTCTCTTTGCATTGCTTTGCAATAGTCTGTGCATTGCTTTGCAATAATCTGTGCATTGCTTTGCAATAGTCTCTTTGCATTGCTTTGCAATAGTCTGTGCATTGCTTTGCAATAGTCTCTTTGCATTGCTTTGCAATAGTCTGTGCATTGCTTTGCAATAGTCTGTGCATTGCTTTGCAATAGTCTCTTTGCATTGCTTTGCAATATCCTCTGTGCATTGCTTTGCAACAGTCTCTGTGCATTGCTTTGCAATAATCTGTGCATTGCTTTGCAATAGTCTCTGTGCATTGCTTTGCAATAGTCTGTGCATTGCTTTGCAATAATCTGTGCATTGCTTTGCAATAGTCTCTTTGCATTGCTTTGCAATAGTCTGTGCATTGCTTTGCAATAGTCTGTGCATTGCTTTGCAATAGTCTCTTTGCATTGCTTTGCAATATCCTCTGTGCATTGCTTTGCAACAGTCTCTGTGCATTGCTTTGCAATAGTCTGTGCATTGCTTTGCAATAGTCTCTTTGCCTTGCTTTGCAATAGTCTCTTTGCATTGCTTTGCAATAGTCTGTGCATTGCTTTGCAATAGTCTGTGCATTGCTTTGCAAAAGTCTGTGCATTGCTTTGCAATAGTCTCTGTGCATTGCTTTGCAATAGTCTGTGCATTGCTTTGCAATAATCTCTTTGCATTGCTTTGCAATAGTCTGTGCATTGCTGTGCAATAGTCTGTGCATTGCTTTGCAATAGTCTCTCTTTGCATTGCTTTGCAATAGCCTCTGTGCATTGCTTTGCAATAGCCTCTGTGCATTGCTTTTCAATAGTCTGTGCATTGCTTTGCAATAGTCTCTTTGCATTGCTTTACAATAGCCTCTGTGCATTGCTTTGCAATAGCCTGTGCATTGCTTCGCAATAGTTTGTGCATTGCTTTGCAATAGTCTGTGCATTGCTTTGCAATAGTCTCCGTGCATTGCTTTGCAATAGTCTCTGTGCATTGCTTTGCAATAGTCTGTGCATTGCTTTGCAATAGTCTGTGCATTGCTTTGCAATAGTCTTTGCATTGCTTTGCAATAGTCTGTGCATTGCTTTGCAATAGTCTGTGCATTGCTTTGAAATAGTCTATTTGCATTGCTTTACAATAGTCTCTTTGCATTGCTTTGCAATAGTCTGTGCATTGCTTTGCAATAGTCTCTTTGCCTTGCTTTGCAATAGTCTCTGTGCATTGCTTTGCAATAGTCTGTGCATTGCTTTGCAATAGTCTCTGTGCATTGCTTTGCAATAGTCTGTGCATTGCTTTGCAATAGTCTCTTTGCATTGCTTTGCAATAGTCTCTTTGCATTGCTTTGCAATAGTTTGTGCATTGCTTTGCAATAGTCTCTGCATTGCTTTGCAATAGCCTCTTTGCATTGCGTTGCAATAGTCTGTGCATTGCTTTGCAATAGACTGTGCATTGCTTTGCAATAGTCTGTGCTTTGCTTTGCAATAATCTGTGCATTGGTTTGCAATAGTCTGTGCATTGCTTTGCAATAGTCTGTGCATTGCTTTGCGATAATCTGTGCATTGATTTGCAATAGTCTCTTTGCATTGCTTTACAATAGCCTCTGTGCATTGCTTTGCAATAGCCTGTGCATTGCTTTGCAATAGTTTGTGCATTGCTTTGCAATAGTCTCTTTGCATTGCTTTGCAATAGCCTCTGTGCATTGCTTTGCAATAGTCTCTGTGCATTGCTTTGCAATAGTCTGGGCATTACTTTGCAATAGTCTCTTTGCATTGCTTTGCAATAATCTCTTTGCATTGCTTTGCAATAGTCTGTGCATTGCTTTGCAATAGTCTGTGCATTGCTTTGCAATAGTCTCTTTGCATTGCGTTGCAATTGTCCGTGCATTGCTTTGCAATAGTCTGTGCATTGCTTTGCAATAGTCTGTGCATTGCTTTGCAATAGTCTGTGCATTGCTTTGCAATAGTCTCTTTGCATTGCTTTGCAATAGTCTGCGCATTGCTTTGCAAGAGTCTCTTTGCATTGCTTTGCAATAGTCTGTGCATTGCTTTGCAATAGTCTGTGCATTGCTTTGCAATAGTCTCTGTGCATTGCTTTGCAATAGTCTGTGCATTGCTTTGCAGTAATCTGTGCATTGCTTTGCAATAGTCTCTTTGCATTGCTTTGCAATAGTCTGTGCATTGCTTTGCAATAGTCTGTGCATTGCTTTGCAATAGTCTCTTTGCATTGCTTTGCAATATCCTCTGTGCATTGCTTTGCAACAGTCTCTGTGCATTGCTTTGCAATAGTCTGTGCATTGCTTTGCAATAGTCTCTTTGCCTTGCTTTGCAATAGTCTGTGCATTGCTTTGCAATAATCTGTGCATTGCTTTGCAATAGTCTCTTTGCATTGCTTTGCAATAGTCTGTGCATTGCTTTGCAATAGTCTCTTTGCATTGCTTTGCAATAGTCTGTGCATTGCTTTGCAATAGTCTGTGCATTGCTTTGCAATAGTCTCTTTGCATTGCTTTGCAATATCCTCTGTGCATTGCTTTGCAACAGTCTCTGTGCATTGCTTTGCAATAATCTGTGCATTGCTTTGCAATAGTCTCTGTGCATTGCTTTGCAATAGTCTGTGCATTGCTTTGCAATAATCTGTGCATTGCTTTGCAATAGTCTCTGTGCATTGCTTTGCAACAGTCTCTGTGCATTGCTTTGCAATAGTCTGTGCATTGCTTTGCAATAGTCTCTTTGCCTTGCTTTGCAATAGTCTCTTTGCATTGCTTTGCAATAGTCTGTGCATTGCTTTGCAATAGTCTGTGCATTGCTTTGCAAAAGTCTGTGCATTGCTTTGCAATAGTCTCTGTGCATTGCTTTGCAATAGTCTGTGCATTGCTTTGCAATAATCTCTTTGCATTGCTTTGCAATAGTCTGTGCATTGCTTTGCAATAGTCTGTGCATTGCTTTGCAATAGTCTCTCTTTGCATTGCTTTGCAATAGCCTCTGTGCATTGCTTTGCAATAGCCTCTGTGCATTGCTTTGCAATAGTCTGTGCATTGCTTTGCAATAGTCTCTTTGCATTGCTTTACAATAGCCTCTGTGCATTGCTTTGCAATAGCCTGTGCATTGCTTCGCAATAGTTTGTGCATTGCTTTGCAATAGTCTGTGCATTGCTTTGCAATAGTCTCCGTGCATTGCTTTGCAATAGTCTCTGTGCATTGCTTTGCAATAGTCTGTGCATTGCTTTGCAATAGTCTTTGCATTGCTTTGCAATAGTCTATGCATTGCTTTGCAATAGTCTGTGCATTGCTTTGAAATAGTCTATTTGCATTGCTTTACAATAGTCTCTTTGCATTGCTTTGCAATAGTCTGTGCATTGCTTTGCAATAGTCTCTTTGCCTTGCTTTGCAATAGTCTCTGTGCATTGCTTTGCAATAGTCTGTGCATTGCTTTGCAATAGTCTCTGTGCATTGCTTTGCAATAGTCTGTGCATTGCTTTGCAATAGTCTCTTTGCATTGCTTTGCAATAGTCTCTTTGCATTGCTTTGCAATAGTTTGTGCATTGCTTTGCAATAGTCTCTGCATTGCTTTGCAATAGTCTCTTTGCATTGCGTTGCAATAGTCTGTGCATTGCTTTGCAATAGACTGTGCATTGCTTTGCAATAGTCTGTGCATTGCTTTGCAATAATCTGTGCATTGGTTTGCAATAGTCTGTGCATTGCTTTGCAATAGTCTGTGCATTGCTTTGCAATAATCTGTGCATTGATTTGCAATAGTCTCTTTGCATTGCTTTACAATAGCCTCTGTGCATTGCTTTGCAATAGCCTGTGTATTGCTTTGCAATAGTTTGTGCATTGCTTTGCAATAGTCTCTTTGCATTGCTTTGCAATAGCCTCTGTGCATTGCTTTGCAATAGTCTCTGTGCATTGCTTTGCAATAGTCTGGGCATTACTTTGCAATAGTCTCTTTGCATTGCTTTGCAAAAATCTCTTTGCATTGCTTTGCAATAGTCTGCGCGTTGCTTTGCAATAGTCTGTGCATTGCTTTGCAATAGTCTCTTTGCATTGCGTTGCAATTGTCCGTGCATTGCTTTGCAATAGTCTGTGCATTGCTTTGCAATAGTCTGTGCATTGCTTTGCAATAGTCTGTGCATTGCTTTGCAATAATCTGTGCATTGCTTTGCAATAGTCTCTTTGCATTGCTTTGCAATAGTCTGCGCATTGCTTTGCAAGAGTCTCTTTGCATTGCTTTGCAATAGTCTGTGCATTGCTTTGCAATAGTCTGTGCATTGCTTTGCAATAGTCTCTGTGCATTGCTTTGCAATAGTCTGTGCATTGCTTTGCAATAATCTGTGCATTGCTTTGCAATAGTCTCTTTGCATTGCTTTGCAATAGTCTGTGCATTGCTTTGCAATAGTCTGTGCATTGCTTTGCAATAGTCTCTTTGCATTGCTTTGCAATATCCTCTGTTCATTGCTTTGCAACAGTCTCTGTGCATTGCTTTGCAATAGTCTGTGCATTGCTTTGCAATAGTCTCTTTGCCTTGCTTTGCAATAGTCTGTGCATTGCTTTGCAATAATCTGTGCATTGCTTTGCAATAGTCTCTTTGCATTGCTTTGCAATAGTCTGTGCATTGCTTTGCAATAGTCTCTTTGCATTGCTTTGCAATAGTCTGTGCATTGCTTTGCAATAGTATGTGCATTGCTTTGCAATAGTCTCTTTGCATTGCTTTGCAATATCCTCTGTGCATTGCTTTGCAACAGTCTCTGTGCATTGCTTTGCAATAATCTGTGCATTGCTTTGCAATAGTCTTTGTGCATTGCTTTGCAATAGTCTGTGCATTGCTTTGCAATAATCTGTGCATTGCTTTGCAATAGTCTCTGTGCATTGCTTTGCAATAGTCTGTGCATTGCTTTGCAATAGTCTCTTTGCCTTGCTTTGCAATAGTCTCTTTGCATTGCTTTGCAATAGTCTGTGCATTGCTTTGCAATAGTCTGTGCATTGCTTTGCAAAAGTCTGTGCATTGCTTTGCAATAGTCTCTGTGCATTGCTTTGCAATAGTCTGTGCATTGCTTTGCAATAATCTCTTTGCATTGCTTTGCAATAGTCTGTGCATTGCTTTGCAATAGTCTGAGCATTGCTTTGCAATAGTCTCTCTTTGCATTGCTTTGCAATAGCCTCTGTGCATTGCTTTGCAATAGCCTCTGTGCATTGCTTTGCAATAGTCTGTGCATTGCTTTGCAATAGTCTCTTTGCATTGCTTTACAATAGCCTCTGTGCATTGCTTTGCAATAGCCTGTGCATTGCTTCGCAATAGTTTGTGCATTGCTTTGCAATAGTCTGTGCATTGCTTTGCAATAGTCTCCGTGCATTGCTTTGCAATAGTCTCTGTGCATTGCTTTGCAATAGTCTGTGCATTGCTTTGCAATAGTCTGTGCATTGCTTTGCAATAGTCTTTGCATTGCTTTGCAATAGTCTGTGCATTGCTTTGCAATAATCTGTGCATTGCTTTGAAATAGTCTATTTGCATTGCTTTACAATAGTCTCTTTGCATTGCTTTGCAATAGTCTGTGCATTGCTTTGCAATAGTCTCTTTGCCTTGCTTTGCAATAGTCTCTTTGCATTGCTTTGCAATAGTCTGTGCATTGCTTTGCAATAGTCTCTGTGCATTGCTTTGCAATAGTCTGTGCATTGCTTTGCAATAATCTGTGCATTGCTTTGCAATAGTCTCTTTGCTTTGCAATACTCTGTGCATTGCTTTGCAAAAATCTGTGCATTGCTTTGCAATAGTCTTTGCATTGCTTTGCAATAGTCTGTGCATTGCTTTGCAATAATCTGTGCATTGCTTTGAAATAGTCTATTTGCATTGCTTTACAATAGTCTCTTTGCATTGCTTTGCAATAGTCTGTGCATTGCTTTGCAATAGTCTCTTTGCCTTGCTTTGCAATAGTCTCTTTGCATTGCTTTGCAATAGTCTGTGCATTGCTTTGCAATAGTCTCTGTGCATTGCTTTGCAATAGTCTGTGCATTGCTTTGCAATAATCTGTGCATTGCTTTGCAATAGTCTCTTTGCTTTGCAATACTCTGTGCATTGCTTTGCAATAGTCTGTGCATTGCTTTGCAAAAGTCTCTGTGCATTGCTTTAAAATAGTCTCTGTGCATTGCTTTGCAATAGTCTCTGTGCATTGCTTTGCAATAGTCTGTGCATTGCTTTGCAATAGTCTCTATGCATTGCTTTACAATAGCCTCCGTGCATTGCTTTGCAATAGTCTCTGCATTGCTTTGCAATAGTCTGTGCATTGCTTAGCAATAGTCTCTGTGCATTGGTTTGCAATAGTCTGTGCATTGCTTTGCAATAGTCTGTGCATTGCTTTGCAATAGTCTGTGCATTGCTTTGCAATAGTCTCTGTGCATTGCTTTGGAATAGCCTCTGTGCATTGCTTTGCAATAGTCTGTGCATTGCTTTGCAATAGTCTCTGTGCATTGCTTTGCAATAGTCTCTGTGCATTGCTTTGCAATAGTCTGTGCATTGCTTTGCAATAGTCTCTTTGCCTTGCTTTGCAATAGTCTCTTTGCATTGCTTTGCAATAGTCTGTGCATTGCTTTGCAATAGTCTGTGCATTGCTTTGCAAAAGTCTGTGCATTGCTTTGCAATAGTCTCTGTGCATTGCTTTGCAATAGTCTGTGCATTGCTTTGCAATAATCTGTGCATTGCTTTGCAATAGTCTCTTTGCATTGCTTTGCAATAGTCTGTGCATTGCTTTGCAATAGTCTGTGCATTGCTTTGCAATAGTCTCTTTGCATTGCTTTGCAATATCCCCTGTGCATTGCTTTGCAACAGTCTCTGTGCATTGCTTTGCAATAGTCTGTGCATTGCTTTGCAATAGTCTCTTTGCCTTGCTTTGCAATAGTCTCTTTGCATTGCTTTGCAATAGTCTGTGCATTGCTTTGCAATAGTCTGTGCATTGCTTTGCAAAAGTCTGTGCATTGCTTTGCAATAGTCTCTGTGCATTGCTTTGCAATAGTCTGTGCATTGCTTTGCAATAATCTCTTTGCATTGCTTTGCAATAGTCTGTGCATTGCTGTGCAATAGTCTGTGCATTGCTTTGCAATAGTCTCTCTTTGCATTGCTTTGCAATAGCCTCTGTGCATTGCTTTGCAATAGCCTCTGTGCATTGCTTTTCAATAGTCTGTGCATTGCTTTGCAATAGTCTCTTTGCATTGCTTTACAATAGCCTCTGTGCATTGCTTTGCAATAGCCTGTGCATTGCTTCGCAATAGTTTGTGCATTGCTTTGCAATAGTCTGTGCATTGCTTTGCAATAGTCTCCGTGCATTGCTTTGCAATAGTCTCTGTGCATTGCTTTGCAATAGTCTGTGCATTGCTTTGCAATAGTCTGTGCATTGCTTTGCAATAGTCTTTGCATTGCTTTGCAATAGTCTGTGCATTGCTTTGCAATAGTCTGTGCATTGCTTTGAAATAGTCTATTTGCATTGCTTTACAATAGTCTCTTTGCATTGCTTTGCAATAGTCTGTGCATTGCTTTGCAATAGTCTCTTTGCCTTGCTTTGCAATAGTCTCTGTGCATTGCTTTGCAATAGTCTGTGCATTGCTTTGCAATAGTCTCTGTGCATTGCTTTGCAATAGTCTGTGCATTGCTTTGCAATAGTCTCTTTGCATTGCTTTGCAATAGTCTCTTTGCATTGCTTTGCAATAGTTTGTGCATTGCTTTGCAATAGTCTCTGCATTGCTTTGCAATAGCCTCTTTGCATTGCGTTGCAATAGTCTGTGCATTGCTTTGCAATAGACTGTGCATTGCTTTGCAATAGTCTGTGCTTTGCTTTGCAATAATCTGTGCATTGGTTTGCAATAGTCTGTGCATTGCTTTGCAATAGTCTGTGCATTGCTTTGCGATAATCTGTGCATTGATTTGCAATAGTCTCTTTGCATTGCTTTACAATAGCCTCTGTGCATTGCTTTGCAATAGCCTGTGCATTGCTTTGCAATAGTTTGTGCATTGCTTTGCAATAGTCTCTTTGCATTGCTTTGCAATAGCCTCTGTGCATTGCTTTGCAATAGTCTCTGTGCATTGCTTTGCAATAGTCTGGGCATTACTTTGCAATAGTCTCTTTGCATTGCTTTGCAATAATCTCTTTGCATTGCTTTGCAATAGTCTGTGCATTGCTTTGCAATAGTCTCTTTGCATTGCGTTGCAATTGTCCGTGCATTGCTTTGCAATAGTCTGTGCATTGCTTTGCAATAGTCTGTGCATTGCTTTGCAATAGTCTGTGCATTGCTTTGCAATAATCTGTGCATTGCTTTGCAATAGTCTCTTTGCATTGCTTTGCAATAGTCTGCGCATTGCTTTGCAAGAGTCTCTTTGCATTGCTTTGCAATAGTCTGTGCATTGCTTTGCAATAGTCTGTGCATTGCTTTGCAATAGTCTCTGTGCATTGCTTTGCAATAGTCTGTGCATTGCTTTGCAGTAATCTGTGCATTGCTTTGCAATAGTCTCTTTGCATTGCTTTGCAATAGTCTGTGCATTGCTTTGCAATAGTCTGTGCATTGCTTTGCAATAGTCTCTTTGCATTGCTTTGCAATATCCTCTGTGCATTGCTTTGCAACAGTCTCTGTGCATTGCTTTGCAATAGTCTGTGCATTGCTTTGCAATAGTCTCTTTGCCTTGCTTTGCAATAGTCTGTGCATTGCTTTGCAATAATCTGTGCATTGCTTTGCAATAGTCTCTTTGCATTGCTTTGCAATAGTCTGTGCATTGCTTTGCAATAGTCTCTTTGCATTGCTTTGCAATAGTCTGTGCATTGCTTTGCAATAGTCTGTGCATTGCTTTGCAATAGTCTCTTTGCATTGCTTTGCAATATCCTCTGTGCATTGCTTTGCAACAGTCTCTGTGCATTGCTTTGCAATAATCTGTGCATTGCTTTGCAATAGTCTCTGTGCATTGCTTTGCAATAGTCTGTGCATTGCTTTGCAATAATCTGTGCATTGCTTTGCAATAGTCTCTTTGCATTGCTTTGCAATAGTCTGTGCATTGCTTTGCAATAGTCTGTGCATTGCTTTGCAATAGTCTCTTTGCATTGCTTTGCAATATCCTCTGTGCATTGCTTTGCAACAGTCTCTGTGCATTGCTTTGCAATAGTCTGTGCATTGCTTTGCAATAGTCTCTTTGCCTTGCTTTGCAATAGTCTCTTTGCATTGCTTTGCAATAGTCTGTGCATTGCTTTGCAATAGTCTGTGCATTGCTTTGCAAAAGTCTGTGCATTGCTTTGCAATAGTCTCTGTGCATTGCTTTGCAATAGTCTGTGCATTGCTTTGCAATAATCTCTTTGCATTGCTTTGCAATAGTCTGTGCATTGCTTTGCAATAGTCTGTGCATTGCTTTGCAATAGTCTCTCTTTGCATTGCTTTGCAATAGCCTCTGTGCATTGCTTTGCAATAGCCTCTGTGCATTGCTTTGCAATAGTCTGTGCATTGCTTTGCAATAGTCTCTTTGCATTGCTTTACAATAGCCTCTGTGCATTGCTTTGCAATAGCCTGTGCATTGCTTCGCAATAGTTTGTGCATTGCTTTGCAATAGTCTGTGCATTGCTTTGCAATAGTCTCCGTGCATTGCTTTGCAATAGTCTCTGTGCATTGCTTTGCAATAGTCTGTGCATTGCTTTGCAATAGTCTGTGCATTGCTTTGCAATAGTCTTTGCATTGCTTTGCAATAGTCTATGCATTGCTTTGCAATAGTCTGTGCATTGCTTTGAAATAGTCTATTTGCATTGCTTTACAATAGTCTCTTTGCATTGCTTTGCAATAGTCTGTGCATTGCTTTGCAATAGTCTCTTTGCCTTGCTTTGCAATAGTCTCTGTGCATTGCTTTGCAATAGTCTGTGCATTGCTTTGCAATAGTCTCTGTGCATTGCTTTGCAATAGTCTGTGCATTGCTTTGCAATAGTCTCTTTGCATTGCTTTGCAATAGTCTCTTTGCATTGCTTTGCAATAGTTTGTGCATTGCTTTGCAATAGTCTCTGCATTGCTTTGCAATAGTCTCTTTGCATTGCGTTGCAATAGTCTGTGCATTGCTTTGCAATAGACTGTGCATTGCTTTGCAATAGTCTGTGCATTGCTTTGCAATAATCTGTGCATTGGTTTGCAATAGTCTGTGCATTGCTTTGCAATAGTCTGTGCATTGCTTTGCAATAATCTGTGCATTGATTTGCAATAGTCTCTTTGCATTGCTTTACAATAGCCTCTGTGCATTGCTTTGCAATAGCCTGTGCATTGCTTTGCAATAGTTTGTGCATTGCTTTGCAATAGTCTCTTTGCATTGCTTTGCAATAGCCTCTGTGCATTGCTTTGCAATAGTCTCTGTGCATTGCTTTGCAATAGTCTGGGCATTACTTTGCAATAGTCTCTTTGCATTGCTTTGCAATAATCTCTTTGCATTGCTTTGCAATAGTCTGCGCGTTGCTTTGCAATAGTCTGTGCATTGCTTTGCAATAGTCTCTTTGCATTGCGTTGCAATTGTCCGTGCATTGCTTTGCAATAGTCTGTGCATTGCTTTGCAATAGTCTGTGCATTGCTTTGCAATAGTCTGTGCATTGCTTTGCAATAATCTGTGCATTGCTTTGCAATAGTCTCTTTGCATTGCTTTGCAATAGTCTGCGCATTGCTTTGCAAGAGTCTCTTTGCATTGCTTTGCAATAGTCTGTGCATTGCTTTGCAATAGTCTGTGCATTGCTTTGCAATAGTCTCTGTGCATTGCTTTGCAATAGTCTGTGCATTGCTTTGCAATAATCTGTGCATTGCTTTGCAATAGTCTCTTTGCATTGCTTTGCAATAGTCTGTGCATTGCTTTGCAATAGTCTGTGCATTGCTTTGCAATAGTCTCTTTGCATTGCTTTGCAATATCCTCTGTTCATTGCTTTGCAACAGTCTCTGTGCATTGCTTTGCAATAGTCTGTGCATTGCTTTGCAATAGTCTCTTTGCCTTGCTTTGCAATAGTCTGTGCATTGCTTTGCAATAATCTGTGCATTGCTTTGCAATAGTCTCTTTGCATTGCTTTGCAATAGTCTGTGCATTGCTTTGCAATAGTCTCTTTGCATTGCTTTGCAATAGTCTGTGCATTGCTTTGCAATAGTCTGTGCATTGCTTTGCAATAGTCTCTTTGCATTGCTTTGCAATATCCTCTGTGCATTGCTTTGCAACAGTCTCTGTGCATTGCTTTGCAATAATCTGTGCATTGCTTTGCAATAGTCTTTGTGCATTGCTTTGCAATAGTCTGTGCATTGCTTTGCAATAATCTGTGCATTGCTTTGCAATAGTCTCTGTGCATTGCTTTGCAATAGTCTGTGCATTGCTTTGCAATAGTCTCTTTGCCTTGCTTTGCAATAGTCTCTTTGCATTGCTTTGCAATAGTCTGTGCATTGCTTTGCAATAGTCTGTGCATTGCTTTGCAAAAGTCTGTGCATTGCTTTGCAATAGTCTCTGTGCATTGCTTTGCAATAGTCTGTGCATTGCTTTGCAATAATCTCTTTGCATTGCTTTGCAATAGTCTGTGCATTGCTTTGCAATAGTCTGAGCATTGCTTTGCAATAGTCTCTCTTTGCATTGCTTTGCAATAGCCTCTGTGCATTGCTTTGCAATAGCCTCTGTGCATTGCTTTGCAATAGTCTGTGCATTGCTTTGCAATAGTCTCTTTGCATTGCTTTACAATAGCCTCTGTGCATTGCTTTGCAATAGCCTGTGCATTGCTTCGCAATAGTTTGTGCATTGCTTTGCAATAGTCTGTGCATTGCTTTGCAATAGTCTCCGTGCATTGCTTTGCAATAGTCTCTGTGCATTGCTTTGCAATAGTCTGTGCATTGCTTTGCAATAGTCTGTGCATTGCTTTGCAATAGTCTTTGCATTGCTTTGCAATAGTCTGTGCATTGCTTTGCAATAATCTGTGCATTGCTTTGAAATAGTCTATTTGCATTGCTTTACAATAGTCTCTTTGCATTGCTTTGCAATAGTCTGTGCATTGCTTTGCAATAGTCTCTTTGCCTTGCTTTGCAATAGTCTCTTTGCATTGCTTTGCAATAGTCTGTGCATTGCTTTGCAATAGTCTCTGTGCATTGCTTTGCAATAGTCTGTGCATTGCTTTGCAATAATCTGTGCATTGCTTTGCAATAGTCTCTTTGCTTTGCAATACTCTGTGCATTGCTTTGCAAAAATCTGTGCATTGCTTTGCAATAGTCTTTGCATTGCTTTGCAATAGTCTGTGCATTGCTTTGCAATAATCTGTGCATTGCTTTGAAATAGTCTATTTGCATTGCTTTACAATAGTCTCTTTGCATTGCTTTGCAATAGTCTGTGCATTGCTTTGCAATAGTCTCTTTGCCTTGCTTTGCAATAGTCTCTTTGCATTGCTTTGCAATAGTCTGTGCATTGCTTTGCAATAGTCTCTGTGCATTGCTTTGCAATAGTCTGTGCATTGCTTTGCAATAATCTGTGCATTGCTTTGCAATAGTCTCTTTGCTTTGCAATACTCTGTGCATTGCTTTGCAATAGTCTGTGCATTGCTTTGCAAAAGTCTCTGTGCATTGCTTTAAAATAGTCTCTGTGCATTGCTTTGCAATAGTCTCTGTGCATTGCTTTGCAATAGTCTGTGCATTGCTTTGCAATAGTCTCTATGCATTGCTTTACAATAGCCTCCGTGCATTGCTTTGCAATAGTCTCTGCATTGCTTTGCAATAGTCTGTGCATTGCTTAGCAATAGTCTCTGTGCATTGGTTTGCAATAGTCTGTGCATTGCTTTGCAATAGTCTGTGCATTGCTTTGCAATAGTCTGTGCATTGCTTTGCAATAGTCTCTGTGCATTGCTTTGGAATAGCCTCTGTGCATTGCTTTGCAATAGTCTGTGCATTGCTTTGCAATAGTCTCTGTGCATTGCTTTGCAATAGTCTCTGTGCATTGCTTTGCAATAGTCTGTGCATTGCTTTGCAATAGTCTCTTTGCCTTGCTTTGCAATGCAATAGTCTGTGCATTGCTTTGCAATAGTCTGTGCATTGCTTTGCAAAAGTCTGTGCATTGCTTTGCAATAGTCTCTGTGCATTGCTTTGCAATAGTCTGTGCATTGCTTTGCAATAATCTCTTTGCATTGCTTTGCAATAGTCTGTGCATTGCTTTGCAATAGTCTGTGCATTGCTTTGCAATAATCTGTGCATTGATTTGCAATAGTCTCTTTGCATTGCTTTACAATAGCCTCTGTGCATTGCTTTGCAATAGCCTGTGCATTGCTTTGCAATAGTTTATGCATTGCTTTGCAATAGTCTCTTTGCATTGCTTTGCAATAGCCTCTGTGCATTGCTTTGCAATAGTGTCTGTGCATTGCTTTGCAATAGTCTGGGCATTACTTTGCAATAGTCTCTTTGCATTGCTTTGCAATAATCTCTTTGCATTGCTTTGCAATAGTCTGTGCATTGCTTTGCAATAGTCTGTGCATTGCTTTGCAATAGTCTCTTTGCATTGCGTTGCAATTGTCTGTGCATTGCTTTGCATTAGTCTGTGCATTGCTTTGCAATAGTCTGTGCATTGCTTTGCAATAGTCTGTGCATTGCTTTGCAATAATCTGTGCATTGCTTTGCAATAGTCTCTTTGCATTGCTTTGCAATAGTCTGCGCATTGCTTTGCAATAGTCTCTTTGCATTGCTTTGCAATAGTCTGTGCATTGCTTTGCAATAGTCTGTGCATTGCTTTGCAATAGTCTCTGTGCATTGCTTTGCAATAGTCTGTGCATTGCTTTGCAATAATCTGTGCATTGCTTTGCAATAGTCTCTTTGCATTGCTTTGCAATAGTCTGTGCATTGCTTTGCAATAGTCTCAGTGCATTGCTTTGCAATAGTCTCTGTGCATTGCTTTGCAATAGTCTCTGTGCATTGCTTTGCAATAGTATGTGCATTGCTTTGCAATAGTCTCTATGCATTGCTTTACAATAGCCTCCGTGCATTGCTTTGCAATAGTCTCTGCATTGCTTTGCAATAGTCTGTGCATTGCTTTGCAATAGTCTCTGTGCATTGCTTTGCAATAGTCTGTGCATTGCTTTGCAATAGTCTGTGCATTGCTTTGCAATAGTCTGTGCATTGCTTTGCAATAGTCTGTGCATTGCTTTGCAATAGTCTCTGTGCATTGCTTTGCAATAGCCTCTGTGCATTGCTTTGCAATAGTCTGTGCATTGCTTTGCAATAGTCTCTGTGCATTGCTTTGCAATAGTCTCTGTGCATTGCTTTGCAATATTCTGTGCATTGCTTTGCAATAGTCTCTGTGCATAGATTTGCAATAGTCTCTGTGCATTGCTTTGCAATAGTCTGTGCATTGCTTTGCAATAGTCTCTGTGCATTGCTTTGCAATAGTCTCTTTGCATTGCTTTGCAATAGTTTGTGCATTGCTTTGCAATAGTCTCTGCATTGCTTTGCAATAGTCTCTTTGCATTGCGTTGCAATAGTCTGTGCATTGCTTTGCAATAGACTGTGCATTGCTTTGCAATAGTCTGTGCATTGCTTTGCAATAATCTGTGCATTGGTTTGCAATAGTCTGTGCATTGCTTTGCAATAGTCTCTTTGCATTGCTTTGCAATAGTCTCTTTGCATTGCTTTGCAATAGTTTGTGCATTGCTTTGCAATAGTCTCTGCATTGCTTTGCAATAGTCTCTTTGCATTGCGTTGCAATAGTCTGTGCATTGCTTTGCAATAGACTGTGCATTGCTTTGCAATAGTCTGTGCATTGCTTTGCAATAATCTGTGCATTGTTTTGCAATAGTCTGTGCATTGCTTTGCAATAGTCTGTGCATTGCTTTGCAATAATCTGTGCACTGATTTGCAATAGTCTCTTTGCATTGCTTTACAATAGCCTCTGTGCATTGCTTTGCAATAGCCTGTGCATTGCTTTGCAATAGTTTGTGCATTGCTTTGCAATAGTCTCTTTGCATTGCTTTGCAATAGCCTCTGTGCATTGCTTTGCAATAGTCTGTGCATTGCTTTGCAATAGTCTCTGTGCATTGCTTTGCAATAGTCTCTTTGCATTGCTTTGCAATAGTTTGTGCATTGCTTTGCAATAGTCTCTGCATTGCTTTGCAATAGTCTCTTTGCATTGCGTTGCAATAGTCTGTGCATTGCTTTGCAATAGACTGTGCATTGCTTTGCAATAGTCTGTGCATTGCTTTGCAATAATCTGTGCATTGGTTTGCAATAGTCTGTGCATTGCTTTGCAATAGTCTCTTTGCATTGCTTTGCAATAGTCTCTTTGCATTGCTTTGCAATAGTTTGTGCATTGCTTTGCAATAGTCTCTGCATTGCTTTGCAATAGTCTCTTTGCATTGCGTTGCAATAGTCTGTGCATTGCTTTGCAATAGACTGTGCATTGCTTTGCAATAGTCTGTGCATTGCTTTGCAATAATCTGTGCATTGTTTTGCAATAGTCTGTGCATTGCTTTGCAATAGTCTGTGCATTGCTTTGCAATAATCTGTGCACTGATTTGCAATAGTCTCTTTGCATTGCTTTACAATAGCCTCTGTGCATTGCTTTGCAATAGCCTGTGCATTGCTTTGCAATAGTTTGTGCATTGCTTTGCAATAGTCTCTTTGCATTGCTTTGCAATAGCCTCTGTGCATTGCTTTGCAATAGTCTCTGTGCATTGCTTTGCAATAGTCTGGGCATTACTTTGCAATAGTCTCTTTGCATTGCTTTGCAATAATCTCTTTGCATTGCTTTGCAATAGTCTGTGCATTGCTTTGCAATAGTCTGTGCATTGCTTTGCAATAGTCTCTTTGCATTGCGTTGCAATTGTCCGTGCATTGCTTTGCAATAGTCTGTGCATTGCTTTGCAATAGTCTGTGCATTGCTTTGCAATAGTCTGTGCATTGCTTTGCAATAATCTGTGCATTGCTTTGCAATAGTCTCTTTGCATTGCTTTGCAATAGTCTGCGCATTGCTTTGCAAGAGTCTCTTTGCATTGCTTTGCAATAGTCTGTGCATTGCTTTGCAATAGTCTGTGCATTGCTTTGCAATAGTCTCTGTGCATTGCTTTGCAATAGTCTGTGCATTGCTTTGCAATAATCTGTGCATTGCTTTGCAATAGTCTCTTTGCATTGCTTTGCAATAGTCTGTGCATTGCTTTGCAATAGTCTGTGCATTGCTTTGCAATAGTCTCTTTGCATTGCTTTGCAATAGTCTGTGCATTGCTTTGCAATAATCTGTGCATTGCTTTGCAATAGTCTCTTTGCATTGCTTTGCAATAGTCTGTACATTGCTTTGCAATAGTCTCTTTGCATTGCTTTGCAATAGTCTGTGCATTGCTTTGCAATAGTCTGTGCATTGCTTTGCAATAGTCTCTTTGCATTGCTTTGCAATATCCTCTGTGCATTGCTTTGCAACAGTCTGTGCATTGCTTTGCAATAATCTGTGCATTGCTTTGCAATAGTCTCTTTGCATTGCTTTGCAATAATCTGTGCATTGCTTTGCAATAGTCTCTGTGCATTGCTTTGCAATAGTCTGTGCATTGCTTTGCAATAATCTGTGCATTGCTTTGCAATAGTCTCTTTGCATTGCTTTGCAATAGTCTGTGCATTGCTTTGCAATAGTCTGTGCATTGCTTTGCAATAGTCTGTGCATTGCTTTGCAATAGTCTCTTTGCATTGCTTTGCAATATCCTCTGTGCATTGCTTTGCAACAGTCTCTGTGCATTGCTTTGCAATAGTCTGTGCATTGCTTTGCAATAGTCTCTTTGCCTTGCTTTGCAATAGTCTCTTTGCATTGCTTTGCAATAGTCTATGCATTGCTTTGCAATAGTCTGTGCATTGCTTTGCAAAAGTCTGTGCATTGCTTTGCAATAGTCTCTGTGCATTGCTTTGCAATAGTCTGTGCATTGCTTTGCAATAATCTCTTTGCATTGCTTTGCAATAGTCTGTGCATTGCTTTGCAATAGTCTGTGCATTGCTTTGCAATAGTCTCTCTTTGCATTGCTTTGCAATAGCCTCTGTGCATTGCTTTGCAATAGCCTCTGTGCATTGCTTTTCAATAGTCTGTGCATTGCTTTGCAATAGTCTCTTTGCATTGCTTTACAATAGCCTCTGTGCATTGCTTTGCAATAGCCTGTGCATTGCTTCGCAATAGTTTGTGCATTGCTTTGCAATAGTCTATGCATTGCTTTGCAATAGTCTCCGTGCATTGCTTTGCAATAGTCTCTGTGCATTGCTTTGCAATAGTCTGTGCATTGCTTTGCAATAGTCTTTGCATTGCTTTGCAATAGTCTGTGCATTGCTTTGCAATAGTCTGTGCATTGCTTTGAAATAGTCTATTTGCATTGCTTTACAATAGTCTCTTTGCATTGCTTTGCAATAGTCTGTGCATTGCTTTGCAATAGTCTCTTTGCCTTGCTTTGCAATAGTCTCTGTGCATTGCTTTGCAATAGTCTGTGCATTGCTTTGCAATAGTCTCTGTGCATTGCTTTGCAATAGTCTGTGCATTGCTTTGCAATAGTCTCTTTGCATTGCTTTGCAATAGTCTCTTTGCATTGCTTTGCAATAGTTTGTGCATTGCTTTGCAATAGTCTCTGCATTGCTTTGCAATAGCCTCTTTGCATTGCGTTGCAATAGTCTGTGCATTGCTTTGCAATAGACTGTGCATTGCTTTGCAATAGTCTGTGCTTTGCTTTGCAATAATCTGTGCATTGGTTTGCAATAGTCTGTGCATTGCTTTGCAATAGTCTGTGCATTGCTTTGCGATAATCTGTGCATTGATTTGCAATAGTCTCTTTGCATTGCTTTACAATAGCCTCTGTGCATTGCTTTGCAATAGCCTGTGCATTGCTTTGCAATAGTTTGTGCATTGCTTTGCAATAGTCTCTTTGGATTGCTTTGCAATAGCCTCTGTGCATTGCTTTGCAATAGTCTCTGTGCATTGCTTTGCAATAGTCTGGGCATTACTTTGCAATAGTCTCTTTGCATTGCTTTGCAATAATCTCTTTGCATTGCTTTGCAATAGTCTGTGCATTGCTTTGCAATAGTCTGTGCATTGCTTTGCAATAGTCTCTTTGCATTGCGTTGCAATTGTCCGTGCATTGTTTTGCAATAGTCTGTGCATTGCTTTGCAATAGTCTGTGCATTGCTTTGCAAAAGTCTGTGCATTGCTTTGCAATAGTCTCTGTGCATTGCTTTGCAATAGTCTGTGCATTGCTTTGCAATAATCTCTTTGCATTGCTTTGCAATAGTCTGTGCATTGCTTTGCAATAGTCTGTGCATTGCTTTGCAATAGTCTCTCTTTGCATTGCTTTGCAATAGCCTCTGTGCATTGCTTTGCAATAGCCTCTGTGCATTGCTTTGCAATAGTCTGTGCATTGCTTTGCAATAGTCTCTTTGCATTGCTTTACAATAGCCTCTGTGCATTGCTTTGCAATAGCCTGTGCATTGCTTCGCAATAGTTTGTGCATTGCTTTGCAATAGTCTGTGCATTGCTTTGCAATAGTCTCCGTGCATTGCTTTGCAATAGTCTCTGTGCATTGCTTTGCAATAGTCTGTGCATTGCTTTGCAATAGTCTGTGCATTGCTTTGCAATAGTCTTTGCATTGCTTTGCAATAGTCTGTGCATTGCTTTGCAATAGTCTGTGCATTGCTTTGAAATAGTCTATTTGCATTGCTTTACAATAGTCTCTTTGCATTGCTTTGCAATAGTCTGTGCATTGCTTTGCAATAGTCTCTTTGCCTTGCTTTGCAATAGTCTCTGTGCATTGCTTTGCAATAGTCTGTGCATTGCTTTGCAATAGTCTCTGTGCATTGCTTTGCAATAGTCTGTGCATTGCTTTGCAATAGTCTCTTTGCATTGCTTTGCAATAGTCTCTTTGCATTGCTTTGCAATAGTTTGTGCATTGCTTTGCAATAGTCTCTGCATTGCTTTTCAATAGTCTCTTTGCATTGCGTTGCAATAGTCTGTGCATTGCTTTGCAATAGACTGTGCATTGCTTTGCAATAGTCTGTGCATTGCTTTGCAATAATCTGTGCATTGGTTTGCAATAGTCTGTGCATTGCTTTGCAATAGTCTGTGCATTGCTTTGTAATAATCTGTGCATTGATTTGCAATAGTCTCTTTGCATTGCTTTACAATAGCCTCTGTGCATTGCTTTGCAATAGCCTGTGCATTGCTTTGCAATAGTTTGTGCATTGCTTTGCAATAGTCTCTTTGCATTGCTTTGCAATAGCCTCTGTGCATTGCTTTGCAATAGTCTCTGTGCATTGCTTTGCAATAGTCTGGGCATTACTTTGCAATAGTCTCTTTGCATTGCTTTGCAATAATCTCTTTGCATTGCTTTGCAATAGTCTGCGCGTTGCTTTGCAATAGTCTGTGCATTGCTTTGCAATAGTCTCTTTGCATTGCGTTGCAATTGTCCGTGCATTGCTTTGCAATAGTCTGTGCATTGCTTTGCAATAGTCTGTGCATTGCTTTGCAATAATCTGTGCATTGCTTTGCAATAGTCTCTTTGCATTGCTTTGCAATAGTCTGCGCATTGCTTTGCAAGAGTCTCTTTGCATTGCTTTGCAATAGTCTGTGCATTGCTTTGCAATAGTCTGTGCATTGCTTTGCAATAGTCTCTGTGCATTGCTTTGCAATAGTCTGTGCATTGCTTTGCAATAATCTGTGCATTGCTTTGCAATAGTCTCTTTGCATTGCTTTGCAATAGTCTGTGCATTGCTTTGCAATAGTCTGTGCATTGCTTTGCAATAGTCTCTTTGCATTGCTTTGCAATATCCTCTGTTCATTGCTTTGCAACAGTCTCTGTGCATTGCTTTGCAATAGTCTGTGCATTGCTTTGCAATAGTCTCTTTGCCTTGCTTTGCAATAGTCTGTGCATTGCTTTGCAATAATCTGTGCATTGCTTTGCAATAGTCTCTTTGCATTGCTTTGCAATAGTCTGTGCATTGCTTTGCAATAGTCTCTTTGCATTGCTTTGCAATAGTCTGTGCATTGCTTTGCAATAGTCTGTGCATTGCTTTGCAATAGTCTCTTTGCATTGCTTTGCAATATCCTCTGTGCATTGCTTTGCAACAGTCTCTGTGCATTGCTTTGCAATAATCTGTGCATTGCTTTGCAATAGTCTCTGTGCATTGCTTTGCAATAGTCTGTGCATTGCTTTGCAATAATCTGTGCATTGCTTTGCAATAGTCTCTGTGCATTGCTTTGCAATAGTCTGTGCATTGCTTTGCAATAGTCTCTTTGCCTTGCTTTGCAATAGTCTCTTTGCATTGCTTTGCAATAGTCTGTGCATTGCTTTGCAATAGTCTGTGCATTGCTTTGCAAAAGTCTGTGCATTGCTTTGCAATAGTCTCTGTGCATTGCTTTGCAATAGTCTGTGCATTGCTTTGCAATAATCTCTTTGCATTGCTTTGCAATAGTCTGTGCATTGCTTTGCAATAGTCTGTGCATTGCTTTGCAATAGTCTCTCTTTGCATTGCTTTGCAATAGCCTCTGTGCATTGCTTTGCAATAGCCTCTGTGCATTGCTTTGCAATAGTCTGTGCATTGCTTTGCAATAGTCTCTTTGCATTGCTTTACAATAGCCTCTGTGCATTGCTTTGCAATAGCCTGTGCATTGCTTCGCAATAGTTTGTGCATTGCTTTGCAATAGTCTGTGCATTGCTTTGCAATAGTCTCCGTGCATTGCTTTGCAATAGTCTCTGTGCATTGCTTTGCAATAGTCTGTGCATTGCTTTGCAATAGTCTGTGCATTGCTTTGCAATAGTCTTTGCATTGCTTTGCAATAGTCTGTGCATTGCTTTGCAATAATCTGTGCATTGCTTTGAAATAGTCTATTTGCATTGCTTTACAATAGTCTCTTTGCATTGCTTTGCAATAGTCTGTGCATTGCTTTGCAATAGTCTCTTTGCCTTGCTTTGCAATAGTCTCTTTGCATTGCTTTGCAATAGTCTGTGCATTGCTTTGCAATAGTCTGTGCATTGCTTTGCAATAGTCTCTGTGCATTGCTTTGCAATAGTCTGTGCATTGCTTTGCAATAATCTGTGCATTGCTTTGCAACAGTCTCTTTGCTTTGCAATACTCTGTGCATTGCTTTGCAATAGTCTGTGCATTGCTTTGCAATAGTCTCTGTGCATTGCTTTAAAATAGTCTCTGTGCATTGCTTTGCAATAGTCTCTGTGCATTGCTTTGCAATAGTCTGTGCATTGCTTTGCAATAGTCTCTATGCATTGCTTTACAATAGCCTCCGTGCATTGCTTTGCAATAGTCTCTGCATTGCTTTGCAATAGTCTGTGCATTGCTTAGCAATAGTCTCTGTGCATTGGTTTGCAATAGTCTGTGCATTGCTTTGCAATAGTCTGTGCATTGCTTTGCAATAGTCTGTGCATTGCTTTGCAATAGTCTCTGTGCATTGCTTTGGAATAGCCTCTGTCCATTGCTTTGCAATAGCCTGTGCATTGCTTTGCAATAGTCTCTGTGCATTGCTTTGCAATAGTCTCTGTGCATTGCTTTGCAATAGTCTGTGCATTGCTTTGCAATAGTCTCTTTGCCTTGCTTTGCAATAGTCTCTTTGCATTGCTTTGCAATAGTCTGTGCATTGCTTTGCAATAGTCTGTGCATTGCTTTGCAAAAGTCTGTGCATTGCTTTGCAATAGTCTCTGTGCATTGCTTTGCAATAGTCTGTGCATTGCTTTGCAATAATCTCTTTGCATTGCTTTGCAATAGTCTGTGCATTGCTTTGCAATAGTCTTTGCATTGCTTTGCAATAATCTGTGCATTGATTTGCAATAGTCTCTTTGCATTGCTTTACAATAGCCTCTGTGCATTGCTTTGCAATAGCCTGTGCATTGCTTTGCAATAGTTTATGCATTGCTTTGCAATAGTCTCTTTGCATTGCTTTGCAATAGCCTCTGTGCATTGCTTTGCAATAGTGTCTGTGCATTGCTTTGCAATAGTCTGGGCATTACTTTGCAATAGTCTCTTTGCATTGCTTTGCAATAATCTCTTTGCATTGCTTTGCAATAGTCTGTGCATTGCTTTGCAATAGTCTGTGCATTGCTTTACAATAGTCTCTTTGCATTGCGTTGCAATTGTCTGTGCATTGCTTTGCAATAGTCTGTGCATTGCTTTGCAATAGTCTGTGCATTGCTTTGCAATAGTCTGTGCATTGCTTTGCAATAATCTGTGCATTGCTTTGCAATAGTCTCTTTGCATTGCTTTGCAATAGTCTGCGCATTGCTTTGCAATAGTCTCTTTGCATTGCTTTGCAATAGTCTGTGCATTGCTTTGCAATAGTCTGTGCATTGCTTTGCAATAGTCTCTGTGCATTGCTTTGCAATAGTCTGTGCATTGCTTTGCAATAATCTGTGCATTGCTTTGCAATAGTCTCTTTGCATTGCTTTGCAATAGTCTGTGCATTGCTTTGCAAAAGTCTCAGTGCATTGCTTTGCAATAGTCTCTGTGCATTGCTTTGCAATAGTCTCTGTGCATTGCTTTGCAATAGTATGTGCATTGCTTTGCAATAGTCTCTATGCATTGCTTTACAATAGCCTCCGTGCATTGCTTTGCAATAGTCTCTGCATTGCTTTGCAATAGTCTGTGCATTGCTTTGCAATAGTCTCTGTGCATTGCTTTGCAATAGTCTGTGCATTGCTTTGCAATAGTCTGTGCATTGCTTTGCAATAGTCTGTGCATTGCTTTGCAATAGTCTGTGCATTGCTTTGCAATAGTCTCTGTGCATTGCTTTGCAATAGCCTCTGTGCATTGCTTTGCAATAGTCTGTGCATTGCTTTGCAATAGTCTCTGTGCATTGCTTTGCAATAGTCTCTGTGTATTGCTTTGCAATAGTCTGTGCATTGCTTTGCAATAGTCTCTGTGCATAGATTTGCAATAGTCTCTGTGCATTGCTTTGCAATAGTCTGTGCATTGCTTTGCACTAGTCTCTGTGCATTGCTTTGCAATAGTCTGTGCATTGCTTTGCAATAGTCTCTTTGCATTGCTTTGTAATAGTCTCTTTGCATTGCTTTGCAATAGTTTGTGCATTGCTTTGCAATAGTCTCTGCATTGCTTTGCAATAGTCTCTTTGCATTGCGTTGCAATAGTCTGTGCATTGCTTTGCAATAGACTGTGCATTGCTTTGCAATAGTCTGTGCATTGCTTTGCAATAATCTGTGCATTGGTTTGCAATAGTCTGTGCATTGCTTTGCAATAGTCTGTGCATTGCTTTGCAATAATCTGTGCACTGATTTGCAATAGTCTCTTTGCATTGCTTTACAATAGCCTCTGTGCATTGCTTTGCAATAGCCTGTGCATTGCTTTGCAATAGTTTGTGCATTGCTTTGCAATAGTCTCTTTGCATTGCTTTGCAATAGCCTCTGTGCATTGCTTTGCAATAGTCTCTGTGCATTGCTTTGCAATAGTCTGGGCATTACTTTGCAATAGTCTCTTTGCATTGCTTTGCAATAATCTCTTTGCATTGCTTTGCAATAGTCTGTGCATTGCTTTGCAATAGTCTCTTTGCATTGCGTTGCAATTGTCCGTGCATTGCTTTGCAATAGTCTGTGCATTGCTTTGCAATAGTCTGTGCATTGCTTTGCAATAGTCTGTGCATTGCTTTGCAATAATCTGTGCATTGCTTTGCAATAGTCTCTTTGCATTGCTTTGCAATAGTCTGCGCATTGCTTTGCAAGAGTCTCTTTGCATTGCTTTGCAATAGTCTGTGCATTGCTTTGCAATAGTCTGTGCATTGCTTTGCAATAGTCTCTTTGCATTGCTTTGCAATATCCTCTGTTCATTGCTTTGCAACAGTCTCTGTGCATTGCTTTGCAATAGTCTGTGCATTGCTTTGCAATAGTCTCTTTGCCTTGCTTTGCAATAGTCTGTGCATTGCTTTGCAATAATCTGTGCATTGCTTTGCAATAGTCTCTTTGCATTGCTTTGCAATAGTCTGTGCATTGCTTTGCAATAGTCTCTTTGCATTGCTTTGCAATAGTCTGTGCATTGCTTTGCAATAGTCTCTTTGCATTGCTTTGCAATATCCTCTGTGCATTGCTTTGCAACAGTCTCTGTGCATTGCTTTGCAATAATCTGTGCATTGCTTTGCAATAGTCTCTGTGCATTGCTTTGCAATAGTCTGTGCATTGCTTTGCAATAATCTGTGCATTGCTTTGCAATAGTCTCTGTGCATTGCTTTGCAATAGTCTGTGCATTGCTTTGCAATAGTCTCTTTGCCTTGCTTTGCAATAGTCTCTTTGCATTGCTTTGCAATAGTCTGTGCATTGCTTTGCAATAGTCTGTGCATTGCTTTGCAAAAGTCTGTGCATTGCTTTGCAATAGTCTCTGTGCATTGCTTTGCAATAGTCTGTGCATTGCTTTGCAATAATCTCTTTGCATTGCTTTGCAATAGTCTGTGCATTGCTTTGCAATAGTCTGTGCATTGCTTTGCAATAGTCTCTCTTTGCATTGCTTTGCAATAGCCTCTGTGCATTGCTTTGCAATAGCCTCTGTGCATTGCTTTGCAATAGTCTGTGCATTGCTTTGCAATAGTCTCTTTGCATTGCTTTACAATAGCCTCTGTGCATTGCTTTGCAATAGCCTGTGCATTGCTTCGCAATAGTCTCTGTGCATTGCTTTGCAATAGTCTGTGCATTGCTTTGCAATAATCTGTGCATTGCTTTGCAATAGTCTCTTTGCATTGCTTTGCAATAGTCTGTGCATTGCTTTGCAAAAGTCTCAGTGCATTGCTTTGCAATAGTCTCTGTGCATTGCTTTGCAATAGTCTCTGTGCATTGCTTTGCAATAGTATGTGCATTGCTTTGCAATAGTCTCTATGCATTGCTTTACAATAGCCTCCGTGCATTGCTTTGCAATAGTCTCTGCATTGCTTTGCAATAGTCTGTGCATTGCTTTGCAATAGTCTCTGTGCATTGCTTTGCAATAGTCTGTGCATTGCTTTGCAATAGTCTGTGCATTGCTTTGCAATAGTCTGTGCATTGCTTTGCAATAGTCTGTGCATTGCTTTGCAATAGTCTCTGTGCATTGCTTTGCAATAGCCTCTGTGCATTGCTTTGCAATAGTCTGTGCATTGCTTTGCAATAGTCTCTGTGCATTGCTTTGCAATAGTCTCTGTGCATTGCTTTGCAATAGTCTGTGCATTGCTTTGCAATAGTCTCTGTGCATAGATTTGCAATAGTCTCTGTGCATTGCTTTGCAATAGTCTGTGCATTGCTTTGCAATAGTCTCTGTGCATTGCTTTGCAATAGTCTCTTTGCATTGCTTTGCAATAGTTTGTTCATTGCTTTGCAATAGTCTCTGCATTGCTTTGCAATAGTCTCTTTGCATTGCGTTGCAATAGTCTGTGCATTGCTTTGCAATAGACTGTGCATTGCTTTGCAATAGTCTGTGCATTGCTTTGCAATAATCTGTGCATTGGTTTGCAATAGTCTGTGCATTGCTTTGCAATAGTCTCTTTGCATTGCTTTGCAATAGTCTCTTTGCATTGCTTTGCAATAGTTTGTGCATTGCTTTGCAATAGTCTCTGCATTGCTTTGCAATAGTCTCTTTGCATTGCGTTGCAATAGTCTGTGCATTGCTTTGCAATAGACTGTGCATTGCTTTGCAATAGTCTGTGCATTGCTTTGCAATAATCTGTGCATTGGTTTGCAATAGTCTGTGCATTGCTTTGCAATAGTCTGTGCATTGCTTTGCAATAATCTGTGCACTGATTTGCAATAGTCTCTTTGCATTGCTTTACAATAGCCTCTGTGCATTGCTTTGCAATAGCCTGTGCATTGCTTTGCAATAGTTTGTGCATTGCTTTGCAATAGTCTCTTTGCATTGCTTTGCAATAGCCTCTGTGCATTGCTTTGCAATAGTCTCTGTGCATTGCTTTGCAATAGTCTGGGCATTACTTTGCAATAGTCTCTTTGCATTGCTTTGCAATAGTCTGCGCATTGCTTTGCAAGAGTCTCTTTGCATTGCTTTGCAATAGTCTGTGCATTGCTTTGCAATAGTCTGTGCATTGCTTTGCAATAGTCTCTGTGCATTGCTTTGCAATAGTCTGTGCATTGCTTTGCAATAATCTGTGCATTGCTTTGCAATAGCTCTTTGCATTGCTTTGCAATAGTCTGTGCATTGCTTTGCAATAGTCTGTGCATTGCTTTGCAATAGTCTCTTTGCATTGCTTTGCAATAGTCTGTGCATTGCTTTGCAATAATCTGTGCATTGCTTTGCAATAGTCTCTTTGCATTGCTTTGCAATAGTCTGTGCATTGCTTTGCAATAGTCTCTTTGCATTGCTTTGCAATAGTCTGTGCATTGCTTTGCAATAGTCTGTGCATTGCTTTGCAATAGTCTCTTTGCATTGCTTTGCAATATCCTCTGTGCATTGCTTTGCAACAGTCTCTGTGCATTGCTTTGCAATAATCTGTGCATTGCTTTGCAATAGTCTCTGTGCATTGCTTTGCAATAGTCTGTGCATTGCTTTGCAATAATCTGTGCATTGCTTTGCAATAGTCTCTTTGCATTGCTTTGCAATAGTCTGTGCATTGCTTTGCAATAGTCTGTGCATTGCTTTGCAATAGTCTCTTTGCATTGCTTTGCAATATCCTCTGTGCATTGCTTTGCAACAGTCTCTGTGCATTGCTTTGCAATAGTCTGTGCATTGCTTTGCAATAGTCTCTTTGCCTTGCTCTGCAATAGTCTCTTTGCATTGCTTTGCAATAGTCTATGCATTGCTTTGCAATAGTCTGTGCATTGCTTTGCAAAAGTCTGTGCATTGCTTTGTAATAGTCTCTGTGCATTGCTTTGCAATAGTCTGTGCATTGCTTTGCAATAATCTCTTTGCATTGCTTTGCAATAGTCTGTGCATTGCTTTGCAATAGTCTGTGCATTGCTTTGCAATAGTCTCTCTTTGCATTGCTTTGCAATAGCCTCTGTGCATTGCTTTGCAATAGCCTCTGTGCATTGCTTTTCAATAGTCTGTGCATTGCTTTGCAATAGTCTCTTTGCATTGCTTTACAATAGCCTCTGTGCATTGCTTTGCAATAGCCTGTGCATTGCTTCGCAATAGTTTGTGCATTGCTTTGCAATAGTCTGTGCATTGCTTTGCAATAGTCTCCGTGCATTGCTTTGCAATAGTCTCTGTGCATTGCTTTGCAATAGTCTGTGCATTGCTTTGCAATAGTCTTTGCATTGCTTTGCAATAGTCTGTGCATTGCTTTGCAATAGTCTGTGCATTGCTTTGAAATAGTCTATTTGCATTGCTTTACAATAGTCTCTTTGCATTGCTTTGCAATAGTCTCTTTGCATTGCTTTGTAATAGTTTGTGCATTGCTTTGCAATAGTCTCTGCATTGCTTTGCAATAGTCTCTTTGCATTGCGTTGCAATAGTCTGTGCATTGCTTTGCAATAGTCTCTTTGCATTGCTTTGCAATAGTCTCTTTGCATTGCTTTGCAATAGTTTGTGCATTGCTTTGCAATAGTCTCTGCATTGCTTTGCAATAGTCTCTTTGCATTGCGTTGCAATAGTCTGTGCATTGCTTTGCAATAGACTGTGCATTGCTTTGCAATAGTCTGTGCATTGCTTTGCAATAATCTGTGCATTGGTTTGCAATAGTCTGTGCATTGCTTTGCAATAGTCTGTGCATTGCTTTGCAATAATCTGTGCACTGATTTGCAATAGTCTCTTTGCATTGCTTTACAATAGCCTCTGTGCATTGCTTTGCAATAGCCTGTGCATTGCTTTGCAATAGTTTGTGCATTGCTTTGCAATAGTCTCTTTGCATTGCTTTGCAATAGCCTCTGTGCATTGCTTTGCAATAGTCTCTGTGCATTGCTTTGCAATAGTCTGGGCATTACTTTGCAATAGTCTCTTTGCATTGCTTTGCAATAATCTCTTTGCATTGCTTTGCAATAGTCTGTGCATTGCTTTGCAATAGTCTGTGCATTGCTTTGCAATAGTCTCTTTGCATTGCGTTGCAATTGTCCGTGCATTGCTTTGCAATAGTCTGTGCATTGCTTTGCAATAGTCTGTGCATTGCTTTGCAATAGTCTGTGCATTGCTTTGCAATAATCTGTGCATTGCTTTGCAATAGTCTCTTTGCATTGCTTTGCAATAGTCTGCGCATTGCTTTGCAAGAGTCTCTTTGCATTGCTTTGCAATAGTCTGTGCATTGCTTTGCAATAGTCTGTGCATTGCTTTGCAATAGTCTCTGTGCATTGCTTTGCAATAGTCTGTGCATTGCTTTGCAATAATCTGTGCATTGCTTTGCAATAGTCTCTTTGCATTGCTTTGCAATAGTCTGTGCATTGCTTTGCAATAGTCTGTGCATTGCTTTGCAATAGTCTCTTTGCATTGCTTTGCAATAGTCTGTGCATTGCTTTGCAATAATCTGTGCATTGCTTTGCAATAGTCTCTTTGCATTGCTTTGCAATAGTCTGTGCATTGCTTTGCAATAGTCTCTTTGCATTGCTTTGCAATAGTCTGTGCATTGCTTTGCAATAGTCTGTGCATTGCTTTGCAATAGTCTCTTTGCATTGCTTTGCAATATCCTCTGTGCATTGCTTTGCAACAGTCTCTGTGCATTGCTTTGCAATAATCTGTGCATTGCTTTGCAATAGTCTCTGTGCATTGCTTTGCAATAGTCTGTGCATTGCTTTGCAATAATCTGTGCATTGCTTTGCAATAGTCTCTTTGCATTGCTTTGCAATAGTCTGTGCATTGCTTTGCAATAGTCTGTGCATTGCTTTGCAATAGTCTCTTTGCATTGCTTTGCAATATCCTCTGTGCATTGCTTTGCAACAGTCTCTGTGCATTGCTTTGCAATAGTCTGTGCATTGCTTTGCAATAGTCTCTTTGCCTTGCTCTGCAATAGTCTCTTTGCATTGCTTTGCAATAGTCTATGCATTGCTTTGCAATAGTCTGTGCATTGCTTTGCAAAAGTCTGTGCATTGCTTTGTAATAGTCTCTGTGCATTGCTTTGCAATAGTCTGTGCATTGCTTTGCAATAATCTCTTTGCATTGCTTTGCAATAGTCTGTGCATTGCTTTGCAATAGTCTGTGCATTGCTTTGCAATAGTCTCTCTTTGCATTGCTTTGCAATAGCCTCTGTGCATTGCTTTGCAATAGCCTCTGTGCATTGCTTTTCAATAGTCTGTGCATTGCTTTGCAATAGTCTCTTTGCATTGCTTTACAATAGCCTCTGTGCATTGCTTTGCAATAGCCTGTGCATTGCTTCGCAATAGTTTGTGCATTGCTTTGCAATAGTCTGTGCATTGCTTTGCAATAGTCTCCGTGCATTGCTTTGCAATAGTCTCTGTGCATTGCTTTGCAATAGTCTGTGCATTGCTTTGCAATAGTCTTTGCATTGCTTTGCAATAGTCTGTGCATTGCTTTGCAATAGTCTGTGCATTGCTTTGAAATAGTCTATTTGCATTGCTTTACAATAGTCTCTTTGCATTGCTTTGCAATAGTCTGTGCATTGCTTTGCAATAGTCTCTTTGCCTTGCTTTGCAATAGTCTCTGTGCATTGCTTTGCAATAGTCTGTGCATTGCTTTGCAATAGTCTCTGTGCATTGCTTTGCAATAGTCTGTGCATTGCTTTGCAATAGTCTCTTTGCATTGCTTTGCAATAGTCTCTTTGCATTGCTTTGCAATAGTTTGTGCATTGCTTTGCAATAGTCTCTGCATTGCTTTGCAATAGTCTCTTTGCATTGCTTTGCAATAGTCTGTGCATTGCTTTGCAATAATCTGTGCATTGCTTTGCAATAGTCTCTTTGCATTGCTTTGCAATAGTCTGTGCATTGCTTTGCAATAGTCTCTTTGCATTGCTTTGCAATAGTCTGTGCATTGCTTTGCAATAGTCTGTGCATTGCTTTGCAATAGTCTCTTTGCATTGCTTTGCAATATCCTCTGTGCATTGCTTTGCAACAGTCTCTGTGCATTGCTTTGCAATAATCTGTGCATTGCTTTGCAATAGTCTCTGTGCATTGCTTTGCAATAGTCTGTGCATTGCTTTGCAATAATCTGTGCATTGCTTTGCAATAGTCTCTTTGCATTGCTTTGCAATAGTCTGTGCATTGCTTTGCAATAGTCTGTGCATTGCTTTGCAATAGTCTCTTTGCATTGCTTTGCAATATCCTCTGTGCATTGCTTTGCAACAGTCTCTGTGCATTGCTTTGCAATAGTCTGTGCATTGCTTTGCAATAGTCTCTTTGCCTTGCTCTGCAATAGTCTCTTTGCATTGCTTTGCAATAGTCTATGCATTGCTTTGCAATAGTCTGTGCATTGCTTTGCAAAAGTCTGTGCATTGCTTTGTAATAGTCTCTGTGCATTGCTTTGCAATAGTCTGTGCATTGCTTTGCAATAATCTCTTTGCATTGCTTTGCAATAGTCTGTGCATTGCTTTGCAATAGTCTGTGCATTGCTTTGCAATAGTCTCTCTTTGCATTGCTTTGCAATAGCCTCTGTGCATTGCTTTGCAATAGCCTCTGTGCATTGCTTTTCAATAGTCTGTGCATTGCTTTGCAATAGTCTCTTTGCATTGCTTTACAATAGCCTCTGTGCATTGCTTTGCAATAGCCTGTGCATTGCTTCGCAATAGTTTGTGCATTGCTTTGCAATAGTCTGTGCATTGCTTTGCAATAGTCTCCGTGCATTGCTTTGCAATAGTCTCTGTGCATTGCTTTGCAATAGTCTGTGCATTGCTTTGCAATAGTCTTTGCATTGCTTTGCAATAGTCTGTGCATTGCTTTGCAATAGTCTGTGCATTGCTTTGAAATAGTCTATTTGCATTGCTTTACAATAGTCTCTTTGCATTGCTTTGCAATAGTCTGTGCATTGCTTTGCAATAGTCTCTTTGCCTTGCTTTGCAATAGTCTCTGTGCATTGCTTTGCAATAGTCTGTGCATTGCTTTGCAATAGTCTCTGTGCATTGCTTTGCAATAGTCTGTGCATTGCTTTGCAATAGTCTCTTTGCATTGCTTTGCAATAGTCTCTTTGCATTGCTTTGCAATAGTTTGTGCATTGCTTTGCAATAGTCTCTGCATTGCTTTGCAATAGCCTCTTTGCATTGCGTTGCAATAGTCTGTGCATTGCTTTGCAATAGACTGTGCATTGCTTTGCAATAGTCTGTGCTTTGCTTTGCAATAATCTGTGCATTGGTTTGCAATAGTCTGTGCATTGCTTTGCAATAGTCTGTGCATTGCTTTGCGATAATCTGTGCATTGATTTGCAATAGTCTCTTTGCATTGCTTTACAATAGCCTCTGTGCATTGCTTTGCAATAGCCTGTGCATTGCTTTGCAATAGTTTGTGCATTGCTTTGCAATAGTCTCTTTGCATTGCTTTGCAATAGCCTCTGTGCATTGCTTTGCAATAGTCTCTGTGCATTGCTTTGCAATAGTCTGGGCATTACTTTGCAATAGTCTCTTTGCATTGCTTTGCAATAATCTCTTTGCATTGCTTTGCAATAGTCTGTGCATTGCTTTGCAATAGTCTGTGCATTGCTTTGCAATAGTCTCTTTGCATTGCGTTGCAATTGTCCGTGCATTGTTTTGCAATAGTCTGTGCATTGCTTTGCAATAGTCTGTGCATTGCTTTGCAAAAGTCTGTGCATTGCTTTGCAATAGTCTCTGTGCATTGCTTTGCAATAGTCTGTGCATTGCTTTGCAATAATCTCTTTGCATTGCTTTGCAATAGTCTGTGCATTGCTTTGCAATAGTCTGTGCATTGCTTTGCAATAGTCTCTCTTTGCATTGCTTTGCAATAGCCTCTGTGCATTGCTTTGCAATAGCCTCTGTGCATTGCTTTGCAATAGTCTGTGCATTGCTTTGCAATAGTCTCTTTGCATTGCTTTACAATAGCCTCTGTGCATTGCTTTGCAATAGCCTGTGCATTGCTTCGCAATAGTTTGTGCATTGCTTTGCAATAGTCTGTGCATTGCTTTGCAATAGTCTCCGTGCATTGCTTTGCAATAGTCTCTGTGCATTGCTTTGCAATAGTCTGTGCATTGCTTTGCAATAGTCTGTGCATTGCTTTGCAATAGTCTTTGCATTGCTTTGAAATAGTCTATTTGCATTGCTTTACAATAGTCTCTTTGCATTGCTTTGCAATAGTCTGTGCATTGCTTTGCAATAGTCTCTTTGCCTTGCTTTGCAATAGTCTCTGTGCATTGCTTTGCAATAGTCTGTGCATTGCTTTGCAATAGTCTCTGTGCATTGCTTTGCAATAGTCTGTGCATTGCTTTGCAATAGTCTCTTTGCATTGCTTTGCAATAGTCTCTTTGCATTGCTTTGCAATAGTTTGTGCATTGCTTTGCAATAGTCTCTGCATTGCTTTTCAATAGTCTCTTTGCATTGCGTTGCAATAGTCTGTGCATTGCTTTGCAATAGACTGTGCATTGCTTTGCAATAGTCTGTGCATTGCTTTGCAATAATCTGTGCATTGGTTTGCAATAGTCTGTGCATTGCTTTGCAATAGTCTGTGCATTGCTTTGCAATAATCTGTGCATTGATTTGCAATAGTCTCTTTGCATTGCTTTACAATAGCCTCTGTGCATTGCTTTGCAATAGCCTGTGCATTGCTTTGCAATAGTTTGTGCATTGCTTTGCAATAGTCTCTTTGCATTGCTTTGCAATAGCCTCTGTGCATTGCTTTGCAATAGTCTCTGTGCATTGCTTTGCAATAGTCTGGGCATTACTTTGCAATAGTCTCTTTGCATTGCTTTGCAATAATCTCTTTGCATTGCTTTGCAATAGTCTGCGCGTTGCTTTGCAATAGTCTGTGCATTGCTTTGCAATAGTCTCTTTGCATTGCGTTGCAATTGTCCGTGCATTGCTTTGCAATAGTCTGTGCATTGCTTTGCAATAGTCTGTGCATTGCTTTGCAATAATCTGTGCATTGCTTTGCAATAGTCTCTTTGCATTGCTTTGCAATAGTCTGCGCATTGCTTTGCAAGAGTCTCTTTGCATTGCTTTGCAATAGTCTGTGCATTGCTTTGCAATAGTCTGTGCATTGCTTTGCAATAGTCTCTGTGCATTGCTTTGCAATAGTCTGTGCATTGCTTTGCAATAATCTGTGCATTGCTTTGCAATAGTCTCTTTGCATTGCTTTGCAATAGTCTGTGCATTGCTTTGCAATAGTCTGTGCATTGCTTTGCAATAGTCTCTTTGCATTGCTTTGCAATATCCTCTGTTCATTGCTTTGCAACAGTCTCTGTGCATTGCTTTGCAATAGTCTGTGCATTGCTTTGCAATAGTCTCTTTGCCTTGCTTTGCAATAGTCTGTGCATTGCTTTGCAATAATCTGTGCATTGCTTTGCAATAGTCTCTTTGCATTGCTTTGCAATAGTCTGTGCATTGCTTTGCAATAGTCTCTTTGCATTGCTTTGCAATAGTCTGTGCATTGCTTTGCAATAGTCTGTGCATTGCTTTGCAATAGTCTCTTTGCATTGCTTTGCAATATCCTCTGTGCATTGCTTTGCAACAGTCTCTGTGCATTGCTTTGCAATAATCTGTGCATTGCTTTGCAATAGTCTCTGTGCATTGCTTTGCAATAGTCTGTGCATTGCTTTGCAATAATCTGTGCATTGCTTTGCAATAGTCTGTGCATTGCTTTGCAATAGTCTCTTTGCCTTGCTTTGCAATAGTCTCTTTGCATTGCTTTGCAATAGTCTGTGCATTGCTTTGCAATAGTCTGTGCATTGCTTTGCAAAAGTCTGTGCATTGCTTTGCAATAGTCTCTGTGCATTGCTTTGCAATAGTCTGTGCATTGCTTTGCAATAATCTCTTTGCATTGCTTTGCAATAGTCTGTGCATTGCTTTGCAATAGTCTGTGCATTGCTTTGCAATAGTCTCTCTTTGCATTGCTTTGCAATAGCCTCTGTGCATTGCTTTGCAATAGCCTCTGTGCATTGCTTTGCAATAGTCTGTGCATTGCTTTGCAATAGTCTCTTTGCATTGCTTTACAATAGCCTCTGTGCATTGCTTTGCAATAGCCTGTGCATTGCTTCGCAATAGTTTGTGCATTGCTTTGCAATAGTCTGTGCATTGCTTTGCAATAGTCTCCGTGCATTGCTTTGCAATAGTCTCTGTGCATTGCTTTGCAATAGTCTGTGCATTGCTTTGCAATAGTCTGTGCATTGCTTTGCAATAGTCTTTGCATTGCTTTGCAATAGTCTGTGCATTGCTTTGCAATAATCTGTGCATTGCTTTGAAATAGTCTATTTGCATTGCTTTACAATAGTCTCTTTGCATTGCTTTGCAATAGTCTGTGCATTGCTTTGCAATAGTCTCTTTGCCTTGCTTTGCAATAGTCTCTTTGCATTGCTTTGCAATAGTCTGTGCATTGCTTTGCAATAGTCTGTGCATTGCTTTGCAATAGTCTCTGTGCATTGCTTTGCAATAGTCTGTGCATTGCTTTGCAATAATCTGTGCATTGCTTTGCAACAGTCTCTTTGCTTTGCAATACTCTGTGCATTGCTTTGCAATAGTCTGTGCATTGCTTTGCAATAGTCTCTGTGCATTGCTTTAAAATAGTCTCTGTGCATTGCTTTGCAATAGTCTCTGTGCATTGCTTTGCAATAGTCTGTGCATTGCTTTGCAATAGTCTCTATGCATTGCTTTACAATAGCCTCCGTGCATTGCTTTGCAATAGTCTCTGCATTGCTTTGCAATAGTCTGTGCATTGCTTAGCAATAGTCTCTGTGCATTGGTTTGCAATAGTCTGTGCATTGCTTTGCAATAGTCTGTGCATTGCTTTGCAATAGTCTGTGCATTGCTTTGCAATAGTCTCTGTGCATTGCTTTGGAATAGCCTCTGTGCATTGCTTTGCAATAGCCTGTGCATTGCTTTGCAATAGTCTCTGTGCATTGCTTTGCAATAGTCTCTGTGCATTGCTTTGCAATAGTCTGTGCATTGCTTTGCAATAGTCTCTTTGCCTTGCTTTGCAATAGTCTCTTTGCATTGCTTTGCAATAGTCTGTGCATTGCTTTGCAATAGTCTGTGCATTGCTTTGCAAAAGTCTGTGCATTGCTTTGCAATAGTCTCTGTGCATTGCTTTGCAATAGTCTGTGCATTGCTTTGCAATAATCTCTTTGCATTGCTTTGCAATAGTCTGTGCATTGCTTTGCAATAGTCTGTGCATTGCTTTGCAATAATCTGTGCATTGATTTGCAATAGTCTCTTTGCATTGCTTTACAATAGCCTCTGTGCATTGCTTTGCAATAGCCTGTGCATTGCTTTGCAATAGTTTATGCATTGCTTTGCAATAGTCTCTTTGCATTGCTTTGCAATAGCCTCTGTGCATTGCTTTGCAATAGTGTCTGTGCATTGCTTTGCAATAGTCTGGGCATTACTTTGCAATAGTCTCTTTGCATTGCTTTGCAATAATCTCTTTGCATTGCTTTGCAATAGTCTGTGCATTGCTTTGCAATAGTCTGTGCATTGCTTTACAATAGTCTCTTTGCATTGCGTTGCAATTGTCTGTGCATTGCTTTGCAATAGTCTGTGCATTGCTTTGCAATAGTCTGTGCATTGCTTTGCAATAGTCTGTGCATTGCTTTGCAATAATCTGTGCATTGCTTTGCAATAGTCTCTTTGCATTGCTTTGCAATAGTCTGCGCATTGCTTTGCAATAGTCTCTTTGCATTGCTTTGCAATAGTCTGTGCATTGCTTTGCAATAGTCTGTGCATTGCTTTGCAATAGTCTCTGTGCATTGCTTTGCAATAGTCTGTGCATTGCTTTGCAATAATCTGTGCATTGCTTTGCAATAGTCTCTTTGCATTGCTTTGCAATAGTCTGTGCATTGCTTTGCAAAAGTCTCAGTGCATTGCTTTGCAATAGTCTCTGTGCATTGCTTTGCAATAGTCTCTGTGCATTGCTTTGCAATAGTATGTGCATTGCTTTGCAATAGTCTCTATGCATTGCTTTACAATAGCCTCCGTGCATTGCTTTGCAATAGTCTCTGCATTGCTTTGCAATAGTCTGTGCATTGCTTTGCAATAGTCTCTGTGCATTGCTTTGCAATAGTCTGTGCATTGCTTTGCAATAGTCTGTGCATTGCTTTGCAATAGTCTGTGCATTGCTTTGCAATAGTCTGTGCATTGCTTTGCAATAGTCTCTGTGCATTGCTTTGCAATAGCCTCTGTGCATTGCTTTGCAATAGTCTGTGCATTGCTTTGCAATAGTCTCTGTGCATTGCTTTGCAATAGTCTCTGTGTATTGCTTTGCAATAGTCTGTGCATTGCTTTGCAATAGTCTCTGTGCATAGATTTGCAATAGTCTCTGTGCATTGCTTTGCAATAGTCTGTGCATTGCTTTGCAATAGTCTCTGTGCATTGCTTTGCAATAGTCTGTGCATTGCTTTGCAATAGTCTCTTTGCATTGCTTTGCAATAGTCTCTTTGCATTGTATGTATGTATGTATGTATGTATGTATGTATGTATGTATGTATGTATGTATGTAGTATACTTGTAAAGCGCACAGCTGCCCCAGCAACGGGGCGTCCCGGCGCTGTATAACTCTGGGGAACCCGTCCTGGCTTTCCCTGTGGGATGGTCCCTTGCTGGGAGTCCCCAAGGTGGAGCCAGGCATCCCCGGAATTGGTGGGGCCGTTGTGGAGATTAGGCAAGCTAATGCCCAGAGTTGCCAAGTGGAACCCCTGATTAGAGTAAGCACCAAAGCGAGAATTATCAAGTCCGCTGACCAAGGTCCACGACCCTGCCGCGTCGGGAATTGAACCCTGGTCCCAGGCTGACTTCTGCTCTCGGGCCTGCCACCTCTAACCAGTGAGCCACACTACTCCACTTTGCAATAGTTTGTGCATTGCTTTCCAATAGTCTCTGCATTGCTTTGCAATAGTCTCTTTGCATTGCGTTGCAATAGTCTGTGCATTGCTTTGCAATAGACTGTGCATTGCTTTGCAATAGTCTGTGCATTGCTTTGCAATAATCTGTGCATTGGTTTGCAATAGTCTGTGCATTGCTTTGCAATAGTCTGTGCATTGCTTTGCAATAATCTGTGCACTGATTTGCAATAGTCTCTTTGCATTGCTTTACAATAGCCTCTGTGCATTGCTTTGCAATAGCCTGTGCATTGCTTTGCAATAGTTTGTGCATTGCTTTGCAATAGTCTCTTTGCATTGCTTTGCAATAGCCTCTGTGCATTGCTTTGCAATAGTCTCTGTGCATTGCTTTGCAATAGTCAGGGCATTACTTTGCAATAGTCTCTTTGCATTGCTTTGCAATAATCTCTTTGCATTGCTTTGCAATAGTCTGTGCATTGCTTTGCAATAGTCTCTTTGCATTGCGTTGCAATTGTCCGTGCATTGCTTTGCAATAGTCTGTGCATTGCTTTGCAATAGTCTGTGCATTGCTTTGCAATAGTCTGTGCATTGCTTTGCAATAATCTGTGCATTGCTTTGCAATAGTCTCTTTGCATTGCTTTGCAATAGTCTGCGCATTGCTTTGCAAGAGTCTCTTTGCATTGCTTTGCAATAGTCTGTGCATTGCTTTGCAATAGTCTGTGCATTGCTTTGCAATAGTCTCTTTGCATTGCTTTGCAATATCCTCTGTTCATTGCTTTGCAACAGTCTCTGTGCATTGCTTTGCAATAGTCTGTGCATTGCTTTGCAATAGTCTCTTTGCCTTGCTTTGCAATAGTCTGTGCATTGCTTTGCAATAATCTGTGCATTGCTTTGCAATAGTCTCTTTGCATTGCTTTGCAATAGTCTGTGCATTGCTTTGCAATAGTCTCTTTGCATTGCTTTGCAATAGTCTGTGCATTGCTTTGCAATAGTCTGTGCATTGCTTTGCAATAGTCTCTTTGCATTGCTTTGCAATATCCTCTGTGCATTGCTTTGCAACAGTCTGTGCATTGCTTTGCAATAATCTGTGCATTGCTTTGCAATAGTCTCTGTGCATTGCTTTGCAATAGTCTGTGCATTGCTTTGCAATAATCTGTGCATTGCTTTGCAATAGTCTCTGTGCATTGCTTTGCAATAGTCTGTGCATTGCTTTGCAATAGTCTCTTTGCCTTGCTTTGCAATAGTCTCTTTGCATTGCTTTGCAATAGTCTGTGCATTGCTTTGCAATAGTCTGTGCATTGCTTTGCAAAAGTCTGTGCATTGCTTTGCAATAGTCTCTGTGCATTGCTTTGCAATAGTCTGTGCATTGCTTTGCAATAATCTCTTTGCATTGCTTTGCAATAGTCTGTGCATTGCTTTGCAATAGTCTGTGCATTGCTTTGCAATAGTCTCTCTTTGCATTGCTTTGCAATAGCCTCTGTGCATTGCTTTGCAATAGCCTCTGTGCATTGCTTTGCAATAGTCTGTGCATTGCTTTGCAATAGTCTCTTTGCATTGCTTTACAATAGCCTCTGTGCATTGCTTTGCAATAGCCTGTGCATTGCTTCGCAATAGTTTGTGCATTGCTTTGCAATAGTCTGTGCATTGCTTTGTAATAGTCTCCGTGCATTGCTTTGCAATAGTCTCTGTGCATTGCTTTGCAATAGTCTGTGCATTGCTTTGCAATAGTCTGTGCATTGCTTTGCAATAGTCTTTGCATTGCTTTGCAATAGTCTGTGCATTGCTTTGCAATAATCTGTGCATTGCTTTGAAATAGTCTATTTGCATTGCTTTACAATAGTCTCTTTGCATTGCTTTGCAATAGTCTGTGCATTGCTTTGCGATAGTCTCTTTGCCTTGCTTTGCAATAGTCTCTTTGCATTGCTTTGCAATAGTCTGTGCATTGCTTTGCAATAGTCTGTGCATTGCTTTGCAATAGTCTCTGTGCATTGCTTTGCAATAGTCTGTGCATTGCTTTGCAATAATCTGTGCATTGCTTTGCAATAGTCTCTTTGCTTTGCAATACTCTGTGCATTGCTTTGCAATAGTCTGTGCATTGCTTTGCAATAGTCTCTGTGCATTGCTTTAAAATAGTCTCTGTGCATTGCTTTGCAATAGTCTCTGTGCATTGCTTTGCAATAGTCTGTGCATTGCTTTGCAATAGTCTCTATGCATTGCTTTACAATAGCCTCCGTGCATTGCTTTGCAATAGTCTCTGCATTGCTTTGCAATAGTCTGTGCATTGCTTAGCAATAGTCTCTGTGCATTGGTTTGCAATAGTCTGTGCATTGCTTTGCAATAGTCTGTGCATTGCTTTGCAATAGTCTGTGCATTGCTTTGCAATAGTCTCTGTGCATTGCTTTGGAATAGCCTCTGTGCATTGCTTTGCAATAGTCTGTGCATTGCTTTGCAATAGTCTCTGTGCATTGCTTTGCAATAGTCTCTGTGCATTGCTTTGCAATAGTCTGTGCATTGCTTTGCAATAGTCTCTTTGCCTTGCTTTGCAATAGTCTCTTTGCATTGCTTTGCAATAGTCTGTGCATTGCTTTGCAATAGTCTGTGCATTGCTTTGCAAAAGTCTGTGCATTGCTTTGCAATAGTCTCTGTGCATTGCTTTGCAATAGTCTGTGCATTGCTTTGCAATAATCTCATTGCATTGCTTTGCAATAGTCTGTGCATTGCTTTGCAATAGTCTGTGCATTGCTTTGCAATAATCTGTGCATTGATTTGCAATAGTCTCTTTGCATTGCTTTACAATAGCCTCTGTGCATTGCTTTGCAATAGCCTGTGCATTGCTTTGCAATAGTTTATGCATTGCTTTGCAATAGTCTCTTTGCATTGCTTTGCAATAGCCTCTGTGCATTGCTTTGCAATAGTGTCTGTGCATTGCTTTGCAATAGTCTGGGCATTACTTTGCAATAGTCTCTTTGCATTGCTTTGCAATAATCTCTTTGCATTGCTTTGCAATAGTCTGTGCATTGCTTTGCAATAGTCTGTGCATTGCTTTGCAATAGTCTCTTTGCATTGCGTTGCAATTGTCTGTGCATTGCTTTGCAATAGTCTGTGCATTGCTTTGCAATAGTCTGTGCATTGCTTTGCAATAGTCTGTGCATTGCCTTGCAATAATCTGTGCATTGCTTTGCAATAGTCTCTTTGCATTGCTTTGCAATAGTCTGCGCATTGCTTTGCAATAGTCTCTTTGCATTGCTTTGCAATAGTCTGTGCATTGCTTTGCAATAGTCTGTGCATTGCTTTGCAATAGTCTCTGTGCATTGCTTTGCAATAGTCTGTGCATTGCTTTGCAATAATCTGTGCATTGCTTTGCAATAGTCTCTTTGCATTGCTTTGCAATAGTCTGTGCATTGCTTTGCAAAAGTCTCAGTGCATTGCTTTGCAATAGTCTCTGTGCATTGCTTTGCAATAGTCTCTGTGCATTGCTTTGCAATAGTATGTGCATTGCTTTGCAATAGTCTCTATGCATTGCTTTACAATAGCCTCCGTGCATTGCTTTGCAATAGTCTCTGCATTGCTTTGCAATAGTCTGTGCATTGCTTTGCAATAGTCTCTGTGCATTGCTTTGCAATAGTCTGTGCATTGCTTTGCAATAGTCTGTGCATTGCTTTGCAATAGTCTGTGCATTGCTTTGCAATAGTCTGTGCATTGCTTTGCAATAGTCTCTGTGCATTGCTTTGCAATAGCCTCTGTGCATTGCTTTGCAATAGTCTGTGCATTGCTTTGCAATAGTCTCTGTGCATTGCTTTGCAATAGTCTCTGTGCATTGCTTTGCAATAGTCTGTGCATTGCTTTGCAATAGTCTCTGTGCATAGATTTGCAATAGTCTCTGTGCATTGCTTTGCAATAGTCTGTGCATTGCTTTGCAATAGTCTCTGTGCATTGCTTTGCAATAGTCTGTGCATTGCTTTGCAATAGTCTCTTTGCATTGCTTTGCAATAGTCTCTTTGCATTGCTTTGCAATAGTTTGTGCATTGCTTTGCAATAGTCTCTTTGCATTGCGTTGCAATAGTCTGTGCATTGCTTTGCAATAGACTGTGCATTGCTTTGCAATAGTCTGTGCATTGCTTTGCAATAATCTGTGCATTGGTTTGCAATAGTCTGTGTATTGCTTTGCAATAGTCTGTGCATTGCTTTGCAATAATCTGTGCACTGATTTGCAATAGTCTCTTTGCATTGCTTTACAATAGCCTCTGTGCATTGCTTTGCAATAGCCTGTGCATTGCTTTGCAATAGTTTGTGCATTGCTTTGCAATAGTCTCTTTGCATTGCTTTGCAATAGCCTCTGTGCATTGCTTTGCAATAGTCTCTGTGCATTGCTTTGCAATAGTCTGGGCATTACTTTGCAATAGTCTCTTTGCATTGCTTTGCAATAATCTCTTTGCATTGCTTTGCAATAGTCTGTGCATTGCTTTGCAATAGTCTGTGCATTGCTTTGCAATAGTCTCTTTGCATTGCGTTGCAATTGTCCGTGCATTGCTTTGCAATAGTCTGTGCATTGCTTTGCAATAGTCTGTGCATTGCTTTGCAATAGTCTGTGCATTGCTTTGCAATAATCTGTGCATTGCTTTGCAATAGTCTCTTTGCATTGCTTTGCAATAGTCTGCGCATTGCTTTGCAAGAGTCTCTTTGCATTGCTTTGCAATAGTCTGTGCATTGCTTTGCAATAGTCTGTGCATTGCTTTGCAATAGTCTCTGTGCATTGCTTTGCAATAGTCTGTGCATTGCTTTGCAATAATCTGTGCATTGATTTGCAATAGTCTCTTTGCATTGCTTTGCAATAGTCTGTGCATTGCTTTGCAATAGTCTGTGCATTGCTTTGCAATAGTCTCTTTGCATTGCTTTGCAATAGTCTGTGCATTGCTTTGCAATAATCTGTGCATTGCTTTGCAATAGTCTCTTTGCATTGCTTTGCAATAGTCTGTGAATTGCTTTGCAATAGTCTCTTTGCATTGCTTTGCAATAGTCTGTGCATTGCTTTGCAATAGTCTGTGCATTGCTTTGCAATAGTCTCTTTGCATTGCTTTGCAATATCCTCTGTGCATTGCTTTGCAACAGTCTCTGTGCATTGCTTTGCAATAATCTGTGCATTGCTTTGCAATAGTCTCTGTGCATTGCTTTGCAATAGTCTGTGCATTGCTGTGCAATAATCTGTGCATTGCTTTGCAATAGTCTCTTTGCATTGCTTTGCAATAGTCTGTGCATTGCTTTGCAATAGTCTGTGCATTGCTTTGCAATAGTCTCTTTGCATTGCTTTGCAATATCCTCTGTGCATTGCTTTGCAACAGTCTCTGTGCATTGCTTTGCAATAGTCTGTGCATTGCTTTGCAATAGTCTCTTTGCCTTGCTTTGCAATAGTCTCTTTGCATTGCTTTGCAATAGTCTATGCATTGCTTTGCAATAGTCTGTGCATTGCTTTGCAAAAGTCTGTGCATTGCTTTGCAATAGTCTCTGTGCATTGCTTTGCAATAGTCTGTGCATTGCTTTGCAATAATCTCTTTGCATTGCTTTGCAATAGTCTGTGCATTGCTTTGCAATAGTCTGTGCATTGCTTTGCAATAGTCTCTCTTTGCATTGCTTTGCAATAGCCTCTGTGCATTGCTTTGCAATAGCCTCTGTGCATTGCTTTTCAATAGTCTGTGCATTGCTTTGCAATAGTCTCTTTGCATTGCTTTACAATAGCCTCTGTGCATTGATTTGCAATAGCCTGTGCATTGCTTCGCAATAGTTTGTGCATTGCTTTGCAATAGTCTGTGCATTGCTTTGCAATAGTCTCCGTGCATTGCTTTGCAATAGTCTCTGTGCATTGCTTTGCAATAGTCTGTGCATTGCTTTGCAATAGTCTTTGCATTGCTTTGCAATAGTCTGTGCATTGCTTTGCAATAGTCTGTGCATTGCTTTGAAATAGTCTATTTGCATTGCTTTACAATAGTCTCTTTGCATTGCTTTGCAATAGTCTGTGCATTGCTTTGCAATAGTCTCTTTGCCTTGCTTTGCAATAGTCTCTGTGCATTGCTTTGCAATAGTCTGTGCATTGCTTTGCAATAGTCTCTGTGCATTGCTTTGCAATAGTCTGTGCATTGCTTTGCAATAGTCTCTTTGCATTGCTTTGCAATAGTCTCTTTGCATTGCTTTGCAATAGTTTGTGCATTGCAATAGTCTCTGCATTGCTTTGCAATAGCCTCTTTGCATTGCGTTGCAATAGTCTGTGCATTGCTTTGCAATAGACTGTGCATTGCTTTGCAATAGTCTGTGCTTTGCTTTGCAATAATCTGAGCATTGGTTTGCAATAGTCTGTGCATTGCTTTGCAATAGTCTGTACATTGCTTTGCGATAATCTGTGCATTGATTTGCAATAGTGTCTTTGCATTGCTTTACAATAGCCTCTGTGCATTGCTTTGCAATAGCCTGTGCATTGCTTTGCAATAGTTTGTGCATTGCTTTGCAATAGTCTCTTTGCATTGCTTTGCAATAGCCTCTGTGCATTGCTTTGCAATAGTCTCTGTGCATTGCTTTGCAATAGTCTGGGCATTACTTTGCAATAGTCTCTTTGCATTGCTTTGCAATAATCTCTTTGCATTGCTTTGCAATAGTCTGTGCATTGCTTTGCAATAGTCTGTGCATTGCTTTGCAATAGTCTCTTTGCATTGCGTTGCAATTGTCCGTGCATTGCTTTGCAATAGTCTGTGCATTGCTTTGCAATAGTCTGTGCATTGCTTTGCAATAGTCTGTGCATTGCTTTGCAATAATCTGTGCATTGCTTTGCAATAGTCTCTTTGCATTGCTTTGCAATAGTCTGCGCATTGCTTTGCAAGAGTCTCTTTGCATTGCTTTGCAATAGTCTGTGCATTGCTTTGCAATAGGTTGTGCATTGCTTTGCAATAGTCTCTGTGCATTGCTTTGCAATAGTCTGTGCATTGCTTTGCAGTAATCTGTGCATTGCTTTGCAATAGTCTCTTTGCATTGCTTTGCAATAGTCTGTGCATTGCTTTGCAATAGTCTGTGCATTGCTTTGCAATAGTCTCTTTGCATTGCTTTGCAATATCCTCTGTGCATTGCTTTGCAACAGTCTCTGTGCATTGCTTTGCAATAGTCTGTGCATTGCTTTGCAATAGTCTCTTTGCCTTGCTTTTCAATAGTCTGTGCATTGCTTTGCAATAATCTGTGCATTGCTTTGCAATAGTCTCTTTGCATTGCTTTGCAATAGTCTGTGCATTGCTTTGCAATAGTCTCTTTGCATTGCTTTGCAATAGTCTGTGCATTGCTTTGCAATAGTCTGTGCATTGCTTTGCAATAGTCTCTTTGCATTGCTTTGCAATATCCTCTGTGCATTGCTTTGCAACAGTCTCTGTGCATTGCTTTGCAATAATCTGTGCATTGCTTTGCAATAGTCTCTGTGCATTGCTTTGCAATAGTCTGTGCATTGCTTTGCAATAGTCTGTGCATTGCTTTGCAATAATCTGTGCATTGCTTTGCAATAGTCTCTTTGCATTGCTTTGCAATAGTCTGTGCATTGCTTTGCAATAGTCTGTGCATTGCTTTGCAATAGTCTGTGCATTGCTTTGCAATAGTCTCTCTGCATTGCTTTGCAATATCCTCTGTGCATTGCTTTGCAACAGTCTCTGTGCATTGCTTTGCAATAGTCTGTGCATTGCTTTGCAATAGTCTCTTTGCCTTGCTTTGCAATAGTCTCTTTGCATTGCTTTGCAATAGTCTGTGCATTGCTTTGCAATAGTCTGTGCATTGCTTTGCAAAAGTCTGTGCATTGCTTTGCAATAGTCTCTGTGCATTGCTTTGCAATAGTCTGTGCATTGCTTTGCAATAATCTCTTTGCATTGCTTTGCAATAGTCTGTGCATTGCTTTGCAATAGTCTGTGCATTGCTTTGCAATAGTCTCTCTTTGCATTGCTTTGCAATAGCCTCTGTGCATTGCTTTGCAATAGCCTCTGTGCATTGCTTTGCAATAGTCTGTGCATTGCTTTGCAATAGTCTCTTTGCATTGCTTTACAATAGCCTCTGTGCATTGCTTTGCAATAGCCTGTGCATTGCTTCGCAATAGTTTGTGCATTGCTTTGCAATAGTCTGTGCATTGCTTTGCAATAGTCTCCGTGCATTGCTTTGCAATAGTCTCTGTGCATTGCTTTGCAATAGTCTGTGCATTGCTTTGCAATAGTCTGTGCATTGCTTTGCAATAGTCTGTGCATTGCTTTGAAATAGTCTATTTGCATTGCTTTACAATAGTCTCTTTGCATTGCTTTGCAATAGTCTGTGCATTGCTTTGCAATAGTCTCTTTGCCTTGCTTTGCAATAGTCTCTGTGCATTGCTTTGCAATAGTCTGTGCATTGCTTTGCAATAGTCTCTGTGCATTGCTTTGCAATAGTCTGTGCATTGCTTTGCAATAGTCTCTTTGCATTGCTTTGCAATAGTCTCTTTGCATTGCTTTGCAATAGTTTGTGCATTGCTTTGCAATAGTCTCTGCATTGCTTTGCAATAGTCTCTTTGCATTGCGTTGCAATAGTCTGTGCATTGCTTTGCAATAGACTGTGCATTGCTTTGCAATAGTCTGTGCATTGCTTTGCAATAATCTGTGCATTGGTTTGCAATAGTCTGTGCATTGCTTTGCAATAGTCTGTGCATTGCTTTGCAATAATCTGTGCATTGATTTGCAATAGTCTCTTTGCATTGCTTTGCAATAGTCTGTGCATTGCTTTGCAATAGTCTGTGCATTGCTTTGCAATAGTCTCTTTGCATTGCTTTGCAATATCCTCTGTGCATTGCTTTGCAACAGTCTCTGTGCATTGCTTTGCAATAATCTGTGCATTGCTTTGCAATAGTCTCTGTGCATTGCTTTGCAATAGTCTGTGCATTGCTTTGCAATAGTCTGTGCATTGCTTTGCAATAATCTGTGCATTGCTTTGCAATAGTCTCTTTGCATTGCTTTGCAATAGTCTGTGCATTGCTTTGCAATAGTCTCTGTGCATTGCTTTGCAATAGTCTGTGCATTGCTTTGCAATAGTCTCTATGCATTGCTTTACAATAGCCTCCGTGCATTGCTTTGCAATAGTCTCTGCATTGCTTTGCAATAGTCTGTGCATTGCTTAGCAATAGTCTCTGTGCATTGGTTTGCAATAGTCTGTGCATTGCTTTGCAATAGTCTGTGCATTGCTTTGCAATAGTCTGTGCATTGCTTTGCAATAGTCTCTGTGCATTGCTTTGGAATAGCCTCTGTGCATTGCTTTGCAATAGTCTGTGCATTGCTTTGCAATAGTCTCTGTGCATTGCTTTGCAATAGTCTCTGTGCATTGCTTTGCAATAGTCTGTGCATTGCTTTGCAATAGTCTCTTTGCCTTGCTTTGCAATAGTCTCTTTGCATTGCTTTGCAATAGTCTGTGCATTGCTTTGCAATAGTCTGTGCATTGCTTTGCAAAAGTCTGTGCATTGCTTTGCAATAGTCTCTGTGCATTGCTTTGCAATAGTCTGTGCATTGCTTTGCAATAATCTCATTGCATTGCTTTGCAATAGTCTGTGCATTGCTTTGCAATAGTCTGTGCATTGCTTTGCAATAATCTGTGCATTGATTTGCAATAGTCTCTTTGCATTGCTTTACAATAGCCTCTGTGCATTGCTTTGCAATAGCCTGTGCATTGCTTTGCAATAGTTTATGCATTGCTTTGCAATAGTCTCTTTGCATTGCTTTGCAATAGCCTCTGTGCATTGCTTTGCAATAGTGTCTGTGCATTGCTTTGCAATAGTCTGGGCATTACTTTGCAATAGTCTCTTTGCATTGCTTTGCAATAATCTCTTTGCATTGCTTTGCAATAGTCTGTGCATTGCTTTGCAATAGTCTGTGCATTGCTTTGCAATAGTCTCTTTGCATTGCGTTGCAATTGTCTGTGCATTGCTTTGCAATAGTCTGTGCATTGCTTTGCAATAGTCTGTGCATTGCTTTGCAATAGTCTGTGCATTGCCTTGCAATAATCTGTGCATTGCTTTGCAATAGTCTCTTTGCATTGCTTTGCAATAGTCTGCGCATTGCTTTGCAATAGTCTCTTTGCATTGCTTTGCAATAGTCTGTGCATTGCTTTGCAATAGTCTGTGCATTGCTTTGCAATAGTCTCTGTGCATTGCTTTGCAATAGTCTGTGCATTGCTTTGCAATAATCTGTGCATTGCTTTGCAATAGTCTCTTTGCATTGCTTTGCAATAGTCTGTGCATTGCTTTGCAAAAGTCTCAGTGCATTGCTTTGCAATAGTCTCTGTGCATTGCTTTGCAATAGTCTCTGTGCATTGCTTTGCAATAGTATGTGCATTGCTTTGCAATAGTCTCTATGCATTGCTTTACAATAGCCTCCGTGCATTGCTTTGCAATAGTCTCTGCATTGCTTTGCAATAGTCTGTGCATTGCTTTGCAATAGTCTCTGTGCATTGCTTTGCAATAGTCTGTGCATTGCTTTGCAATAGTCTGTGCATTGCTTTGCAATAGTCTGTGCATTGCTTTGCAATAGTCTGTGCATTGCTTTGCAATAGTCTCTGTGCATTGCTTTGCAATAGCCTCTGTGCATTGCTTTGCAATAGTCTGTGCATTGCTTTGCAATAGTCTCTGTGCATTGCTTTGCAATAGTCTCTGTGCATTGCTTTGCAATAGTCTGTGCATTGCTTTGCAATAGTCTCTGTGCATAGATTTGCAATAGTCTCTGTGCATTGCTTTGCAATAGTCTGTGCATTGCTTTGCAATAGTCTCTGTGCATTGCTTTGCAATAGTCTGTGCATTGCTTTGCAATAGTCTCTTTGCATTGCTTTGCAATAGTCTCTTTGCATTGCTTTGCAATAGTTTGTGCATTGCTTTGCAATAGTCTCTTTGCATTGCGTTGCAATAGTCTGTGCATTGCTTTGCAATAGACTGTGCATTGCTTTGCAATAGTCTGTGCATTGCTTTGCAATAATCTGTGCATTGGTTTGCAATAGTCTGTGTATTGCTTTGCAATAGTCTGTGCATTGCTTTGCAATAATCTGTGCACTGATTTGCAATAGTCTCTTTGCATTGCTTTACAATAGCCTCTGTGCATTGCTTTGCAATAGCCTGTGCATTGCTTTGCAATAGTTTGTGCATTGCTTTGCAATAGTCTCTTTGCATTGCTTTGCAATAGCCTCTGTGCATTGCTTTGCAATAGTCTCTGTGCATTGCTTTGCAATAGTCTGGGCATTACTTTGCAATAGTCTCTTTGCATTGCTTTGCAATAATCTCTTTGCATTGCTTTGCAATAGTCTGTGCATTGCTTTGCAATAGTCTGTGCATTGCTTTGCAATAGTCTCTTTGCATTGCGTTGCAATTGTCCGTGCATTGCTTTGCAATAGTCTGTGCATTGCTTTGCAATAGTCTGTGCATTGCTTTGCAATAGTCTGTGCATTGCTTTGCAATAATCTGTGCATTGCTTTGCAATAGTCTCTTTGCATTGCTTTGCAATAGTCTGCGCATTGCTTTGCAAGAGTCTCTTTGCATTGCTTTGCAATAGTCTGTGCATTGCTTTGCAATAGTCTGTGCATTGCTTTGCAATAGTCTCTGTGCATTGCTTTGCAATAGTCTGTGCATTGCTTTGCAATAATCTGTGCATTGATTTGCAATAGTCTCTTTGCATTGCTTTGCAATAGTCTGTGCATTGCTTTGCAATAGTCTGTGCATTGCTTTGCAATAGTCTCTTTGCATTGCTTTGCAATAGTCTGTGCATTGCTTTGCAATAATCTGTGCATTGCTTTGCAATAGTCTCTTTGCATTGCTTTGCAATAGTCTGTGAATTGCTTTGCAATAGTCTCTTTGCATTGCTTTGCAATAGTCTGTGCATTGCTTTGCAATAGTCTGTGCATTGCTTTGCAATAGTCTCTTTGCATTGCTTTGCAATATCCTCTGTGCATTGCTTTGCAACAGTCTCTGTGCATTGCTTTGCAATAATCTGTGCATTGCTTTGCAATAGTCTCTGTGCATTGCTTTGCAATAGTCTGTGCATTGCTGTGCAATAATCTGTGCATTGCTTTGCAATAGTCTCTTTGCATTGCTTTGCAATAGTCTGTGCATTGCTTTGCAATAGTCTGTGCATTGCTTTGCAATAGTCTCTTTGCATTGCTTTGCAATATCCTCTGTGCATTGCTTTGCAACAGTCTCTGTGCATTGCTTTGCAATAGTCTGTGCATTGCTTTGCAATAGTCTCTTTGCCTTGCTTTGCAATAGTCTCTTTGCATTGCTTTGCAATAGTCTATGCATTGCTTTGCAATAGTCTGTGCATTGCTTTGCAAAAGTCTGTGCATTGCTTTGCAATAGTCTCTGTGCATTGCTTTGCAATAGTCTGTGCATTGCTTTGCAATAATCTCTTTGCATTGCTTTGCAATAGTCTGTGCATTGCTTTGCAATAGTCTGTGCATTGCTTTGCAATAGTCTCTCTTTGCATTGCTTTGCAATAGCCTCTGTGCATTGCTTTGCAATAGCCTCTGTGCATTGCTTTTCAATAGTCTGTGCATTGCTTTGCAATAGTCTCTTTGCATTGCTTTACAATAGCCTCTGTGCATTGATTTGCAATAGCCTGTGCATTGCTTCGCAATAGTTTGTGCATTGCTTTGCAATAGTCTGTGCATTGCTTTGCAATAGTCTCCGTGCATTGCTTTGCAATAGTCTCTGTGCATTGCTTTGCAATAGTCTGTGCATTGCTTTGCAATAGTCTTTGCATTGCTTTGCAATAGTCTGTGCATTGCTTTGCAATAGTCTGTGCATTGCTTTGAAATAGTCTATTTGCATTGCTTTACAATAGTCTCTTTGCATTGCTTTGCAATAGTCTGTGCATTGCTTTGCAATAGTCTCTTTGCCTTGCTTTGCAATAGTCTCTGTGCATTGCTTTGCAATAGTCTGTGCATTGCTTTGCAATAGTCTCTGTGCATTGCTTTGCAATAGTCTGTGCATTGCTTTGCAATAGTCTCTTTGCATTGCTTTGCAATAGTCTCTTTGCATTGCTTTGCAATAGTTTGTGCATTGCTTTGCAATAGTCTCTGCATTGCTTTGCAATAGCCTCTTTGCATTGCGTTGCAATAGTCTGTGCATTGCTTTGCAATAGACTGTGCATTGCTTTGCAATAGTCTGTGCTTTGCTTTGCAATAATCTGAGCATTGGTTTGCAATAGTCTGTGCATTGCTTTGCAATAGTCTGTACATTGCTTTGCGATAATCTGTGCATTGATTTGCAATAGTGTCTTTGCATTGCTTTACAATAGCCTCTGTGCATTGCTTTGCAATAGCCTGTGCATTGCTTTGCAATAGTTTGTGCATTGCTTTGCAATAGTCTCTTTGCATTGCTTTGCAATAGCCTCTGTGCATTGCTTTGCAATAGTCTCTGTGCATTGCTTTGCAATAGTCTGGGCATTACTTTGCAATAGTCTCTTTGCATTGCTTTGCAATAATCTCTTTGCATTGCTTTGCAATAGTCTGTGCATTGCTTTGCAATAGTCTGTGCATTGCTTTGCAATAGTCTCTTTGCATTGCGTTGCAATTGTCCGTGCATTGCTTTGCAATAGTCTGTGCATTGCTTTGCAATAGTCTGTGCATTGCTTTGCAATAGTCTGTGCATTGCTTTGCAATAATCTGTGCATTGCTTTGCAATAGTCTCTTTGCATTGCTTTGCAATAGTCTGCGCATTGCTTTGCAAGAGTCTCTTTGCATTGCTTTGCAATAGTCTGTGCATTGCTTTGCAATAGGTTGTGCATTGCTTTGCAATAGTCTCTGTGCATTGCTTTGCAATAGTCTGTGCATTGCTTTGCAGTAATCTGTGCATTGCTTTGCAATAGTCTCTTTGCATTGCTTTGCAATAGTCTGTGCATTGCTTTGCAATAGTCTGTGCATTGCTTTGCAATAGTCTCTTTGCATTGCTTTGCAATATCCTCTGTGCATTGCTTTGCAACAGTCTCTGTGCATTGCTTTGCAATAGTCTGTGCATTGCTTTGCAATAGTCTCTTTGCCTTGCTTTTCAATAGTCTGTGCATTGCTTTGCAATAATCTGTGCATTGCTTTGCAATAGTCTCTTTGCATTGCTTTGCAATAGTCTGTGCATTGCTTTGCAATAGTCTCTTTGCATTGCTTTGCAATAGTCTGTGCATTGCTTTGCAATAGTCTGTGCATTGCTTTGCAATAGTCTCTTTGCATTGCTTTGCAATATCCTCTGTGCATTGCTTTGCAACAGTCTCTGTGCATTGCTTTGCAATAATCTGTGCATTGCTTTGCAATAGTCTCTGTGCATTGCTTTGCAATAGTCTGTGCATTGCTTTGCAATAGTCTGTGCATTGCTTTGCAATAATCTGTGCATTGCTTTGCAATAGTCTCTTTGCATTGCTTTGCAATAGTCTGTGCATTGCTTTGCAATAGTCTGTGCATTGCTTTGCAATAGTCTCTTTGCATTGCTTTGCAATATCCTCTGTTCATTGCTTTGCAACAGTCTCTGTGCATTGCTTTGCAATAGTCTGTGCATTGCTTTGCAATAGTCTCTTTGCCTTGCTTTGCAATAGTCTCTTTGCATTGCTTTGCAATAGTCTGTGCATTGCTTTGCAATAGTCTGTGCATTGCTTTGCAAAAGTCTGTGCATTGCTTTGCAATAGTCTCTGTGCATTGCTTTGCAATAGTCTGTGCATTGCTTTGCAATAATCTCTTTGCATTGCTTTGCAATAGTCTGTGCATTGCTTTGCAATAGTCTGTGCATTGCTTTGCAATAGTCTCTCTTTGCATTGCTTTGCAATAGCCTCTGTGCATTGCTTTGCAATAGCCTCTGTGCATTGCTTTGCAATAGTCTGTGCATTGCTTTGCAATAGTCTCTTTGCATTGCTTTACAATAGCCTCTGTGCATTGCTTTGCAATAGCCTGTGCATTGCTTCGCAATAGTTTGTGCATTGCTTTGCAATAGTCTGTGCATTGCTTTGCAATAGTCTCCGTGCATTGCTTTGCAATAGTCTCTGTGCATTGCTTTGCAATAGTCTGTGCATTGCTTTGCAATAGTCTGTGCATTGCTTTGCAATAGTCTGTGCATTGCTTTGAAATAGTCTATTTGCATTGCTTTACAATAGTCTCTTTGCATTGCTTTGCAATAGTCTGTGCATTGCTTTGCAATAGTCTCTTTGCCTTGCTTTGCAATAGTCTCTGTGCATTGCTTTGCAATAGTCTGTGCATTGCTTTGCAATAGTCTCTGTGCATTGCTTTGCAATAGTCTGTGCATTGCTTTGCAATAGTCTCTTTGCATTGCTTTGCAATAGTCTCTTTGCATTGCTTTGCAATAGTTTGTGCATTGCTTTGCAATAGTCTCTGCATTGCTTTGCAATAGTCTCTTTGCATTGCGTTGCAATAGTCTGTGCATTGCTTTGCAATAGACTGTGCATTGCTTTGCAATAGTCTGTGCATTGCTTTGCAATAATCTGTGCATTGGTTTGCAATAGTCTGTGCATTGCTTTGCAATAGTCTGTGCATTGCTTTGCAATAATCTGTGCATTGATTTGCAATAGTCTCTTTGCATTGCTTTGCAATAGTCTGTGCATTGCTTTGCAATAGTCTGTGCATTGCTTTGCAATAGTCTCTTTGCATTGCTTTGCAATATCCTCTGTGCATTGCTTTGCAACAGTCTCTGTGCATTGCTTTGCAATAATCTGTGCATTGCTTTGCAATAGTCTCTGTGCATTGCTTTGCAATAGTCTGTGCATTGCTTTGCAATAGTCTGTGCATTGCTTTGCAATAATCTGTGCATTGCTTTGCAATAGTCTCTTTGCATTGCTTTGCAATAGTCTGTGCATTGCTTTGCAATAGTCTGTGCATTGCTTTGCAATAGTCTGTGCATTGCTTTGCAATAGTCTCTCTGCATTGCTTTGCAATATCCTCTGTGCATTGCTTTGCAACAGTCTCTGTGCATTGCTTTGCAATAGTCTGTGCATTGCTTTGCAATAGTCTCTTTGCCTTGCTTTGCAATAGTCTCTTTGCATTGCTTTGCAATAGTCTGTGCATTGCTTTGCAATAGTCTGTGCATTGCTTTGCAAAAGTCTGTGCATTGCTTTGCAATAGTCTCTGTGCATTGCTTTGCAATAGTCTGTGCATTGCTTTGCAATAATCTCTTTGCATTGCTTTGCAATAGTCTGTGCATTGCTTTGCAATAGTCTGTGCATTGCTTTGCAATAGTCTCTCTTTGCATTGCTTTGCAATAGCCTCTGTGCATTGCTTTGCAATAGCCTCTGTGCATTGCTTTGCAATAGTCTGTGCATTGCTTTGCAATAGTCTCTTTGCATTGCTTTACAATAGCCTCTGTGCATTGCTTTGCAATAGCCTGTGCATTGCTTCGCAATAGTTTGTGCATTGCTTTGCAATAGTCTGTGCATTGCTTTGCAATAGTCTCCGTGCATTGCTTTGCAATAGTCTCTGTGCATTGCTTTGCAATAGTCTGTGCATTGCTTTGCAATAGTCTGTGCATTGCTTTGCAATAGTCTGTGCATTGCTTTGAAATAGTCTATTTGCATTGCTTTACAATAGTCTCTTTGCATTGCTTTGCAATAGTCTGTGCATTGCTTTGCAATAGTCTCTTTGCCTTGCTTTGCAATAGTCTCTGTGCATTGCTTTGCAATAGTCTGTGCATTGCTTTGCAATAGTCTCTGTGCATTGCTTTGCAATAGTCTGTGCATTGCTTTGCAATAGTCTCTTTGCATTGCTTTGCAATAGTCTCTTTGCATTGCTTTGCAATAGTTTGTGCATTGCTTTGCAATAGTCTCTGCATTGCTTTGCAATAGTCTCTTTGCATTGCGTTGCAATAGTCTGTGCATTGCTTTGCAATAGACTGTGCATTGCTTTGCAATAGTCTGTGCATTGCTTTGCAATAATCTGTGCATTGGTTTGCAATAGTCTGTGCATTGCTTTGCAATAGTCTGTGCATTGCTTTGCAATAATCTGTGCATTGATTTGCAATAGTCTCTTTGCATTGCTTTACAATAGCCTCTGTGCATTGCTTTGCAATAGCCTGTGCATTGCTTTGCAATAGTTTGTGCATTGCTTTGCAATAGTCTCTTTGCATTGCTTTGCAATAGCCTCTGTGCATTGCTTTGCAATAGTCTCTGTGCATTGCTTTGCAATAGTCTGGGCATTACTTTGCAATAGTCTCTTTGCATTGCTTTGCAATAATCTCTTTGCATTGCTTTGCAATAGTCTGCGCATTGCTTTGCAATAGTCTGTGCATTGCTTTGCAATAGTCTCTTTGCATTGCGTTGCAATTGTCCGTGCATTGCTTTGCAATAGTCTGTGCATTGCTTTGCAATAGTCTGTGCATTGCTTTGCAATAGTCTGTGCATTGCTTTGCAATAATCTGTGCATTGCTTTGCAATAGTCTCTTTGCATTGCTTTGCAATAGTCTGCGCATTGCTTTGCAAGAGTCTCTTTGCATTGCTTTGCAATAGTCTGTGCATTGCTTTGCAATAGTCTGTGCATTGCTTTGCAATAGTCTCTGTGCATTGCTTTGCAATAGTCTGTGCATTGCTTTGCAATAATCTGTGCATTGCTTTGCAATAGTCTCTTTGCATTGCTTTGCAATAGTCTGTGCATTGCTTTGCAATAGTCTGTGCATTGCTTTGCAATAGTCTCTTTGCATTGCTTTGCAATATCCTCTGTTCATTGCTTTGCAACAGTCTCTGTGCATTGCTTTGCAATAGTCTGTGCATTGCTTTGCAATAGTCTCTTTGCCTTGCTTTGCAATAGTCTGTGCATTGCTTTGCAATAATCTGTGCATTGCTTTGCAATAGTCTCTTTGCATTTTGCTTTGCAATAGTCTGTGCATTGCTTTGCAATAGTCTCTTTGCATTGCTTTGCAATAGTCTGTGCATTGCTTTGCAATAGTCTGTGCATTGCTTTGCAATAGTCTCTTTGCATTGCTTTGCAATATCCTCTGTGCAGTGCTTTGTAACAGTCTCTGTGCATTGCTTTGCAATAATCTGTGCATTGCTTTGCAATAGTCTCTGTGCATTGCTTTGCAATAGTCTGTGCAGTGCTTTGCAATAATCTGTGCATTGCTTTGCAATAGTCTCTTTGCATTGCCTTGCAATAGTCTGTGCATTGCTTTGCAATAGTCTGTGCATTGCTTTGCAATAGTCTCTTTGCATTGCTTTGCAATATCCTCTGTGCATTGCTTTGCAACAGTCTCTGTGCATTGCTTTGCAATAGTCTGTGCATTGCTTTGCAATAGTCTCTTTGCCTTGCTTTGCAATAGTATGTGCATTGCTTTGCAATAGTATGTGCATTGCTTTGCAAAAGTCTGTGCATTGCTTTGCAATAGTCTCTGTGCATTGCTTTGCAATAGTCTGTGCATTGCTTTGCAATAATCTCTTTGCATTGCTTTGCAATAGTCTGTGCATTGCTTTGCAATAGTCTGTGCATTGCTTTGCAATAGTCTCTCTTTGCATTGCTTTGCAATAGCCTCTGTGCATTGCTTTGCAATAGCCTCTGTGCATTGCTTTGCAATAGTCTGTGCATTGCTTTGCAATAGTCTCTTTGCATTGCTTTACAATAGCCTCTGTGCATTGCTTTGCAATAGCCTGTGCATTGCTTCGCAATAGTTTGTGCATTGCTTTGCAATAGTCTGTGCATTGCTTTGCAATAGTCTCCGTGCATTGCTTTGCAATAGTCTCTGTGCATTGCTTTGCAATAGTCTGTGCATTGCTTTGCAATAGTCTGTGCATTGCTTTGCAATAGTCTTTGCATTGCTTTGCAATAGTCTGTGCATTGCTTTGCAATAATCTGTGCATTGCTTTGAAATAGTCTATTTGCATTGCTTTACAATAGTCTCTTTGCATTGCTTTGCAATAGTCTGTGCATTGCTTTGCAATAGTCTCTTTGCCTTGCTTTGCAATAGTCTCTTTGCATTGCTTTGCAATAGTCTGTGCATTGCTTTGCAATAGTCTGTGCATTGCTTTGCAATAGTCTCTGTGCATTGCTTTGCAATAGTCTGTGCATTGCTTTGCAATAATCTGTGCATTGCTTTGCAATAGTCTCTTTGCTTTGCAATACTCTGTGCATTGCTTTGCAATAGTCTGTGCATTGCTTTGCAATAGTCTCTGTGCATTGCTTTAAAATAGTCTCTGTGCATTGCTTTGCAATAGTCTCTGTGCATTGCTTTGCAATAGTCTGTGCATTGCTTTGCAATAGTCTCTATGCATTGCTTTACAATAGCCTCCGTGCATTGCTTTGCAATAGTCTCTGCATTGCTTTGCAATAGTCTGTGCATTGCTTAGCAATAGTCTCTGTGCATTGGTTTGCAATAGTCTGTGCATTGCTTTGCAATAGTCTGTGCATTGCTTTGCAATAGTCTGTGCATTGCTTTGCAATAGTCTCTGTGCATTGCTTTGCAATAGTCTCTGTGCATTGCTTTGCAATAGTCTGTGCATTGCTTTGCAATAGTCTCTTTGCCTTGCTTTGCAATAGTCTCTTTGCATTGCTTTGCAATAGTCTGTGCATTGCTTTGCAATAGTCTGTGCATTGCTTTGCAAAAGTCTGTGCATTGCTTTGCAATAGTCTCTGTGCATTGCTTTGCAATAGTCTGTGCATTGCTTTGCAATAATCTCTTTGCATTGCTTTGCAATAGTCTGTGCATTGCTTTGCAATAGTCTGTGCATTGCTTTGCAATAATCTGTGCATTGATTTGCAATAGTCTCTTTGCATTGCTTTACAATAGCCTCTGTGCATTGCTTTGCAATAGCCTGTGCATTGCTTTGCAATAGTTTATGCATTGCTTTGCAATAGTCTCTTTGCATTGCTTTGCAATAGCCTCTGTGCATTGCTTTGCAATAGTGTCTGTGCATTGCTTTGCAATAGTCTGGGCATTACTTTGCAATAGTCTCTTTGCATTGCTTTGCAATAATCTCTTTGCATTGCTTTGCAATAGTCTGTGCATTGCTTTGCAATAGTCTGTGCATTGCTTTGCAATAGTCTCTTTGCATTGCGTTGCAATTGTCTGTGCATTGCTTTGCAATAGTCTGTGCATTGCTTTGCAATAGTCTGTGCATTGCTTTGCAATAGTCTGTGCATTGCTTTGCAATAATCTGTGCATTGCTTTGCAATAGTCTCTTTGCATTGCTTTGCAATAGTCTGCGCATTGCTTTGCAATAGTCTCTTTGCATTGCTTTGCAATAGTCTGTGCATTGCTTTGCAATAGTCTGTGCATTGCTTTGCAATAGTCTCTGTGCATTGCTTTGCAATAGTCTGTGCATTGCTTTGCAATAATCTGTGCATTGCTTTGCAATAGTCTCTTTGCATTGCTTTGCAATAGTCTGTGCATTGCTTTGCAATAGTCTGTGCATTGCTTTGCAATAGTCTCTTTGCATTGCTTTGCAATATCCTCTGTGCATTGCTTTGCAACAGTCTCTGTGCATTGCTTTGCAATAGTCTGTGCATTGCTTTGCAATAGTCTCTTTGCCTTGCTTTGCAATAGTCTGTGCATTGCTTTGCAATAATCTGTGCATTGCTTTGCAATAGTCTCTTTGCATTGCTTTGCAATAGTCTGTGCATTGCTTTGCAATAGTCTCTTTGCATTGCTTTGCAATAGTCTGTGCATTGCTTTGCAATAGTCTCTTTGCATTGCTTTACAATAGCCTCTGTGCATTGCTTTGCAATAGCCTGTGCATTGCTTTGCAATAGTTTGTGCATTGCTTTGCAATAGTCTGTGCATTGCTTTGCAATAGTCTCCGTGCATTGCTTTGCAATAGTCTCTGTGCATTGCTTTGCAATAGTCTGTGCATTGCTTTGCAATAGTCTGTGCATTGCTTTGCAATAGTCTTTGCATTCTTTGCAATAGTCTGTGCATTGCTTTGCAATAGTCTGTGCATTGCTTTGCAATAGTCTATTTGCATTGCTTTACAATAGTCTCTTTGCATTGCTTTGCAATAGTCTGTGCATTGCTTTGCAATAGTCTCTGTGCCTTGCTTTGCAATAGTCTCTTTGCATTGCTTTGCGATAGTCTGTGCATTGCTTTGCAATAGTCTGTGCATTGCTTTGCAATAGTCTTAATGCATTGCTTTGCAATAGTCTGTGCATTGCTTTGCAATAATCTGTGCATTGCTTTGCAATAGTCTCTTTGCTTTGCAATAGTCTGTGCATTGCTTTGCAATAGTCTGTGCATTGCTTTGCAATAGTCTCTGTGCATTGCTTTAAAATAGTCTCTGTGCATTGCTTTGCAATAGTCTCTGTGCATTGCTTTGCAATAGTCTGTGCATTGCTTTGCAATAGTCTCTATGCATTGCTTTACAATAGCCTCCGTGCATTGCTTTGCAATAGTCTCTGCATTGCTTTGCAATAGTCTGTGCATTGCTTAGCAATAGTCTCTGTGCATTGGTTTGCAATAGTCTGTGCATTGCTTTGCAATAGTCTGTGCATTGCTTGGCAATAGTCTGTGCATTGCTTTGCAATAGTCTGTGCATTGCTTTGCAATAGTCTCTGTGCATTGCTTTGCAATATCCTCTGTGCATTGCTTTGCAATAGTCTGTGCATTGCTTTGCAATAGTCTCTGTGCATTGCTTTGCAATAGTCTCTGTGCATTGCTTTGCAATAGTCTGTGCATTGCTTTGCAATAGTCTCTGTGCATAGATTTGCAATAGTCTCTGTGCATTGCTTTGCAATAGTCTGTGCATTGCTTTGCAATAGTCTCTGTGCATTGCTTTGCAATAGTCTGTGCATTGCTTTGCAATAGTCTCTTTGCATTGCTTTGCAATAGTCTCTTTGCATTGCTTTGCAATAGTTTGTGCATTGCTTTGCAATAGTCTCTGCATTGCTTTGCAATAGTCTCTTTGCATTGCGTTGCAATAGTCTGTGCATTGCTTTGCAATAGACTGTGCATTGCTTTGCAATAGTCTGTGCATTGCTTTGCAATAATCTGTGCATTGGTTTGCAATAGTCTGTGCATTGCTTTGCAATAGTCTGTGCATTGCTTTGCAATAATCTGTGCATTGATTTGCAATAGTCTCTTTGCATTGCTTTACAATAGCCTCTGTGCATTGCTTTGCAATAGCCTGTGCATTGCTTTGCAATAGTTTGTGCATTGCTTTGCAATAGTCTCTTTGCATTGCTTTGCAATAGCCTCTGTGCATTGCTTTGCAATAGTCTCTGTGCATTGCTTTGCAATAGTCTGGGCATTACTTTGCAATAGTCTCTTTGCATTGCTTTGCAATAATCTCTTTGCATTGCTTTGCAATAATCTGTGCATTGCTTTGCAATAGTCTGTGCATTGCTTTGCAATAGTCTCTTTGCATTGCGTTGCAATTGTCCGTGCATTGCTTTGCAATAGTCTGTGCATTGCTTTGCAATAGTCTGTGCATTGCTTTGCAATAGTCTGTGCATTGCTTTGCAATAATCTGTGCATTGCTTTGCAATAGTCTCTTTGCATTGCTTTGCAATAGTCTGCGCATTGCTTTGCAAGAGTCTCTTTGCATTGCTTTGCAATAGTCTGTGCATTGCTTTGCAATAGTCTGTGCATTGCTTTGCAATAGTCTCTGTGCATTGCTTTGCAATAGTCTGTGCATTGCTTTGCAATAATCTGTGCATTGCTTTGCAATAGTCTCTTTGCATTGCTTTGCAATAGTCTGTGCATTGCTTTGCAATAGTCTCTTTGCATTGCTTTGCAATAGTCTGTGCATTGCTTTGCAATAATCTGTGCATTGCTTTGCAATAGTCTCTTTGCATTGCTTTGCAATAGTCTGTGCATTGCTTTGCAATAGTCTCTTTGCATTGCTTTGCAATAGTCTGTGCATTGCTTTGCAATAGTCTGTGCATTGCTTTGCAATAGTCTCTTTGCATTGCTTTGCAATATCCTCTGTGCATTGCTTTGCAGTAGTCTCTGTGCATTGCTTTGCAATAATCTGTGCATTGCTTTGCAATAGTCTCTGTGCATTGCTTTGCAATAGTCTGTGCATTGCTTTGCAATAATCTGTGCATTGCTTTGCAATAGTCTGTGCATTGCTTTGCAATAGTCTCTTTGCATTGCGTTGCAATTGTCCGTGCATTGCTTTGCAATAGTCTGTGCATTGCTTTGCAATAGTCTGTGCATTGCTTTGCAATAGTCTGTGCATTGCTTTGCAAGAATCTGTGCATTGCTTTGCAATAGTCTCTTTGCATTGCTTTGCAATAGTCTGCGCATTGCTTTGCAAGAGTCTCTTTGCATTGCTTTGCAATAGTCTGTGCATTGCTTTGCAATAGTCTGTGCATTGCTTTGCAATAGTCTCTGTGCATTGCTTTGCAATAGTCTGTGCATTGCTTTGCAGTAATCTGTGCATTGCTTTGCAATAGTCTCTTTGCATTGCTTTGCAATAGTCTGTGCATTGCTTTGCAATAGTCTGTGCATTGCTTTGCAATAGTCTCTTTGCATTGCTTTGCAATATCCTCTGTGCATTGCTTTGCAACAGTCTCTGTGCATTGCTTTGCAATAGTCTGTGCATTGCTTTGCAATAGTCTCTTTGCCTTGCTTTTCAATAGTCTGTGCATTGCTTTGCAATAATCTGTGCATTGCTTTGCAATAGTCTCTTTGCATTGCTTTGCAATAGTCTGTGCATTGCTTTGCAATAGTCTCTTTGCATTGCTTTGCAATAGTCTGTGCATTGCTTTGCAATAGTCTGTGCATTGCTTTGCAATAGTCTCTTTGCATTGCTTTGCAATATCCTCTGTGCATTGCTTTGCAACAGTCTCTGTGCATTGCTTTGCAATAATCTGTGCATTGCTTTGCAATAGTCTCTGTGCATTGCTTTGCAATAGTCTGTGCATTGCTTTGCAATAGTCTGTGCATTGCTTTGCAATAATCTGTGCATTGCTTTGCAATAGTCTCTTTGCATTGCTTTGCAATAGTCTGTGCATTGCTTTGCAATAGTCTGTGCATTGCTTTGCAATAGTCTGTGCATTGCTTTGCAATAGTCTCTTTGCATTGCTTTGCAATATCCTCTGTGCATTGCTTTGCAACAGTCTCTGTGCATTGCTTTGCAATAGTCTGTGCATTGCTTTGCAATAGTCTCTTTGCCTTGCTTTGCAATAGTCTCTTTGCATTGCTTTGCAATAGTCTGTGCATTGCTTTGCAATAGTCTGTGCATTGCTTTGCAAAAGTCTGTGCATTGCTTTGCAATAGTCTCTGTGCATTGCTTTGCAATAGTCTGTGCATTGCTTTGCAATAATCTCTTTGCATTGCTTTGCAATAGTCTGTGCATTGCTTTGCAATAGTCTGTGCATTGCTTTGCAATAGTCTCTCTTTGCATTGCTTTGCAATAGCCTCTGTGCATTGCTTTGCAATAGCCTCTGTGCATTGCTTTGCAATAGTCTGTGCATTGCTTTGCAATAGTCTCTTTGCATTGCTTTACAATAGCCTCTGTGCATTGCTTTGCAATAGCCTGTGCATTGCTTCGCAATAGTTTGTGCATTGCTTTGCAATAGTCTGTGCATTGCTTTGCAATAGTCTCCGTGCATTGCTTTGCAATAGTCTCTGTGCATTGCTTTGCAATAGTCTGTGCATTGCTTTGCAATAGTCTGTGCATTGCTTTGCAATAGTCTGTGCATTGCTTTGAAATAGTCTATTTGCATTGCTTTACAATAGTCTCTTTGCATTGCTTTGCAATAGTCTGTGCATTGCTTTGCAATAGTCTCTTTGCCTTGCTTTGCAATAGTCTCTGTGCATTGCTTTGCAATAGTCTGTGCATTGCTTTGCAATAGTCTCTGTGCATTGCTTTGCAATAGTCTGTGCATTGCTTTGCAATAGTCTCTTTGCATTGCTTTGCAATAGTCTCTTTGCATTGCTTTGCAATAGTTTGTGCATTGCTTTGCAATAGTCTCTGCATTGCTTTGCAATAGTCTCTTTGCATTGCGTTGCAATAGTCTGTGCATTGCTTTGCAATAGACTGTGCATTGCTTTGCAATAGTCTGTGCATTGCTTTGCAATAATCTGTGCATTGGTTTGCAATAGTCTGTGCATTGCTTTGCAATAGTCTGTGCATTGCTTTGCAATAATCTGTGCATTGATTTGCAATAGTCTCTTTGCATTGCTTTACAATAGCCTCTGTGCATTGCTTTGCAATAGCCTGTGCATTGCTTTGCAATAGTTTGTGCATTGCTTTGCAATAGTCTCTTTGCATTGCTTTGCAATAGCCTCTGTGCATTGCTTTGCAATAGTCTCTGTGCATTGCTTTGCAATAGTCTGGGCATTACTTTGCAATAGTCTCTTTGCATTGCTTTGCAATAATCTCTTTGCATTGCTTTGCAATAGTCTGCGCATTGCTTTGCAATAGTCTGTGCATTGCTTTGCAATAGTCTCTTTGCATTGCGTTGCAATTGTCCGTGCATTGCTTTGCAATAGTCTGTGCATTGCTTTGCAATAGTCTGTGCATTGCTTTGCAATAGTCTGTGCATTGCTTTGCAATAATCTGTGCATTGCTTTGCAATAGTCTCTTTGCATTGCTTTGCAATAGTCTGCGCATTGCTTTGCAAGAGTCTCTTTGCATTGCTTTGCAATAGTCTGTGCATTGCTTTGCAATAGTCTGTGCATTGCTTTGCAATAGTCTCTGTGCATTGCTTTGCAATAGTCTGTGCATTGCTTTGCAATAATCTGTGCATTGCTTTGCAATAGTCTCTTTGCATTGCTTTGCAATAGTCTGTGCATTGCTTTGCAATAGTCTGTGCATTGCTTTGCAATAGTCTCTTTGCATTGCTTTGCAATATCCTCTGTTCATTGCTTTGCAACAGTCTCTGTGCATTGCTTTGCAATAGTCTGTGCATTGCTTTGCAATAGTCTCTTTGCCTTGCTTTGCAATAGTCTGTGCATTGCTTTGCAATAATCTGTGCATTGCTTTGCAATAGTCTCTTTGCATTGCTTTGCAATAGTCTGTGCATTGCTTTGCAATAGTCTCTTTGCATTGCTTTGCAATAGTCTGTGCATTGCTTTGCAATAGTCTGTGCATTGCTTTGCAATAGTCTCTTTGCATTGCTTTGCAATATCCTCTGTGCATTGCTTTGTAACAGTCTCTGTGCATTGCTTTGCAATAATCTGTGCATTGCTTTGCAATAGTCTCTGTGCATTGCTTTGCAATAGTCTGTGCAGTGCTTTGCAATAATCTGTGCATTGCTTTGCAATAGTCTCTTTGCATTGCCTTGCAATAGTCTGTGCATTGCTTTGCAATAGTCTGTGCATTGCTTTGCAATAGTCTCTTTGCATTGCTTTGCAATATCCTCTGTGCATTGCTTTGCAACAGTCTCTGTGCATTGCTTTGCAATAGTCTGTGCATTGCTTTGCAATAGTCTCTTTGCCTTGCTTTGCAATAGTCTCTTTGCATTGCTTTGCAATAGTCTGTGCATTGCTTTGCAATAGTATGTGCATTGCTTTGCAAAAGTCTGTGCATTGCTTTGCAATAGTCTCTGTGCATTGCTTTGCAATAGTCTGTGCATTGCTTTGCAATAATCTCTTTGCATTGCTTTGCAATAGTCTGTGCATTGCTTTGCAATAGTCTGTGCATTGCTTTGCAATAGTCTCTCTTTGCATTGCTTTGCAATAGCCTCTGTGCATTGCTTTGCAATAGCCTCTGTGCATTGCTTTGCAATAGTCTGTGCATTGCTTTGCAATAGTCTCTTTGCATTGCTTTACAATAGCCTCTGTGCATTGCTTTGCAATAGCCTGTGCATTGCTTCGCAATAGTTTGTGCATTGCTTTGCAATAGTCTGTGCATTGCTTTGCAATAGTCTCCGTGCATTGCTTTGCAATAGTCTCTGTGCATTGCTTTGCAATAGTCTGTGCATTGCTTTGCAATAGTCTGTGCATTGCTTTGCAATAGTCTTTGCATTGCTTTGCAATAGTCTGTGCATTGCTTTGCAATAATCTGTGCATTGCTTTGAAATAGTCTATTTGCATTGCTTTACAATAGTCTCTTTGCATTGCTTTGCAATAGTCTGTGCATTGCTTTGCAATAGTCTCTTTGCCTTGCTTTGCAATAGTCTCTTTGCATTGCTTTGCAATAGTCTGTGCATTGCTTTGCAATAGTCTGTGCATTGCTTTGCAATAGTCTCTGTGCATTGCTTTGCAATAGTCTGTGCATTGCTTTGCAATAATCTGTGCATTGCTTTGCAATAGTCTCTTTGCTTTGCAATACTCTGTGCATTGCTTTGCAATAGTCTGTGCATTGCTTTGCAATAGTCTCTGTGCATTGCTTTAAAATAGTCTCTGTGCATTGCTTTGCAATAGTCTCTGTGCATTGCTTTGCAATAGTCTGTGCATTGCTTTGCAATAGTCTCTATGCATTGCTTTACAATAGCCTCCGTGCATTGCTTTGCAATAGTCTCTGCATTGCTTTGCAATAGTCTGTGCATTGCTTAGCAATAGTCTCTGTGCATTGGTTTGCAATAGTCTGTGCATTGCTTTGCAATAGTCTGTGCATTGCTTTGCAATAGTCTGTGCATTGCTTTGCAATAGTCTCTGTGCATTGCTTTGCAATAGTCTCTGTGCATTGCTTTGCAATAGTCTGTGCATTGCTTTGCAATAGTCTCTTTGCCTTGCTTTGCAATAGTCTCTTTGCATTGCTTTGCAATAGTCTGTGCATTGCTTTGCAATAGTCTGTGCATTGCTTTGCAAAAGTCTGTGCATTGCTTTGCAATAGTCTCTGTGCATTGCTTTGCAATAGTCTGTGCATTGCTTTGCAATAATCTCTTTGCATTGCTTTGCAATAGTCTGTGCATTGCTTTGCAATAGTCTGTGCATTGCTTTGCAATAATCTGTGCATTGATTTGCAATAGTCTCTTTGCATTGCTTTACAATAGCCTCTGTGCATTGCTTTGCAATAGCCTGTGCATTGCTTTGCAATAGTTTATGCATTGCTTTGCAATAGTCTCTTTGCATTGCTTTGCAATAGCCTCTGTGCATTGCTTTGCAATAGTGTCTGTGCATTGCTTTGCAATAGTCTGGGCATTACTTTGCAATAGTCTCTTTGCATTGCTTTGCAATAATCTCTTTGCATTGCTTTGCAATAGTCTGTGCATTGCTTTGCAATAGTCTGTGCATTGCTTTGCAATAGTCTCTTTGCATTGCGTTGCAATTGTCTGTGCATTGCTTTGCAATAGTCTGTGCATTGCTTTGCAATAGTCTGTGCATTGCTTTGCAATAGTCTGTGCATTGCTTTGCAATAATCTGTGCATTGCTTTGCAATAGTCTCTTTGCATTGCTTTGCAATAGTCTGCGCATTGCTTTGCAATAGTCTCTTTGCATTGCTTTGCAATAGTCTGTGCATTGCTTTGCAATAGTCTGTGCATTGCTTTGCAATAGTCTCTGTGCATTGCTTTGCAATAGTCTGTGCATTGCTTTGCAATAATCTGTGCATTGCTTTGCAATAGTCTCTTTGCATTGCTTTGCAATAGTCTGTGCATTGCTTTGCAATAGTCTGTGCATTGCTTTGCAATAGTCTCTTTGCATTGCTTTGCAATATCCTCTGTGCATTGCTTTGCAACAGTCTCTGTGCATTGCTTTGCAATAGTCTGTGCATTGCTTTGCAATAGTCTCTTTGCCTTGCTTTGCAATAGTCTGTGCATTGCTTTGCAATAATCTGTGCATTGATTTGCAATAGTCTCTTTGCATTGCTTTGCAATAGTCTGTGCATTGCTTTGCAATAGTCTCTTTGCATTGCTTTGCAATAGTCTGTGCATTGCTTTGCAATAGTCTCTTTGCATTGCTTTACAATAGCCTCTGTGCATTGCTTTGCAATAGCCTGTGCATTGCTTTGCAATAGTTTGTGCATTGCTTTGCAATAGTCTGTGCATTGCTTTGCAATAGTCTCCGTGCATTGCTTTGCAATAGTCTCTGTGCATTGCTTTGCAATAGTCTGTGCATTGCTTTGCAATAGTCTGTGCATTGCTTTGCAATAGTCTTTGCATTCTTTGCAATAGTCTGTGCATTGCTTTGCAATAGTCTGTGCATTGCTTTGCAATAGTCTATTTGCATTGCTTTACAATAGTCTCTTTGCATTGCTTTGCAATAGTCTGTGCATTGCTTTGCAATAGTCTCTTTGCCTTGCTTTGCAATAGTCTCTTTGCATTGCTTTGCGATAGTCTGTGCATTGCTTTGCAATAGTCTGTGCATTGCTTTGCAATAGTCTTAATGCATTGCTTTGCAATAGTCTGTGCATTGCTTTGCAATAATCTGTGCATTGCTTTGCAATAGTCTCTTTGCTTTGCAATAGTCTGTGCATTGCTTTGCAATAGTCTGTGCATTGCTTTGCAATAGTCTCTGTGCATTGCTTTAAAATAGTCTCTGTGCATTGCTTTGCAATAGTCTCTGTGCATTGCTTTGCAATAGTCTGTGCATTGCTTTGCAATAGTCTCTATGCATTGCTTTACAATAGCCTCCGTGCATTGCTTTGCAATAGTCTCTGCATTGCTTTGCAATAGTCTGTGCATTGCTTAGCAATAATCTCTGTGCATTGGTTTGCAATAGTCTGTGCATTGCTTTGCAATAGTCTGTGCATTGCTTGGCAATAGTCTGTGCATTGCTTTGCAATAGTCTGTGCATTGCTTTGCAATAGTCTCTGTGCATTGCTTTGCAATATCCTCTGTGCATTGCTTTGCAATAGTCTGTGCATTGCTTTGCAATAGTCTCTGTGCATTGCTTTGCAATAGTCTCTGTGCATTGCTTTGCAATAGTCTGTGCATTGCTTTGCAATAGTCTCTGTGCATAGATTTGCAATAGTCTCTGTGCATTGCTTTGCAATAGTCTGTGCATTGCTTTGCAATAGTCTCTGTGCATTGCTTTGCAATAGTCTGTGCATTGCTTTGCAATAGTCTCTTTGCATTGCTTTGCAATAGTCTCTTTGCATTGCTTTGCAATAGTTTGTGCATTGCTTTGCAATAGTCTCTGCATTGCTTTGCAATAGTCTCTTTGCATTGCGTTGCAATAGTCTGTGCATTGCTTTGCAATAGACTGTGCATTGCTTTGCAATAGTCTGTGCATTGCTTTGCAATAATCTATGCATTGGTTTGCAATAGTCTGTGCATTGCTTTGCAATAGTCTGTGCATTGCTTTGCAATAATCTGTGCATTGATTTGCAATAGTCTCTTTGCATTGCTTTACAATAGCCTCTGTGCATTGCTTTGCAATAGCCTGTGCATTGCTTTGCAATAGTTTGTGCATTGCTTTGCAATAGTCTCTTTGCATTGCTTTGCAATAGCCTCTGTGCATTGCTTTGCAATAGTCTCTGTGCATTGCTTTGCAATAGTCTGGGCATTACTTTGCAATAGTCTCTTTGCATTGCTTTGCAATAATCTCTTTGCATTGCTTTGCAATAATCTGTGCATTGCTTTGCAATAGTCTGTGCATTGCTTTGCAATAGTCTCTTTGCATTGCGTTGCAATTGTCCGTGCATTGCTTTGCAATAGTCTGTGCATTGCTTTGCAATAGTCTGTGCATTGCTTTGCAATAGTCTGTGCATTGCTTTGCAATAATCTGTGCATTGCTTTGCAATAGTCTCTTTGCATTGCTTTGCAATAGTCTGCGCATTGCTTTGCAAGAGTCTCTTTGCATTGCTTTGCAATAGTCTGTGCATTGCTTTGCAATAGTCTGTGCATTGCTTTGCAATAGTCTCTGTGCATTGCTTTGCAATAGTCTGTGCATTGCTTTGCAATAATCTGTGCATTGCTTTGCAATAGTCTCTTTGCATTGCTTTGCAATAGTCTGTGCATTGCTTTGCAATAGTCTCTTTGCATTGCTTTGCAATAGTCTGTGCATTGCTTTGCAATAATCTGTGCATTGCTTTGCAATAGTCTCTTTGCATTGCTTTGCAATAGTCTGTGCATTGCTTTGCAATAGTCTCTTTGCATTGCTTTGCAATAGTCTGTGCATTGCTTTGCAATAGTCTGTGCATTGCTTTGCAATAGTCTCTTTGCATTGCTTTGCAATATCCTCTGTGCATTGCTTTGCAGTAGTCTCTGTGCATTGCTTTGCAATAATCTGTGCATTGCTTTGCAATAGTCTCTGTGCATTGCTTTGCAATAGTCTGTGCATTGCTTTGCAATAATCTGTGCATTGCTTTGCAATAGTCTCTTTGCATTGCTTTGCAATAGTCTCTTTGCATTGCTTTGCAATAGTCTGTGCATTGCTTTGCAATAGTCTCTTTGCATTGCTTTGCAATATCCTCTGTGCATTGCTTTGCAACAGTCTCTGTGCATTGCTTTGCAATAGTCTGTGCATTGCTTTGCAATAGTCTCTTTGCCTTGCTTTGCAATAGTCTCTTTGCATTGCTTTGCAATAGTCTGTGCATTGCTTTGCAATAGTCTGTGCATTGCTTTGCAAAAGTCTGTGCATTGCTTTGCAATAGTCTCTGTGCATTGCTTTGCAATAGTCTGTGCATTGCTTTGCAATAATCTCTTTGCATTGCTTTGCAATAGTCTGTGCATTGCTTTGCAATAGTCTGTGCATTGCTTTGCAATAGTCTCTCTTTGCATTGCTTTGCAATAGCCTCTGTGCATTGCTTTGCAATAGCCTCTGTGCATTGCTTTGCAATAGCCTCTGTGCATTGCTTTTCAATAGTCTGTGCATTGCTTTGCAATAGTCTCTTTGCATTGCTTTACAATAGCCTCTGTGCATTGCTTTGCAATAGCCTGTGCATTGCGTCGCAATAGTTTGTGCATTGCTTTGCAATAGTCTGTGCATTGCTTTGCAATAGTCTCCGTGCATTGCTTTGCAATAGTCTCTGTGCATTGCTTTGCAATAGTCTGTGCATTGCTTTGCAATAGTCTGTGCATTGCTTTGCAATAGTCTTTGCATTGCTTTGCAATAGTCTGTGCATTGCTTTGCAATAGTCTGTGCATTGCTTTGAAATAGTCTATTTGCATTGCTTTACAATAGTCTCTTTGCATTGCTTTGCAATAGTCTGTGCATTGCTTTGCAATAGTCTCTTTGCCTTGCTTTGCAATAGTCTCTGTGCATTGCTTTGCAATAGTCTGTGCATTGCTTTGCAATAGTCTCTGTGCATTGCTTTGCAATAGTCTGTGCATTGCTTTGCAATAGTCTCTTTGCATTGCTTTGCAATAGTCTCTTTGCATTGCTTTGCAATAGTTTGTGCATTGCTTTGCAATAGTCTCTGCATTGCTTTGCAATAGCCTCTTTGCATTGCGTTGCAATAGTCTGTGCATTGCTTTGCAATAGACTGTGCATTGCTTTGCAATAGTCTGTGCTTTGCTTTGCAATAATCTGTGCATTGGTTTGCAATAGTCTGTGCATTGCTTTGCAATAGTCTGTGCATTGCTTTGCGATAATCTGTGCATTGATTTGCAATAGTCTCTTTGCATTGCTTTACAATAGCCTCTGTGCATTGCTTTGCAATAGCCTGTGCATTGCTTTGCAATAGTTTGTGCATTGCTTTGCAATAGTCTCTTTGCATTGCTTTGCAATAGCCTCTGTGCATTGCTTTGCAATAGTCTCTGTGCATTGCTTTGGAATAGTCTGGGCATTACTTTGCAATAGTCTCTTTGCATTGCTTTGCAATAATCTCTTTGCATTGCTTTGCAATAGTCTGTGCATTGCTTTGCAATAGTCTGTGCATTGCTTTGCAATAGTCTCTTTGCATTGCGTTGCAATTGTCCGTGCATTGCTTTGCAATAGTCTGTGCATTGCTTTGCAATAGTCTGTGCATTGCTTTGCAATAGTCTGTGCATTGCTTTGCAATAATCTGTGCATTGCTTTGCAATAGTCTCTTTGCATTGCTTTGCAATAGTCTGCGCATTGCTTTGCAAGAGTCTCTTTGCATTGCTTTGCAATAGTCTGTGCATTGCTTTGCAATAGTCTGTGCATTGCTTTGCAATAGTCTCTGTGCATTGCTTTGCAATAGTCTGTGCATTGCTTTGCAGTAATCTGTGCATTGCTTTGCAATAGTCTCTTTGCATTGCTTTGCAATAGTCTGTGCATTGCTTTGCAATAGTCTGTGCATTGCTTTGCAATAGTCTCTTTGCATTGCTTTGCAATATCCTCTGTGCATTGCTTTGCAACAGTCTCTGTGCATTGCTTTGCAATAGTCTGTGCATTGCTTTGCAATAGTCTCTTTGCCTTGCTTTGCAATAGTCTGTGCATTGCTTTGCAATAATCTGTGCATTGCTTTGCAATAGTCTCTTTGCATTGCTTTGCAATAGTCTGTGCATTGCTTTGCAATAGTCTCTTTGCATTGCTTTGCAATAGTCTGTGCATTGCTTTGCAATAGTCTGTGCATTGCTTTGCAATAGTCTCTTTGCATTGCTTTGCAATATCCTCTGTGCATTGCTTTGCAACAGTCTCTGTGCATTGCTTTGCAATAATCTGTGCATTGCTTTGCAATAGTCTCTGTGCATTGCTTTGCAATAGTCTGTGCATTGCTTTGCAATAATCTGTGCATTGCTTTGCAATAGTCTCTTTGCATTGCTTTGCAATAGTCTGTGCATTGCTTTGCAATAGTCTGTGCATTGCTTTGCAATAGTCTCTTTGCATTGCTTTGCAATATCCTCTGTGCATTGCTTTGCAACAGTCTCTGTGCATTGCTTTGCAATAGTCTGTGCATTGCTTTGCAATAGTCTCTTTGCCTTGCTTTGCAATAGTCTCTTTGCATTGCTTTGCAATAGTCTGTGCATTGCTTTGCAATAGTCTGTGCATTGCTTTGCAAAAGTCTGTGCATTGCTTTGCAATAGTCTCTGTGCATTGCTTTGCAATAGTCTGTGCATTGCTTTGCAATAATCTCTTTGCATTGCTTTGCAATAGTCTGTGCATTGCTTTGCAATAGTCTGTGCATTGCTTTGCAATAGTCTCTCTTTGCATTGCTTTGCAATAGCCTCTGTGCATTGCTTTGCAATAGCCTCTGTGCATTGCTTTGCAATAGTCTGTGCATTGCTTTGCAATAGTCTCTTTGCATTGCTTTACAATAGCCTCTGTGCATTGCTTTGCAATAGCCTGTGCATTGCTTCGCAATAGTTTGTGCATTTCTTTGCAATAGTCTGTGCATTGCTTTGCAATAGTCTCCGTGCATTGCTTTGCAATAGTCTCTGTGCATTGCTTTGCAATAGTCTGTGCATTGCTTTGCAATAGTCTGTGCATTGCTTTGCAATAGTCTTTGCATTGCTTTGCAATAGTCTGTGCATTGCTTTGCAATAGTCTGTGCATTGCTTTGAAATAGTCTATTTGCATTGCTTTACAATAGTCTCTTTGCATTGCTTTGCAATAGTCTGTGCATTGCTTTGCAATAGTCTCTTTGCCTTGCTTTGCAATAGTCTCTTTGCATTGCTTTGCAATAGCCTCTGTGCATTGCTTTGCAATAGTCTCTGTGCATTGCTTTGCAATAGTCTGGGCATTACTTTGCAATAGTCTCTTTGCATTGCTTTGCAATAATCTCTTTGCATTGCTTTGCAATAGTCTGCGCATTGCTTTGCAATAGTCTGTGCATTGCTTTGCAATAGTCTCTTTGCATTGCGTTGCAATTGTCCGTGCATTGCTTTGCAATAGTCTGTGCATTGCTTTGCAATAGTCTGTGCATTGCTTTGCAATAGTCTGTGCATTGCTTTGCAATAATCTGTGCATTGCTTTGCAATAGTCTCTTTGCATTGCTTTGCAATAGTCTGCGCATTGCTTTGCAAGAGTCTCTTTGCATTGCTTTGCAATAGTCTGTGCATTGCTTTGCAATAGTCTGTGCATTGCTTTGCAATAGTCTCTGTGCATTGCTTTGCAATAGTCTGTGCATTGCTTTGCAATAATCTGTGCATTGCTTTGCAATAGTCTCTTTGCATTGCTTTGCAATAGTCTGTGCATTGCTTTGCAATAGTCTGTGCATTGCTTTGCAATAGTCTCTTTGCATTGCTTTGCAATATCCTCTGTTCATTGCTTTGCAACAGTCTCTGTGCATTGCTTTGCAATAGTCTGTGCATTGCTTTGCAATAGTCTCTTTGCCTTGCTTTGCAATAGTCTGTGCATTGCTTTGCAATAATCTGTGCATTGCTTTGCAATAGTCTCTTTGCATTGCTTTGCAATAGTCTGTGCATTGCTTTGCAATAGTCTCTTTGCATTGCTTTGCAATAGTCTGTGCATTGCTTTGCAATAGTCTGTGCATTGCTTTGCAATAGTCTCTTTGCATTGCTTTGCAATATCCTCTGTGCATTGCTTTGTAACAGTCTCTGTGCATTGCTTTGCAATAATCTGTGCATTGCTTTGCAATAGTCTCTGTGCATTGCTTTGCAATAGTCTGTGCAGTGCTTTGCAATAATCTGTGCATTGCTTTGCAATAGTCTCTTTGCATTGCCTTGCAATAGTCTGTGCATTGCTTTGCAATAGTCTGTGCATTGCTTTGCAATAGTCTGTGCATTGCTTTGCAATAATCTCTTTGCATTGCTTTGCAATAGTCTGTGCATTGCTTTGCAATAGTCTGTGCATTGCTTTGCAATAGTCTCTCTTTGCATTGCTTTGCAATAGCCTCTGTGCATTGCTTTGCAATAGCCTCTGTGCATTGCTTTGCAATAGTCTGTGCATTGCTTTGCAATAGTCTCTTTGCATTGCTTTACAATAGCCTCTGTGCATTGCTTTGCAATAGCCTGTGCATTGCTTCGCAATAGTTTGTGCATTGCTTTGCAATAGTCTGTGCATTGCTTTGCAATAGTCTCCGTGCATTGCTTTGCAATAGTCTCTGTGCATTGCTTTGCAATAGTCTGTGCATTGCTTTGCAATAGTCTGTGCATTGCTTTGCAATAGTCTTTGCATTGCTTTGCAATAGTCTGTGCATTGCTTTGCAATAATCTGTGCATTGCTTTGAAATAGTCTATTTGCATTGCTTTACAATAGTCTCTTTGCATTGCTTTGCAATAGTCTGTGCATTGCTTTGCAATAGTCTCTTTGCCTTGCTTTGCAATAGTCTCTTTGCATTGCTTTGCAATAGTCTGTGCATTGCTTTGCAATAGTCTGTGCATTGCTTTGCAATAGTCTCTGTGCATTGCTTTGCAATAGTCTGTGCATTGCTTTGCAATAATCTGTGCATTGCTTTGCAATAGTCTCTTTGCTTTGCAATACTCTGTGCATTGCTTTGCAATAGTCTGTGCATTGCTTTGCAATAGTCTCTGTGCATTGCTTTAAAATAGTCTCTGTGCATTGCTTTGCAATAGTCTCTGTGCATTGCTTTGCAATAGTCTGTGCATTGCTTTGCAATAGTCTCTATGCATTGCTTTACAATAGCCTCCGTGCATTGCTTTGCAATAGTCTCTGCATTGCTTTGCAATAGTCTGTGCATTGCTTAGCAATAGTCTCTGTGCATTGGTTTGCAATAGTCTGTGCATTGCTTTGCAATAGTCTGTGCATTGCTTTGCAATAGTCTGTGCATTGCTTTGCAATAGTCTCTGTGCATTGCTTTGCAATAGTCTCTGTGCATTCCTTTGCAATAGTCTGTGCATTGCTTTGCAATAGTCTCTTTGCCTTGCTTTGCAATAGTCTCTTTGCATTGCTTTGCAATAGTCTGTGCATTGCTTTGCAATAGTCTGTGCATTGCTTTGCAAAAGTCTGTGCATTGCTTTGCAATAGTCTCTGTGCATTGCTTTGCAATAGTCTGTGCATTGCTTTGCAATAATCTCTTTGCATTGCTTTGCAATAGTCTGTGCATTGCTTTGCAATAGTCTGTGCATTGCTTTGCAATAATCTGTGCATTGATTTGCAATAGTCTCTTTGCATTGCTTTACAATAGCCTCTGTGCATTGCTTTGCAATAGCCTGTGCATTGCTTTGCAATAGTTTATGCATTGCTTTGCAATAGTCTCTTTGCATTGCTTTGCAATAGCCTCTGTGCATTGCTTTGCAATAGTGTCTGTGCATTGCTTTGCAATAGTCTGGGCATTACTTTGCAATAGTCTCTTTGCATTGCTTTGCAATAATCTCTTTGCATTGCTTTGCAATAGTCTGTGCATTGCTTTGCAATAGTCTGTGCATTGCTTTGCAATAGTCTCTTTGCATTGCGTTGCAATTGTCTGTGCATTGCTTTGCAATAGTCTGTGCATTGCTTTGCAATAGTCTGTGCATTGCTTTGCAATAGTCTGTGCATTGCTTTGCAATAATCTGTGCATTGCTTTGCAATAGTCTCTTTGCATTGCTTTGCAATAGTCTGCGCATTGCTTTGCAATAGTCTCTTTGCATTGCTTTGCAATAGTCTGTGCATTGCTTTGCAATAGTCTGTGCATTGCTTTGCAATAGTCTCTGTGCATTGCTTTGCAATAGTCTGTGCATTGCTTTGCAATAATCTGTGCATTGCTTTGCAATAGTCTCTTTGCATTGCTTTGCAATAGTCTGTGCATTGCTTTGCAATAGTCTGTGCATTGCTTTGCAATAGTCTCTTTGCATTGCTTTGCAATATCCTCTGTGCATTGCTTTGCAACAGTCTCTGTGCATTGCTTTGCAATAGTCTGTGCATTGCTTTGCAATAGTCTCTTTGCCTTGCTTTGCAATAGTCTGTGCATTGCTTTGCAATAATCTGTGCATTGATTTGCAATAGTCTCTTTGCATTGCTTTGCAATAGTCTGTGCATTGCTTTGCAATAGTCTCTTTGCATTGCTTTGCAATAGTCTGTGCATTGCTTTGCAATAGTCTCTTTGCATTGCTTTACAATAGCCTCTGTGCATTGCTTTGCAATAGCCTGTGCATTGCTTTGCAATAGTTTGTGCATTGCTTTGCAATAGTCTGTGCATTGCTTTGCAATAGTCTCTGTGCATTGCTTTGCAATAGTCTGTGCATTGCTTTGCAATAGTCTGTGCATTGCTTTGCAATAGTCTTTGCATTCTTTGCAATAGTCTGTGCATTGCTTTGCAATAGTCTGTGCATTGCTTTGCAATAGTCTATTTGCATTGCTTTACAATAGTCTCTTTGCATTGCTTTGCAATAGTCTGTGCATTGCTTTGCAATAGTCTCTTTGCCTTGCTTTGCAATAGTCTCTTTGCATTGCTTTGCGATAGTCTGTGCATTGCTTTGCAATAGTCTATGCATTGCTTTGCAATAGTCTTAATGCATTGCTTTGCAATAGTCTGTGCATTGCTTTGCAATAATCTGTGCATTGCTTTGCAATAGTCTCTTTGCTTTGCAATAGTCTGTGCATTGCTTTGCAATAGTCTGTGCATTGCTTTGCAATAGTCTCTGTGCATTGCTTTAAAATAGTCTCTGTGCATTGCTTTGCAATAGTCTCTGTGCATTGCTTTGCAATAGTCTGTGCATTGCTTTGCAATAGTCTCTATGCATTGCTTTACAATAGCCTCCGTGCATTGCTTTGCAATAGTCTCTGCATTGCTTTGCAATAGTCTGTGCATTGCTTAGCAATAGTCTCTGTGCATTGGTTTGCAATAGTCTGTGCATTGCTTTGCAATAGTCTGTGCATTGCTTGGCAATAGTCTGTGCATTGCTTTGCAATAGTCTGTGCATTGCTTTGCAATAGTCTCTGTGCATTGCTTTGCAATATCCTCTGTGCATTGCTTTGCAATAGTCTGTGCATTGCTTTGCAATAGTCTCTGTGCATTGCTTTGCAATAGTCTCTGTGCATTGCTTTGCAATAGTCTGTGCATTGCTTTGCAATAGTCTCTGTGCATAGATTTGCAATAGTCTCTGTGCATTGCTTTGCAATAGTCTGTGCATTGCTTTGCAATAGTCTCTGTGCATTGCTTTGCAATAGTCTGTGCATTGCTTTGCAATAGTCTCTTTGCATTGCTTTGCAATAGTCTCTTTGCATTGCTTTGCAATAGTTTGTGCATTGCTTTGCAATAGTCTCTGCATTGCTTTGCAATAGTCTCTTTGCATTGCGTTGCAATAGTCTGTGCATTGCTTTGCAATAGACTGTGCATTGCTTTGCAATAGTCTGTGCATTGCTTTGCAATAATCTATGCATTGGTTTGCAATAGTCTGTGCATTGCTTTGCAATAGTCTGTGCATTGCTTTGCAATAATCTGTGCATTGATTTGCAATAGTCTCTTTGCATTGCTTTACAATAGCCTCTGTGCATTGCTTTGCAATAGCCTGTGCATTGCTTTGCAATAGTTTGTGCATTGCTTTGCAATAGTCTCTTTGCATTGCTTTGCAATAGCCTCTGTGCATTGCTTTGCAATAGTCTCTGTGCATTGCTTTGCAATAGTCTGGGCATTACTTTGCAATAGTCTCTTTGCATTGCTTTGCAATAATCTCTTTGCATTGCTTTGCAATAATCTGTGCATTGCTTTGCAATAGTCTGTGCATTGCTTTGCAATAGTCTCTTTGCATTGCGTTGCAATTGTCCGTGCATTGCTTTGCAATAGTCTGTGCATTGCTTTGCAATAGTCTTTGCAATAATCTGTGCATTGCTTTGCAATAGTCTCTTTGCATTGCTTTGCAATAGTCTACGCATTGCTTTGCAAGAGTCTCTTTGCATTGCTTTGCAATAGTCTGTGCATTGCTTTGCAATAGTCTGTGCATTGCTTTGCAATAGTCTCTGTGCATTGCTTTGCAATAGTCTGTGCATTGCTTTGCAATAATCTGTGCATTGCTTTGCAATAGTCTCTTTGCATTGCTTTGCAATAGTCTGTGCATTGCTTTGCAATAGTCTCTTTGCATTGCTTTGCAATAGTCTGTGCATTGCTTTGCAATAATCTGTGCATTGCTTTGCAATAGTCTCTTTGCATTGCTTTGCAATAGTCTGTGCATTGCTTTGCAATAGTCTCTTTGCATTGCTTTGCAATAGTCTGTGCATTGCTTTGCAATAGTCTGTGCATTGCTTTGCAATAGTCTCTTTGCATTGCTTTGCAATATCCTCTGTGCATTGCTTTGCAGTAGTCTCTGTGCATTGCTTTGCAATAATCTGTGCATTGCTTTGCAATAGTCTCTGTGCATTGCTTTGCAATAGTCTGTGCATTGCTTTGCAATAATCTGTGCATTGCTTTGCAATAGTCTCTTTGCATTGCTTTGCAATAGTCTGCGCATTGCTTTGCAATAGTCTCTTTGCATTGCTTTGCAATAGTCTGTGCATTGCTTTGCAATAGTCTGTGCATTGCTTTGCAATAGTCTCTGTGCATTGCTTTGCAATAGTCTGTGCATTGCTTTGCAATAATCTGTGCATTGCTTTGCAATAGTCTCTTTGCATTGCTTTGCAATAGTCTGTGCATTGCTTTGCAATAGTCTGTGCATTGCTTTGCAATAGTCTCTTTGCATTGCTTTGCAATATCCTCTGTGCATTGCTTTGCAACAGTCTCTGTGCATTGCTTTGCAATAGTCTGTGCATTGCTTTGCAATAGTCTCTTTGCCTTGCTTTGCAATAGTCTGTGCATTGCTTTGCAATAATCTGTGCATTGATTTGCAATAGTCTCTTTGCATTGCTTTGCAATAGTCTGTGCATTGCTTTGCAATAGTCTCTTTGCATTGCTTTGCAATAGTCTGTGCATTGCTTTGCAATAGTCTCTTTGCATTGCTTTACAATAGCCTCTGTGCATTGCTTTGCAATAGCCTGTGCATTGCTTTGCAATAGTTTGTGCATTGCTTTGCAATAGTCTGTGCATTGCTTTGCAATAGTCTCCGTGCATTGCTTTGCAATAGTCTCTGTGCATTGCTTTGCAATAGTCTGTGCATTGCTTTGCAATAGTCTGTGCATTGCTTTGCAATAGTCTTTGCATTCTTTGCAATAGTCTGTGCATTGCTTTGCAATAGTCTGTGCATTGCTTTGCAATAGTCTATTTGCATTGCTTTACAATAGTCTCTTTGCATTGCTTTGCAATAGTCTGTGCATTGCTTTGCAATAGTCTCTTTGCCTTGCTTTGCAATAGTCTCTTTGCATTGCTTTGCGATAGTCTGTGCATTGCTTTGCAATAGTCTGTGCATTGCTTTGCAATAGTCTTAATGCATTGCTTTGCAATAGTCTGTGCATTGCTTTGCAATAATCTGTGCATTGCTTTGCAATAGTCTCTTTGCTTTGCAATAGTCTGTGCATTGCTTTGCAATAGTCTGTGCATTGCTTTGCAATAGTCTCTGTGCATTGCTTTAAAATAGTCTCTGTGCATTGCTTTGCAATAGTCTCTGTGCATTGCTTTGCAATAGTCTGTGCATTGCTTTGCAATAGTCTCTATGCATTGCTTTACAATAGCCTCCGTGCATTGCTTTGCAATAGTCTCTGCATTGCTTTGCAATAGTCTGTGCATTGCTTAGCAATAGTCTCTGTGCATTGGTTTGCAATAGTCTGTGCATTGCTTTGCAATAGTCTGTGCATTGCTTGGCAATAGTCTGTGCATTGCTTTGCAATAGTCTGTGCATTGCTTTGCAATAGTCTCTGTGCATTGCTTTGCAATATCCTCTGTGCATTGCTTTGCAATAGTCTGTGCATTGCTTTGCAATAGTCTCTGTGCATTGCTTTGCAATAGTCTCTGTGCATTGGTTTGCAATAGTCTGTGCATTGCTTTGCAATAGTCTGTGCATTGCTTTGCAATAATCTGTGCATTGATTTGCAATAGTCTCTTTGCATTGCTTTACAATAGCCTCTGTGCATTGCTTTGCAATAGCCTGTGCATTGCTTTGCAATAGTTTGTGCATTGCTTTGCAATAGTCTCTTTGCATTGCTTTGCAATAGCCTCTGTGCATTGCTTTGCAATAGTCTCTGTGCATTGCTTTGCAATAGTCTGGGCATTACTTTGCAATAGTCTCTTTGCATTGCTTTGCAATAATCTCTTTGCATTGCTTTGCAATAATCTGTGCATTGCTTTGCAATAGTCTGTGCATTGCTTTGCAATAGTCTCTTTGCATTGCGTTGCAATTGTCCGTGCATTGCTTTGCAATAGTCTGTGCATTGCTTTGCAATAGTCTTTGCAATAATCTGTGCATTGCTTTGCAATAGTCTCTTTGCATTGCTTTGCAATAGTCTGCGCATTGCTTTGCAAGAGTCTCTTTGCATTGCTTTGCAATAGTCTGTGCATTGCTTTGCAATAGTCTGTGCATTGCTTTGCAATAGTCTCTGTGCATTGCTTTGCAATAGTCTGTGCATTGCTTTGCAATAATCTGTGCATTGCTTTGCAATAGTCTCTTTGCATTGCTTTGCAATAGTCTGTGCATTGCTTTGCAATAGTCTCTTTGCATTGCTTTGCAATAGTCTGTGCATTGCTTTGCAATAATCTGTGCATTGCTTTGCAATAGTCTCTTTGCATTGCTTTGCAATAGTCTGTGCATTGCTTTGCAATAGTCTCTTTGCATTGCTTTGCAATAGTCTGTGCATTGCTTTGCAATAGTCTGTGCATTGCTTTGCAATAGTCTCTTTGCATTGCTTTGCAATATCCTCTGTGCATTGCTTTGCAGTAGTCTCTGTGCATTGCTTTGCAATAATCTGTGCATTGCTTTGCAATAGTCTCTGTGCATTGCTTTGCAATAGTCTGTGCATTGCTTTGCAATAATCTGTGCATTGCTTTGCAATAGTCTCTTTGCATTGCTTTGCAATAGTCTCTTTGCATTGCTTTGCAATAGTCTGTGCATTGCTTTGCAATAGTCTCTTTGCATTGCTTTGCAATATCCTCTGTGCATTGCTTTGCAACAGTCTCTGTGCATTGCTTTGCAATAGTCTGTGCATTGCTTTGCAATAGTCTCTTTGCCTTGCTTTGCAATAGTCTCTTTGCATTGCTTTGCAATAGTCTGTGCATTGCTTTGCAATAGTCTGTGCATTGCTTTGCAAAAGTCTGTGCATTGCTTTGCAATAGTCTCTGTGCATTGCTTTGCAATAGTCTGTGCATTGCTTTGCAATAATCTCTTTGCATTGCTTTGCAATAGTCTGTGCATTGCTTTGCAATAGTCTGTGCATTGCTTTGCAATAGTCTCTCTTTGCATTGCTTTGCAATAGCCTCTGTGCATTGCTTTGCAATAGCCTCTGTGCATTGCTTTGCAATAGCCTCTGTGCATTGCTTTTCAATAGTCTGTGCATTGCTTTGCAATAGTCTCTTTGCATTGCTTTACAATAGCCTCTGTGCATTGATTTGCAATAGCCTGTGCATTGCTTCGCAATAGTTTGTGCATTGCTTTGCAATAGTCTGTGCATTGCTTTGCAATAGTCTCCGTGCATTGCTTTGCAATAGTCTCTGTGCATTGCTTTGCAATAGTCTGTGCATTGCTTTGCAATAGTCTGTGCATTGCTTTGCAATAGTCTTTGCATTGCTTTGCAATAGTCTGTGCATTGCTTTGCAATAGTCTGTGCATTGCTTTGAAATAGTCTATTTGCATTGCTTTACAATAGTCTCTTTGCATTGCTTTGCAATAGTCTGTGCATTGCTTTGCAATAGTCTCTTTGCCTTGCTTTGCAATAGTCTCTGTGCATTGCTTTGCAATAGTCTGTGCATTGCTTTGCAATAGTCTCTGTGCATTGCTTTGCAATAGTCTGTGCATTGCTTTGCAATAGTCTCTTTGCATTGCTTTGCAATAGTCTCTTTGCATTGCTTTGCAATAGTTTGTGCATTGCTTTGCAATAGTCTCTGCATTGCTTTGCAATAGCCTCTTTGCATTGCGTTGCAATAGTCTGTGCATTGCTTTGCAATAGACTGTGCATTGCTTTGCAATAGTCTGTGCTTTGCTTTGCAATAATCTGTGCATTGGTTTGCAATAGTCTGTGCATTGCTTTGCAATAGTCTGTGCATTGCTTTGCGATAATCTGTGCATTGATTTGCAATAGTCTCTTTGCATTGCTTTACAATAGCCTCTGTGCATTGCTTTGCAATAGCCTGTGCATTGCTTTGCAATAGTTTGTGCATTGCTTTGCAATAGTCTCTTTGCATTGCTTTGCAATAGCCTCTGTGCATTGCTTTGCAATAGTCTCTGTGCATTGCTTTGGAATAGTCTGGGCATTACTTTGCAATAGTCTCTTTGCATTGCTTTGCAATAATCTCTTTGCATTGCTTTGCAATAGTCTGTGCATTGCTTTGCAATAGTCTGTGCATTGCTTTGCAATAGTCTCTTTGCATTGCGTTGCAATTGTCCGTGCATTGCTTTGCAATAGTCTGTGCATTGCTTTGCAATAGTCTGTGCATTGCTTTGCAATAGTCTGTGCATTGCTTTGCAATAATCTGTGCATTGCTTTGCAATAGTCTCTTTGCATTGCTTTGCAATAGTCTGCGCATTGCTTTGCAAGAGTCTCTTTGCATTGCTTTGCAATAGTCTGTGCATTGCTTTGCAATAGTCTGTGCATTGCTTTGCAATAGTCTCTGTGCATTGCTTTGCAATAGTCTGTGCATTGCTTTGCAGTAATCTGTGCATTGCTTTGCAATAGTCTCTTTGCATTGCTTTGCAATAGTCTGTGCATTGCTTTGCAATAGTCTGTGCATTGCTTTGCAATAGTCTCTTTGCATTGCTTTGCAATATCCTCTGTGCATTGCTTTGCAACAGTCTCTGTGCATTGCTTTGCAATAGTCTGTGCATTGCTTTGCAATAGTCTCTTTGCCTTGCTTTGCAATAGTCTGTGCATTGCTTTGCAATAATCTGTGCATTGCTTTGCAATAGTCTCTTTGCATTGCTTTGCAATAGTCTGTGCATTGCTTTGCAATAGTCTCTTTGCATTGCTTTGCAATAGTCTGTGCATTGCTTTGCAATAGTCTGTGCATTGCTTTGCAATAGTCTCTTTGCATTGCTTTGCAATATCCTCTGTGCATTGCTTTGCAACAGTCTCTGTGCATTGCTTTGCAATAATCTGTGCATTGCTTTGCAATAGTCTCTGTGCATTGCTTTGCAATAGTCTGTGCATTGCTTTGCAATAATCTGTGCATTGCTTTGCAATAGTCTCTTTGCATTGCTTTGCAATAGTCTGTGCATTGCTTTGCAATAGTCTGTGCATTGCTTTGCAATAGTCTCTTTGCATTGCTTTGCAATATCCTCTGTGCATTGCTTTGCAACAGTCTCTGTGCATTGCTTTGCAATAGTCTGTGCATTGCTTTGCAATAGTCTCTTTGCCTTGCTTTGCAATAGTCTCTTTGCATTGCTTTGCAATAGTCTGTGCATTGCTTTGCAATAGTCTGTGCATTGCTTTGCAAAAGTCTGTGCATTGCTTTGCAATAGTCTCTGTGCATTGCTTTGCAATAGTCTGTGCATTGCTTTGCAATAATCTCTTTGCATTGCTTTGCAATAGTCTGTGCATTGCTTTGCAATAGTCTGTGCATTGCTTTGCAATAGTCTCTCTTTGCATTGCTTTGCAATAGCCTCTGTGCATTGCTTTGCAATAGCCTCTGTGCATTGCTTTGCAATAGTCTGTGCATTGCTTTGCAATAGTCTCTTTGCATTGCTTTACAATAGCCTCTGTGCATTGCTTTGCAATAGCCTGTGCATTGCTTCGCAATAGTTTGTGCATTTCTTTGCAATAGTCTGTGCATTGCTTTGCAATAGTCTCCGTGCATTGCTTTGCAATAGTCTCTGTGCATTGCTTTGCAATAGTCTGTGCATTGCTTTGCAATAGTCTGTGCATTGCTTTGCAATAGTCTTTGCATTGCTTTGCAATAGTCTGTGCATTGCTTTGCAATAGTCTGTGCATTGCTTTGAAATAGTCTATTTGCATTGCTTTACAATAGTCTCTTTGCATTGCTTTGCAATAGTCTGTGCATTGCTTTGCAATAGTCTCTTTGCCTTGCTTTGCAATAGTCTCTGTGCATTGCTTTGCAATAGTCTGTGCATTGCTTTGCAATAGTCTCTGTGCATTGCTTTGCAATAGTCTGTGCATTGCTTTGCAATAGTCTCTTTGCATTGCTTTGCAATAGTCTCTTTGCATTGCTTTGCAATAGTTTGTGCATTGCTTTGCAATAGTCTCTGCATTGCTTTGCAATAGTCTCTTTGCATTGCGTTGCAATAGTCTGTGCATTGCTTTGCAATAGACTGTGCATTGCTTTGCAATAGTCTGTGCATTGCTTTGCAATAATCTGTGCATTGGTTTGCAATAGTCTGTGCATTGCTTTGCAATAGTCTGTGCATTGCTTTGCAATAATCTGTGCATTGATTTGCAATAGTCTCTTTGCATTGCTTTACAATAGCCTCTGTGCATTGCTTTGCAATAGCCTGTGCATTGCTTTGCAATAGTTTGTGCATTGCTTTGCAATAGTCTCTTTGCATTGCTTTGCAATAGCCTCTGTGCATTGCTTTGCAATAGTCTCTGTGCATTGCTTTGCAATAGTCTGGGCATTACTTTGCAATAGTCTCTTTGCATTGCTTTGCAATAATCTCTTTGCATTGCTTTGCAATAGTCTGCGCATTGCTTTGCAATAGTCTGTGCATTGCTTTGCAATAGTCTGTGCTTTGCTTTGCAATAATCTGTGCATTGCTTTGCAATAGTCTCTTTGCATTGCTTTGCAATAGTCTGTGCATTGCTTTGCAATAGTCTGTGCATTGCTTTGCAATAGTCTCTTTGCATTGCTTTGCAATAGTCTGTGCATTGCTTTGCAATAATCTGTGCATTGCATTGCAATAGTCTCTTTGCATTGCTTTGCAATAGTCTGTGCATTGCTTTGCAATAGTCTCTTTGCATTGCTTTGCAATAGTCTGTGCATTGCTTTGCAATAGTCTGTGCATTGCTTTGCAATAGTCTCTTTGCATTGCTTTGCAATATCCTCTGTGCATTGCTTTGCAACAGTCTCTGTGCATTGCTTTGCAATAATCTGTGCATTGCTTTGCAATAGTCTCTGTGCATTGCTTTGCAATAGTCTGTGCATTGCTTTGCAATAATCTGTGCATTGCTTTGCAATAGTCTCTTTGCATTGCTTTGCAATAGTCTGTGCATTGCTTTGCAATAGTCTGTGCATTGCTTTGCAATAGTCTCTTTGCATTGCTTTGCAATATCCTCTGTGCATTGCTTTGCAACAGTCTCTGTGCATTGCTTTGCAATAGTCTGTGCATTGCTTTGCAATAGTCTCTTTGCCTTGCTTTGCAATAGTCTCTTTGCATTGCTTTGCAATAGTCTGTGCATTGCTTTGCAATAGTCTGTGCATTGCTTTGCAAAAGTCTGTGCATTGCTTTGCAATAGTCTCTGTGCATTGCTTTCCAATAGTCTGTGCATTGCCTTGCAATAATCTCTTTGCATTGCTTTGCAATAGTCTGTGCATTGCTTTGCAATAGTCTGTGCATTGCTTTGCAATAGTCTCTCTTTGCATTGCTTTGCAATAGCCTCTGTGCATTGCTTTGCAATAGCCTCTGTGCATTGCTTTTCAATAGTCTGTGCATTGCTTTGCAATAGTCTCTTTGCATTGCTTTACAATAGCCTCTGTGCATTGCTTTGCAATAGCCTGTGCATTGCTTCGCAATAGTTTGTGCATTGCTTTGCAATAGTCTGTGCATTGCTTTGCAATAGTCTCCGTGCATTGCTTTGCAATAGTCTCTGTGCATTGCTTTGCAATAGTCTGTGCATTGCTTTGCAATAGTCTGTGCATTGCTTTGCAATAGTCTTTGCATTGCTTTGCAATAGTCTGTGCATTGCTTTGCAATAGTCTGTGCATTGCTTTGAAATAGTCTATTTGCATTGCTTTACAATAGTCTCTTTGCATTGCTTTGCAATAGTCTGTGCATTGCTTTGCAATAGTCTCTTTGCCTTGCTTTGCAATAGTCTCTGTGCATTGCTTTGCAATAGTCTGTGCATTGCTTTGCAATAGTCTCTGTGCATTGCTTTGCAATAGTCTGTGCATTGCTTTGCAATAATCTCTTTGCATTGCTTTGCAATAGTCTGTGCATTGCTTTGCAATAGTCTGTGCATTGCTTTGCAATAGTCTCTCTTTGCATTGCTTTGCAATAGCCTCTGTGCATTGCTTTTCAATAGTCTGTGCATTGCTTTGCAATAGTCTCTTTGTATTGCTTTACAATAGCCTCTGTGCATTGCTTTGCAATAGCCTGTGCATTGCTTCGCAATAGTTTGTGCATTGCTTTGCAATAGTCTGTGCATTGCTTTGCAATAGTCTCCGTGCATTGCTTTGCAATAGTCTCTGTGCATTGCTTTGCAATAGTCTGTGCATTGCTTTGCAATAGTCTGTGCATTGCTTTGCAATAGTCTTTGCATTGCTTTGCAATAGTCTGTGCATTGCTTTGCAATAGTCTGTGCATTGCTTTGAAATAGTCTATTTGCATTGCTTTACAATAGTCTCTTTGCATTGCTTTGCAATAGTCTGTGCATTGCTTTGCAATAGTCTCTTTGCCTTGCTTTGCAATAGTCTCTGTGCATTGCTTTGCAATAGTCTGTGCATTGCTTTGCAATAGTCTCTGTGCATTGCTTTGCAATAGTCTGTGCATTGCTTTGCAATAGTCTCTTTGCATTGCTTTGCAATAGTCTCTTTGCATTGCTTTGCAATAGTTTGTGCATTGCTTTGCAATAGTCTCTGCATTGCTTTGCAATAGCCTCTTTGCATTGCGTTGCAATAGTCTGTGCATTGCTTTGCAATAGACTGTGCATTGCTTTGCAATAGTCTGTGCTTTGCTTTGCAATAATCTGTGCATTGGTTTGCAATAGTCTGTGCATTGCTTTGCAATAGTCTGTGCATTGCTTTGCGATAATCTGTGCATTGATTTGCAATAGTCTCTTTGCATTGCTTTACAATAGCCTCTGTGCATTGCTTTGCAATAGCCTGTGCATTGCTTTGCAATAGTTTGTGCATTGCTTTGCAATAGTCTCTTTGCATTGCTTTGCAATAGCCTCTGTGCATTGCTTTGCAATAGTCTCTGTGCATTGCTTTGCAATAGTCTGGGCATTATTTTGCAATAGTCTCTTTGCATTGCTTTGCAATAATCTCTTTGCATTGCTTTGCAATAGTCTCTTTGCATTGCTTTGCAATAGTCTGTGCATTGCTTTGCAATAGTCTGTGCATTGCTTTGCAATAGTCTCTTTGCATTGCGTTGCAATTGTCCGTGCATTGCTTTGCAATAGTCTGTGCATTGCTTTGCAATAGTCTGTGCATTGCTTTGCAATAGTCTGTGCATTGCTTTGCAATAATCTGTGCATTGCTTTGCAATAGTCTCTTTGCATTGCTTTGCAATAGTCTGCGCATTGCTTTGCAAGAGTCTCTTTGCATTGCTTTGCAATAGTCTGTGCATTGCTTTGCAATAGTCTGTGCATTGCTTTGCAATAGTCTCTGTGCATTGCTTTGCAATAGTCTGTGCATTGCTTTGCAGTAATCTGTGCATTGCTTTGCAATAGTCTCTTTGCATTGCTTTGCAATAGTCTGTGCATTGCTTTGCAATAGTCTGTGCATTGCTTTGCAATAGTCTCTTTGCATTGCTTTGCAATATCCTCTGTGCATTGCTTTGCAACAGTCTCTGTGCATTGCTTTGCAATAGTCTGTGCATTGCTTTGCAATAGTCTCTTTGCCTTGCGTTGCAATAGTCTGTGCATTGCTTTGCAATAATCTGTGCATTGCTTTGCAATAGTCTCTTTGCATTGCTTTGCAATAGTCTGTGCATTGCTTTGCAATAGTCTCTTTGCATTGCTTTGCAATAGTCTGTGCATTGCTTTGCAATAGTCTGTGCATTGCTTTGCAATAGTCTCTTTGCATTGCTTTGCAATATCCTCTGTGCATTGCTTTGCAACAGTCTCTGTGCATTGCTTTGCAATAATCTGTGCATTGCTTTGCAATAGTCTCTGTGCATTGCTTTGCAATAGTCTGTGCATTGCTTTGCAATAATCTGTGCATTGCTTTGCAATAGTCTCTTTGCATTGCTTTGCAATAGTCTGTGCATTGCTTTGCAATAGTCTGTGCATTGCTTTGCAATAGTCTCTTTGCATTGCTTTGCAATATCCTCTGTGCATTGCTTTGCAACAGTCTCTGTGCATTGCTCTGCAATAGTCTGTGCATTGCTTTGCAATAGTCTCTTTGCCTTGCTTTGCAATAGTCTCTTTGCATTGCTTTGCAATAGTCTGTGCATTGCTTTGCAATAGTCTGTGCATTGCTTTGCAAAAGTCTGTGCATTGCTTTGCAATATCCTCTGTTCATTGCTTTGCAACAGTCTCTGTGCATTGCTTTGCAATAGTCTGTGCATTGCTTTGCAATAGTCTCTTTGCCTTGCTTTGCAATAGTCTGTGCATTGCTTTGCAATAATCTGTGCATTGCTTTGCAATAGTCTCTTTGCATTGCTTTGCAATAGTCTGTGCATTGCTTTGCAATAGTCTCTTTGCATTGCTTTGCAATAGTCTGTGCATTGCTTTGCAATAGTCTGTGCATTGCTTTGCAATAGTCTCTTTGCATTGCTTTGCAATATCCTCTGTGCATTGCTTTGCAACAGTCTCTGTGCATTGCTTTGCAATAATCTGTGCATTGCTTTGCAATAGTCTCTGTGCATTGCTTTGCAATAGTCTGTGCATTGCTTTGCAATAATCTGTGCATTGCTTTGCAATAGTCTCTGTGCATTGCTTTGCAATAGTCTGTGCATTGCTTTGCAATAGTCTCTTTGCCTTGCTTTGCAATAGTCTCTTTGCATTGCTTTGCAATAGTCTGTGCATTGCTTTGCAATAGTCTGTGCATTGCTTTGCAAAAGTCTGTGCATTGCTTTGCAATAGTCTCTGTGCATTGCTTTGCAATAGTCTGTGCATTGCTTTGCAATAATCTCTTTGCATTGCTTTGCAATAGTCTGTGCATTGCTTTGCAATAGTCTGTGCATTGCTTTGCAATAGTCTCTCTTTGCATTGCTTTGCAATAGCCTCTGTGCATTGCTTTGCAATAGCCTCTGTGCATTGCTTTGCAATAGTCTGTGCATTGCTTTGCAATAGTCTCTTTGCATTGCTTTACAATAGCCTCTGTGCATTGCTTTGCAATAGCCTGTGCATTGCTTCGCAATAGTTTGTGCATTGCTTTGCAATAGTCTGTGCATTGCTTTGCAATAGTCTCCGTGCATTGCTTTGCAATAGTCTCTGTGCATTGCTTTGCAATAGTCTGTGCATTGCTTTGCAATAGTCTGTGCATTGCTTTGCAATAGTCTTTGCATTGCTTTGCAATAGTCTGTGCATTGCTTTGCAATAATCTGTGCATTGCTTTGAAATAGTCTATTTGCATTGCTTTACAATAGTCTCTTTGCATTGCTTTGCAATAGTCTGTGCATTGCTTTGCAATAGTCTCTTTGCCTTGCTTTGCAATAGTCTCTTTGCATTGCTTTGCAATAGTCTGTGCATTGCTTTGCAATAGTCTGTGCATTGCTTTGCAATAGTCTCTGTGCATTGCTTTGCAATAGTCTGTGCATTGCTTTGCAATAATCTGTGCATTGCTTTGCAATAGTCTCTTTGCTTTGCAATACTCTGTGCATTGCTTTGCAATAGTCTGTGCATTGCTTTAAAATAGTCTCTGTGCATTGCTTTGCAATAGTCTCTGTGCATTGCTTTGCAATAGTCTGTGCATTGCTTTGCAATAGTCTCTATGCATTGCTTTACAATAGCCTCCGTGCATTGCTTTGCAATAGTCTCTGCATTGCTTTGCAATAGTCTGTGCATTGCTTAGCAATAGTCTCTGTGCATTGGTTTGCAATAGTCTGTGCATTGCTTTGCAATAGTCTGTGCATTGCTTTGCAATAGTCTGTGCATTGCTTTGCAATAGTCTCTGTGCATTGCTTTGGAATAGCCTCTGTGCATTGCTTTGCAATAGTCTGTGCATTGCTTTGCAATAGTCTCTGTGCATTGCTTTGCAATAGTCTCTGTGCATTGCTTTGCAATAGTCTGTGCATTGCTTTGCAATAGTCTCTTTGCCTTGCTTTGCAATAGTCTCTTTGCATTGCTTTGCAATAGTCTGTGCATTGCTTTGCAATAGTCTGTGCATTGCTTTGCAAAAGTCTGTGCATTGCTTTGCAATAGTCTCTGTGCATTGCTTTGCAATAGTCTGTGCATTGCTTTGCAATAATCTCTTTGCATTGCTTTGCAATAGTCTGTGCATTGCTTTGCAATAGTCTGTGCATTGCTTTGCAATAATCTGTGCATTGATTTGCAATAGTCTCTTTGCATTGCTTTACAATAGCCTCTGTGCATTGCTTTGCAATAGCCTGTGCATTGCTTTGCAATAGTTTATGCATTGCTTTGCAATAGTCTCTTTGCATTGCTTTGCAATAGCCTCTGTGCATTGCTTTGCAATAGTCTCTGTGCATTGCTTTGCAATAGTCTGGGCATTACTTTGCAATAGTCTCTTTGCATTGCTTTGCAATAATCTCTTTGCATTGCTTTGCAATAGTCTGTGCATTGCTTTGCAATAGTCTGTGCATTGCTTTGCAATAGTCTCTTTGCATTGCGTTGCAATTGTCTGTGCATTGCTTTGCAATAGTCTGTGCATTGCTTTGCAATAGTCTGTGCATTGCTTTGCAATAGTCTGTGCATTGCCTTGCAATAATCTGTGCATTGCTTTGCAATAGTCTCTTTGCATTGCTTTGCAATAGTCTGCGCATTGCTTTGCAATAGTCTCTTTGCATTGCTTTGCAATAGTCTGTGCATTGCTTTGCAATAGTCTGTGCATTGCTTTGCAATAGTCTCTGTGCATTGCTTTGCAATAGTCTGTGCATTGCTTTGCAATAATCTGTGCATTGCTTTGCAATAGTCTCTTTGCATTGCTTTGCAATAGTCTGTGCATTGCTTTGCAATAATCTGTGCATTGCTTTGCAATAGTCTCTTTGCATTGCTTTGCAATAGTCTGTGCATTGCTTTGCAATAGTCTCTTTGCATTGCTTTGCAATAGTCTGTGCATTGCTTTGCAATAGTCTGTGCATTGCTTTGCAATAGTCTCTTTGCATTGCTTTGCAATATCCTCTGTGCATTGCTTTGCAACAGTCTCTGTGCATTGCTTTGCAATAATCTGTGCATTGCTTTGCAATAGTCTCTGTGCATTGCTTTGCAATAGTCTGTGCATTGCTTTGCAATAATCTGTGCATTGCTTTGCAATAGTCTCTGTGCATTGCTTTGCAATAGTCTGTGCATTGCTTTGCAATAGTCTCTTTGCCTTGCTTTGCAATAGTCTCTTTGCATTGCTTTGCAATAGTCTGTGCATTGCTTTGCAATAGTCTGTGCATTGCTTTGCAAAAGTCTGTGCATTGCTTTGCAATAGTCTCTGTGCATTGCTTTGCAATAGTCTGTGCATTGCTTTGCAATAATCTCTTTGCATTGCTTTGCAATAGTCTGTGCATTGCTTTGCAATAGTCTGTGCATTGCTTTGCAATAGTCTCTCTTTGCATTGCTTTGCAATAGCCTCTGTGCATTGCTTTGCAATAGCCTCTGTGCATTGCTTTGCAATAGTCTGTGCATTGCTTTGCAATAGTCTCTTTGCATTGCTTTACAATAGCCTCTGTGCATTGCTTTGCAATAGCCTGTGCATTGCTTCGCAATAGTTTGTGCATTGCTTTGCAATAGTCTGTGCATTGCTTTGCAATAGTCTCCGTGCATTGCTTTGCAATAGTCTCTGTGCATTGCTTTGCAATAGTCTGTGCATTGCTTTGCAATAGTCTGTGCATTGCTTTGCAATAGTCTTTGCATTGCTTTGCAATAGTCTGTGCATTGCTTTGCAATAATCTGTGCATTGCTTTGAAATAGTCTATTTGCATTGCTTTACAATAGTCTCTTTGCATTGCTTTGCAATAGTCTGTGCATTGCTTTGCAATAGTCTCTTTGCCTTGCTTTGCAATAGTCTCTTTGCATTGCTTTGCAATAGTCTGTGCATTGCTTTGCAATAGTCTGTGCATTGCTTTGCAATAGTCTCTGTGCATTGCTTTGCAATAGTCTGTGCATTGCTTTGCAATAATCTGTGCATTGCTTTGCAATAGTCTCTTTGCTTTGCAATACTCTGTGCATTGCTTTGCAATAGTCTGTGCATTGCTTTGCAATAGTCTCTGTGCATTGCTTTAAAATAGTCTCTGTGCATTGCTTTGCAATAGTCTCTGTGCATTGCTTTGCAATAGTCTGTGCATTGCTTTGCAATAGTCTCTATGCATTGCTTTACAATAGCCTCCGTGCATTGCTTTGCAATAGTCTCTGCATTGCTTTGCAATAGTCTGTGCATTGCTTAGCAATAGTCTCTGTGCATTGGTTTGCAATAGTCTGTGCATTGCTTTGCAATAGTCTGTGCATTGCTTTGCAATAGTCTGTGCATTGCTTTGCAATAGTCTCTGTGCATTGCTTTGGAATAGCCTCTGTGCATTGCTTTGCAATAGTCTGTGCATTGCTTTGCAATAGTCTCTGTGCATTGCTTTGCAATAGTCTCTGTGCATTGCTTTGCAATAGTCTGTGCATTGCTTTGCAATAGTCTCTTTGCCTTGCTTTGCAATAGTCTCTTTGCATTGCTTTGCAATAGTCTGTGCATTGCTTTGCAATAGTCTGGGCATTGCTTTGCAAAAGTCTGTGCATTGCTTTGCAATAGTCTCTGTGCATTGCTTTGCAATAGTCTGTGCATTGCTTTGCAATAATCTCTTTGCATTGCTTTGCAATAGTCTGTGCATTGCTTTGCAATAGTCTGTGCATTGCTTTGCAATAATCTGTGCATTGATTTGCAATAGTCTCTTTGCATTGCTTTACAATAGCCTCTGTGCATTGCTTTGCAATAGCCTGTGCATTGCTTTGCAATAGTTTATGCATTGCTTTGCAATAGTCTCTTTGCATTGCTTTGCAATAGCCTCTGTGCATTGCTTTGCAATAGTCTCTGTGCATTGCTTTGCAATAGTCTGGGCATTACTTTGCAATAGTCTCTTTGCATTGCTTTGCAATAATCTCTTTGCATTGCTTTGCAATAGTCTGTGCATTGCTTTGCAATAGTCTGTGCATTGCTTTGCAATAGTCTCTTTGCATTGCGTTGCAATTGTCTGTGCATTGCTTTGCAATAGTCTGTGCATTGCTTTGCAATAGTCTGTGCATTGCTTTGCAATAGTCTGTGCATTGCCTTGCAATAATCTGTGCATTGCTTTGCAATAGTCTCTTTGCATTGCTTTGCAATAGTCTGCGCATTGCTTTGCAATAGTCTCTTTGCATTGCTTTGCAATAGTCTGTGCATTGCTTTGCAATAGTCTGTGCATTGCTTTGCAATAGTCTCTGTGCATTGCTTTGCAATAGTCTGTGCATTGCTTTGCAATAGTCTCTGTGCATTGCTTTGCAATAGCCTCTGTGCATTGCTTTGCAATAGTCTGTGCATTGCTTTGCAATAGTCTCTGTGCATTGCTTTGCAATAGTCTCTGTGCATTGCTTTGCAATAGTCTGTGCATTGCTTTGCAATAGTCTCTGTGCATAGATTTGCAATAGTCTCTGTGCATTGCTTTGCAATAGTCTGTGCATTGCTTTGCAATAGTCTCTGTGCATTGCTTTGCAATAGTCTGTGCATTGCATTGCAATAGTCTCTTTGCATTGCTTTGCAATAGTCTCTTTGCATTGCTTTGCAATAGTTTGTGCATTGCTTTGCAATAGTCTCTTTGCATTGCGTTGCAATAGTCTGTGCATTGCTTTGCAATAGACTGTGCATTGCTTTGCAATAGTCTGTGCATTGCTTTGCAATAATCTGTGCATTGGTTTGCAATAGTCTGTGCATTGCTTTGCAATAATCTGTGCACTGATTTGCAATAGTCTCTTTGCATTGCTTTACAATAGCCTCTGTGCATTGCTTTGCAATAGCCTGTGCATTGCTTTGCAATAGTTTGTGCATTGCTTTGCAATAGTCTCTTTGCATTGCTTTGCAATAGCCTCTGTGCATTGCTTTGCAATAGTCTCTGTGCATTGCTTTGCAATAGTCTGGGCATTACTTTGCAATAGTCTCTTTGCATTGCTTTGCAATAATCTCTTTGCATTGCTTTGCAATAGTCTGTGCATTGCTTTGCAATAGTCTGTGCATTGCTTTGCAATAGTCTCTTTGCATTGCGTTGCAATTGTCCGTGCATTGCTTTGCAATAGTCTGTGCATTGCTTTGCAATAGTCTGTGCATTGCTTTGCAATAGTCTGTGCATTGCTTTGCAATAATCTGTGCATTGCTTTGCAATAGTCTCTTTGCATTGCTTTGCAATAGTCTGCGCATTGCTTTGCAAGAGTCTCTTTGCATTGCTTTGCAATAGTCTGTGCATTGCTTTGCAATAGTCTGTGCATTGCTTTGCAATAGTCTCTGTGCATTGCTTTGCAATAGTCTGTGCATTGCTTTGCAATAATCTGTGCATTGATTTGCAATAGTCTCTTTGCATTGCTTTGCAATAGTCTGTGCATTGCTTTGCAATAGTCTGTGCATTGCTTTGCAATAGTCTCTTTGCATTGCTTTGCAATAGTCTGTGCATTGCTTTGCAATAATCTGTGCATTGCTTTGCAATAGTCTCTTTGCATTGCTTTGCAATAGTCTGTGAATTGCTTTGCAATAGTCTCTTTGCATTGCTTTGCAATAGTCTGTGCATTGCTTTGCAATAGTCTGTGCATTGCTTTGCAATAGTCTCTTTGCATTGCTTTGCAATATCCTCTGTGCATTGCTTTGCAACAGTCTCTGTGCATTGCTTTGCAATAATCTGTGCATTGGTTTGCAATAGTCTGTGCATTGCTTTGCAATAGTCTGTGCATTGCTTTGCGATAATCTGTGCATTGATTTACAATAGTCTCTTTGCATTGCTTTACAATAGCCTCTGTGCATTGCTTTGCAATAGCCTGTGCATTGCTTTGCAATAGTTTGTGCATTGCTTTGCAATAGTCTCTTTGCATTGCTTTGCAATAGCCTCTGTGCATTGCTTTGCAATAGTCTCTGTGCATTGCTTTGCAATAGTCTGGGCATTACTTTGCAATAGTCTCTTTGCATTGCTTTGCAATAATCTCTTTGCATTGCTTTGCAATAGTCTGTGCATTGCTTTGCAATAGTCTGTGCATTGCTTTGCAATAGTCTCTTTGCATTGCGTTGCAATTGTCCGTGCATTGCTTTGCAATAGTCTGTGCATTGCTTTGCAATAGTCTGTGCATTGCTTTGCAATAGTCTGTGCATTGCTTTGCAATAATCTGTGCATTGCTTTGCAATAGTCTCTTTGCATTGCTTTGCAATAGTCTGCGCATTGCTTTGCAAGAGTCTCTTTGCATTGCTTTGCAATAGTCTGTGCATTGCTTTGCAATAGTCTGTGCATTGCTTTGCAATAGTCTCTGTGCATTGCTTTGCAATAGTCTGTGCATTGCTTTGCAGTAATCTGTGCATTGCTTTGCAATAGTCTCTTTGCATTGCTTTGCAATAGTCTGTGCATTGCTTTGCAATAGTCTGTGCATTGCTTTGCAATAGTCTCTTTGCATTGCTTTGCAATATCCTCTGTGCATTGCTTTGCAACAGTCTCTGTGCATTGCTTTGCAATAGTCTGTGCATTGCTTTGCAATAGTCTCTTTGCCTTGCGTTGCAATAGTCTGTGCATTGCTTTGCAATAATCTGTGCATTGCTTTGCAATAGTCTCTTTGCATTGCTTTGCAATAGTCTGTGCATTGCTTTGCAATAGTCTCTTTGCATTGCTTTGCAATAGTCTGTGCATTGCTTTGCAATAGTCTGTGCATTGCTTTGCAATAGTCTCTTTGCATTGCTTTGCAATATCCTCTGTGCATTGCTTTGCAACAGTCTCTGTGCATTGCTTTGCAATAATCTGTGCATTGCTTTGCAATAGTCTCTGTGCATTGCTTTGCAATAGTCTGTGCATTGCTTTGCAATAATCTGTGCATTGCTTTGCAATAGTCTCTTTGCATTGCTTTGCAATAGTCTGTGCATTGCTTTGCAATAGTCTGTGCATTGCTTTGCAATAGTCTCTTTGCATTGCTTTGCAATATCCTCTGTGCATTGCTTTGCAACAGTCTCTGTGCATTGCTTTGCAATAGTCTGTGCATTGCTTTGCAATAGTCTCTTTGCCTTGCTTTGCAATAGTCTCTTTGCATTGCTTTGCAATAGTCTGTGCATTGCTTTGCAATAGTCTGTGCATTGCTTTGCAAAAGTCTGTGCATTGCTTTGCAATATCCTCTGTTCATTGCTTTGCAACAGTCTCTGTGCATTGCTTTGCAATAGTCTGTGCATTGCTTTGCAATAGTCTCTTTGCCTTGCTTTGCAATAGTCTGTGCATTGCTTTGCAATAATCTGTGCATTGCTTTGCAATAGTCTCTTTGCATTGCTTTGCAATAGTCTGTGCATTGCTTTGCAATAGTCTCTTTGCATTGCTTTGCAATAGTCTGTGCATTGCTTTGCAATAGTCTGTGCATTGCTTTGCAATAGTCTCTTTGCATTGCTTTGCAATATCCTCTGTGCATTGCTTTGCAACAGTCTCTGTGCATTGCTTTGCAATAATCTGTGCATTGCTTTGCAATAGTCTCTGTGCATTGCTTTGCAATAGTCTGTGCATTGCTTTGCAATAATCTGTGCATTGCTTTGCAATAGTCTCTGTGCATTGCTTTGCAATAGTCTGTGCATTGCTTTGCAATAGTCTCTTTGCCTTGCTTTGCAATAGTCTCTTTGCATTGCTTTGCAATAGTCTGTGCATTGCTTTGCAATAGTCTGTGCATTGCTTTGCAAAAGTCTGTGCATTGCTTTGCAATAGTCTCTGTGCATTGCTTTGCAATAGTCTGTGCATTGCTTTGCAATAATCTCTTTGCATTGCTTTGCAATAGTCTGTGCATTGCTTTGCAATAGTCTCTCTTTGCATTGCTTTGCAATAGCCTCTGTGCATTGCTTTGCAATAGCCTCTGTGCATTGCTTTGCAATAGTCTGTGCATTGCTTTGCAATAGTCTCTTTGCATTGCTTTACAATAGCCTCTGTGCATTGCTTTGCAATAGCCTGTGCATTGCTTCGCAATAGTTTGTGCATTGCTTTGCAATAGTCTGTGCATTGCTTTGCAATAGTCTCCGTGCATTGCTTTGCAATAGTCTCTGTGCATTGCTTTGCAATAGTCTGTGCATTGCTTTGCAATAGTCTGTGCATTGCTTTGCAATAGTCTTTGCATTGCTTTGCAATAGTCTGTGCATTGCTTTGCAATAATCTGTGCATTGCTTTGAAATAGTCTATTTGCATTGCTTTACAATAGTCTCTTTGCATTGCTTTGCAATAGTCTGTGCATTGCTTTGCAATAGTCTCTTTGCCTTGCTTTGCAATAGTCTCTTTGCATTGCTTTGCAATAGTCTGTGCATTGCTTTGCAATAGTCTGTGCATTGCTTTGCAATAGTCTGTGCATTGCTTTGCAATAGTCTCTGTGCATTGCTTTGCAATAGTCTGTGCATTGCTTTGCAATAATCTGTGCATTGCTTTGCAATAGTCTCTTTGCTTTGCAATACTCTGTGCATTGCTTTGCAATAGTCTGTGCATTGCTTTGCAATAGTCTCTGTGCATTGCTTTAAAATAGTCTCTGTGCATTGCTTTGCAATAGTCTCTGTGCATTGCTTTGCAATAGTCTGTGCATTGCTTTGCAATAGTCTCTATGCATTGCTTTACAATAGCCTCCGTGCATTGCTTTGCAATAGTCTCTGCATTGCTTTGCAATAGTCTGTGCATTGCTTAGCAATAGTCTCTGTGCATTGGTTTGCAATAGTCTGTGCATTGCTTTGCAATAGTCTGTGCATTGCTTTGCAATAGTCTGTGCATTGCTTTGCAATAGTCTCTGTGCATTGCTTTGGAATAGCCTCTGTGCATTGCTTTGCAATAGTCTGTGCATTGCTTTGCAATAGTCTCTGTGCATTGCTTTGCAATAGTCTCTGTGCATTGCTTTGCAATAGTCTGTGCATTGCTTTGCAATAGTCTCTTTGCCTTGCTTTGCAATAGTCTCTTTGCATTGCTTTGCAATAGTCTGTGCATTGCTTTGCAATAGTCTGTGCATTGCTTTGCAAAAGTCTGTGCATTGCTTTGCAATAGTCTCTGTGCATTGCTTTGCAATAGTCTGTGCATTGCTTTGCAATAATCTCTTTGCATTGCTTTGCAATAGTCTGTGCATTGCTTTGCAATAGTCTGTGCATTGCTTTGCAATAATCTGTGCATTGATTTGCAATAGTCTCTTTGCATTGCTTTACAATAGCCTCTGTGCATTGCTTTGCAATAGCCTGTGCATTGCTTTGCAATAGTTTATGCATTGCTTTGCAATAGTCTCTTTGCATTGCTTTGCAATAGCCTCTGTGCATTGCTTTGCAATAGTGTCTGTGCATTGCTTTGCAATAGTCTGGGCATTACTTTGCAATAGTCTCTTTGCATTGCTTTGCAATAATCTCTTTGCATTGCTTTGCAATAGTCTGTGCATTGCTTTGCAATAGTCTGTGCATTGCTTTGCAATAGTCTCTTTGCATTGCGTTGCAATTGTCTGTGCATTGCTTTGCAATAGTCTGTGCATTGCTTTGCAATAGTCTGTGCATTGCTTTGCAATAGTCTGTGCATTGCCTTGCAATAATCTGTGCATTGCTTTGCAATAGTCTCTTTGCATTGCTTTGCAATAGTCTGCGCATTGCTTTGCAATAGTCTCTTTGCATTGCTTTGCAATAGTCTGTGCATTGCTTTGCAATAGTCTGTGCATTGCTTTGCAATAGTCTCTGTGCATTGCTTTGCAATAGTCTGTGCATTGCTTTGCAATAATCTGTGCATTGCTTTGCAATAGTCTCTTTGCATTGCTTTGCAATAGTCTGTGCATTGCTTTGCAAAAGTCTCAGTGCATTGCTTTGCAATAGTCTCTGTGCATTGCTTTGCAATAGTCTCTGTGCATTGCTTTGCAATAGTATGTGCATTGCTTTGCAATAGTCTCTATGCATTGCTTTACAATAGCCTCCGTGCATTGCTTTGCAATAGTCTCTGCATTGCTTTGCAATAGTCTGTGCATTGCTTTGCAATAGTCTGTGCATTGCTTTGCAATAGTCTCTGTGCATTGCTTTGCAATAGTCTGTGCATTGCTTTGCAATAGTCTGTGCATTGCTTTGCAATAGTCTGTGCATTGCTTTGCAATAGTCTGTGCATTGCTTTGCAATAGTCTCTGTGCATTGCTTTGCAATAGCCTCTGTGCATTGCTTTGCAATAGTCTGTGCATTGCTTTGCAATAGTCTCTGTGCATTGCTTTGCAATAGTCTCTGTGCATTGCTTTGCAATAGTCTGTGCATTGCTTTGCAATAGTCTCTGTGCATAGATTTGCAATAGTCTCTGTGCATTGCTTTGCAATAGTCTGTGCATTGCTTTGCAATAGTCTCTGTGCATTGCTTTGCAATAGTCTGTGCATTGCTTTGCAATAGTCTCTTTGCATTGCTTTGCAATAGTCTCTTTGCATTGCTTTGCAATAGTTTGTGCATTGCTTTGCAATAGTCTCTTTGCATTGCGTTGCAATAGTCTGTGCATTGCTTTGCAATAGACTGTGCATTGCTTTGCAATAGTCTGTGCATTGCTTTGCAATAATCTGTGCATTGGTTTGCAATAGTCTGTGCATTGCTTTGCAATAGTCTGTGCATTGCTTTGCAATAATCTGTGCACTGATTTGCAATAGTCTCTTTGCATTGCTTTACAATAGCCTCTGTGCATTGCTTTGCAATAGCCTGTGCATTGCTTTGCAATAGTTTGTGCATTGCTTTGCAATAGTCTCTTTGCATTGCTTTGCAATAGCCTCTGTGCATTGCTTTGCAATAGTCTCTGTGCATTGCTTTGCAATAGTCTGGGCATTACTTTGCAATAGTCTCTTTGCATTGCTTTGCAATAATCTCTTTGCATTGCTTTGCAATAGTCTGTGCATTGCTTTGCAATAGTCTGTGCATTGCTTTGCAATAGTCTCTTTGCATTGCGTTGCAATTGTCCGTGCATTGCTTTGCAATAGTCTGTGCATTGCTTTGCAATAGTCTGTGCATTGCTTTGCAATAGTCTGTGCATTGCTTTGCAATAATCTGTGCATTGCTTTGCAATAGTCTCTTTGCATTGCTTTGCAATAGTCTGCGCATTGCTTTGCAAGAGTCTCTTTGCATTGCTTTGCAATAGTCTGTGCATTGCTTTGCAATAGTCTGTGCATTGCTTTGCAATAGTCTCTGTGCATTGCTTTGCAATAGTCTGTGCATTGCTTTGCAATAATCTGTGCATTGATTTGCAATAGTCTCTTTGCATTGCTTTGCAATAGTCTGTGCATTGCTTTGCAATAGTCTGTGCATTGCTTTGCAATAGTCTCTTTGCATTGCTTTGCAATAGTCTGTGCATTGCTTTGCAATAATCTGTGCATTGCTTTGCAATAGTCTCTTTGCATTGCTTTGCAATAGTCTGTGAATTGCTTTGCAATAGTCTCTTTGCATTGCTTTGCAATAGTCTGTGCATTGCTTTGCAATAGTCTGTGCATTGCTTTGCAATAGTCTCTTTGCATTGCTTTGCAATATCCTCTGTGCATTGCTTTGCAACAGTCTCTGTGCATTGCTTTGCAATAATCTGTGCATTGCTTTGCAATAGTCTCTGTGCATTGCTTTGCAATAGTCTGTGCATTGCTTTGCAATAATCTGTGCATTGCTTTGCAATAGTCTCTTTGCATTGCTTTGCAATAGTCTGTGCATTGCTTTGCAATAGTCTCTTTGCATTGCTTTGCAATAGTCTCTTTGCATTGCTTTGCAATATCCTCTGTGCATTGCTTTGCAACAGTCTCTGTGCATTGCTTTGCAATAGTCTGTGCCTTGCTTTGCAATAGTCTCTTTGCCTTGCTTTGCAATAGTCTCTTTGCATTGCTTTGCAATAGTCTATGCATTGCTTTGCAATAGTCTGTGCATTGCTTTGCAAAAGTCTGTGCATTGCTTTGCAATAGTCTCTGTGCATTGCTTTGCAATAGTCTGTGCATTGCTTTGCAATAATCTCTTTGCATTGCTTTGCAATAGTCTGTGCATTGCTTTGCAATAGTCTGTGCATTGCTTTGCAATAGTCTCTCTTTGCATTGCTTTGCAATAGCCTCTGTGCATTGCTTTGCAATAGCCTCTGTGCATTGCTTTTCAATAGTCTGTGCATTGCTTTGCAATAGTCTCTTTGCATTGCTTTACAATAGCCTCTGTGCATTGCTTTGCAATAGCCTGTGCATTGCTTCGCAATAGTTTGTGCATTGCTTTGCAATAGTCTGTGCATTGCTTTGCAATAGTCTCCGTGCATTGCTTTGCATCAGTCTCTGTGCATTGCCTTGCAATAGTCTGTGCATTGCTTTGCAATAGTCTTTGCATTGCTTTGCAATAGTCTGTGCATTGCTTTGCAATAGTCTGTGCATTGCTTTGAAATAGTCTATTTGCATTGCTTTACAATAGTCTCTTTGCATTGCTTTGCAATAGTCTGTGCATTGCTTTGCAATAGTCTCTTTGCCTTGCTTTGCAATAGTCTCTGTGCATTGCTTTGCAATAGTCTGTGCATTGCTTTGCAATAGTCTCTTTGCATTGCTTTGCAATAGTCTCTTTGCATTGCTTTGCAATAGTTTGTGCATTGCTTTGCAATAGTCTCTGCATTGCTTTGCAATAGCCTCTTTGCATTGCGTTGCAATAGTCTGTGCATTGCTTTGCAATAGGCTGTGCATTGCTTTGCAATAGTCTGTGCTTTGCTTTGCAATAATCTGAGCATTGGTTTGCAATAGTCTGTGCATTGCTTTGCAATAGTCTGTGCATTGCTTTGCGATAATCTGTGCATTGATTTGCAATAGTCTATTTGCATTGCTTTACAATAGCCTCTGTGCATTGCTTTGCAATAGCCTGTGCATTGCTTTGCAATAGTTTGTGCATTGCTTTGCAATAGTCTCTTTGCATTGCTTTGCAATAGCCTCTGTGCATTGCTTTGCAATAGTCTCTGTGCATTGCTTTGCAATAGTCTGGGCATTACTTTGCAATAGTCTCTTTGCATTGCTTTACAATAATCTCTTTGCATTGCTTTGCAATAGTCTGTGCATTGCTTTGCAATAGTCTGTGCATTGCTTTGCAATAGTCTCTTTGCATTGCGTTGCAATTGTCCGTGCATTGCTTTGCAATAGTCTGTGCATTGCTTTGCAATAGTCTGTGCATTGCTTTGCAATAGTCTGTGCATTGCTTTGCAATAATCTGTGCATTGCTTTGCAATAGTCTCTTTGCATTGCTTTGCAATAGTCTGCGCATTGCTTTGCAAGAGTCTCTTTGCATTGCTTTGCAATAGTCTGTGCATTGCTTTGCAATAGTCTGTGCATTGCTTTGCAATAGTCTCTGTGCATTGCTTTGCAATAGTCTGTGCATTGCTTTGCAGTAATCTGTGCATTGCTTTGCAATAGTCTCTTTGCATTGCTTTGCAATAGTCTGTGCATTGCTTTGCAATAGTCTGTGCATTGCTTTGCAATAGTCTCTTTGCATTGCTTTGCAATATCCTCTGTGCATTGCTTTGCAACAGTCTCTGTGCATTGCTTTGCAATAGTCTGTGCATTGCTTTGCAATAGTCTCTTTGCCTTGCTTTTCAATAGTCTGTGCATTGCTTTGCAATAATCTGTGCATTGCTTTGCAATAGTCTCTTTGCATTGCTTTGCAATAGTCTGTGCATTGCTTTGCAATAGTCTCTTTGCATTGCTTTGCAATAGTCTGTGCATTGCTTTGCAATAGTCTGTGCATTGCTTTGCAATAGTCTCTTTGCATTGCTTTGCAATATCCTCTGTGCATTGCTTTGCAACAGTCTCTGTGCATTGCTTTGCAATAATCTGTGCATTGCTTTGCAATAGTCTCTGTGCATTGCTTTGCAATAGTCTGTGCATTGCTTTGCAATAGTCTGTGCATTGCTTTGCAATAATCTGTGCATTGCTTTGCAATAGTCTCTTTGCATTGCTTTGCAATAGTCTGTGCATTGCTTTGCAATAGTCTGTGCATTGCTTTGCAATAGTCTGTGCATTGCTTTGCAATAGTCTCTTTGCATTGCTTTGCAATATCCTCTGTGCATTGCTTTGCAACGGTCTCTGTGCATTGCTTTGCAATAGTCTGTGCATTGCTTTGCAATAGTCTCTTTGCCTTGCTTTGCAATAGTCTCTTTGCATTGCTTTGCAATAGTCTGTGCATTGCTTTGCAATAGTCTGTGCATTGCTTTGCAAAAGTCTGTGCATTGCTTTGCAATAGTCTCTGTGCATTGCTTTGCAATAGTCTGTGCATTGCTTTGCAATAATCTCTTTGCATTGCTTTGCAATAGTCTGTGCATTGCTTTGCAATAGTCTGTGCATTGCTTTGCAATAGTCTCTCTTTGCATTGCTTTGCAATAGCCTCTGTGCATTGCTTTGCAATAGCCTCTGTGCATTGCTTTGCAATAGCCTGTGCATTGCTTCGCAATAGTTTGTGCATTGCTTTGCAATAGTCTGTGCATTGCTTTGCAATAGTCTCCGTGCATTGCTTTGCAATAGTCTCTGTGCATTGCTTTGCAATAGTCTGTGCATTGCTTTGCAATAGTCTGTGCATTGCTTTGCAATAGTCTGTGCATTGCTTTGAAATAGTCTATTTGCATTGCTTTACAATAGTCTCTTTGCATTGCTTTGCAATAGTCTGTGCATTGCTTTGCAATAGTCTCTTTGCCTTGCTTTGCAATAGTCTCTGTGCATTGCTTTGCAATAGTCTGTGCATTGCTTTGCAATAGTCTGTGCATTGCTTTGCAATAGTCTCTTTGCATTGCTTTGCAATAGTCTCTTTGCATTGCTTTGCAATAGTTTGTGCATTGCTTTGCAATAGTCTCTGCATTGCTTTGCAATAGTCTCTTTGCATTGCGTTGCAATAGTCTGTGCATTGCTTTGCAATAGACTGTGCATTGCTTTGCAATAGTCTGTGCATTGCTTTGCAATAATCTGTGCATTGGTTTGCAATAGTCTGTGCATTGCTTTGCAATAGTCTGTGCATTGCTTTGCAATAATCTGTGCATTGATTTGCAATAGTCTCTTTGCATTGCTTTACAATAGCCTCTGTGCATTGCTTTGCAATAGCCTGTGCATTGCTTTGCAATAGTTTGTGCATTGCTTTGCAATAGTCTCTTTGCATTGCTTTGCAATAGCCTCTGTGCATTGCTTTGCAATAGTCTCTGTGCATTGCTTTGCAATAGTCTGGGCATTACTTTGCAATAGTCTCTTTGCATTGCTTTGCAATAATCTCTTTGCATTGCTTTGCAATAGTCTGCGCATTGCTTTGCAATAGTCTGTGCATTGTTTTGCAATAGTCTCTTTGCATTGCGTTGCAATTGTCCGTGCATTGCTTTGCAATAGTCTGTGCATTGCTTTGCAATAGTCTGTGCATTGCTTTGCAATAGTCTGTGCATTGCTTTGCAATAATCTGTGCATTGCTTTGCAATAGTCTCTTTGCATTGCTTTGCAATAGTCTGCGCATTGCTTTGCAAGAGTCTCTTTGCATTGCTTTGCAATAGTCTGTGCATTGCTTTGCAATAGTCTGTGCATTGCTTTGCAATAGTCTCTGTGCATTGCTTTGCAATAGTCTGTGCATTGCTTTGCAATAATCTGTGCATTGCTTTGCAATAGTCTCTTTGCATTGCTTTGCAATAGTCTGTGCATTGCTTTGCAATAGTCTGTGCATTGCTTTGCAATAGTCTCTTTGCATTGCTTTGCAATATCCTCTGTTCATTGCTTTGCAACAGTCTCTGTGCATTGCTTTGCAATAGTCTGTGCATTGCTTTGCAATAGTCTCTTTGCCTTGCTTTGCAATAGTCTGTGCATTGCTTTGCAATAATCTGTGCATTGCTTTGCAATAGTCTCTTTGCATTGCTTTGCAATAGTCTGTGCATTGCTTTGCAATAGTCTCTTTGCATTGCTTTGCAATAGTCTGTGCATTGCTTTGCAATAGTCTGTGCATTGCTTTGCAATAGTCTCTTTGCATTGCTTTGCAATATCCTCTGTGCATTGCTTTGCAACAGTCTCTGTGCATTGCTTTGCAATAATCTGTGCATTGCTTTGCAATAGTCTCTGTGCATTGCTTTGCAATAGTCTGTGCAGTGCTTTGCAATAATCTGTGCATTGCTTTGCAATAGTCTCTTTGCATTGCCTTGCAATAGTCTGTGCATTGCTTTGCAATAGTCTGTGCATTGCTTTGCAATAGTCTCTTTGCATTGCTTTGCAATATCCTCTGTGGATTGCTTTGCAACAGTCTCTGTGCATTGCTTTGCAATAGTCTGTGCATTGCTTTGCAATAGTCTCTTTGCCTTGCTTTGCAATAGTCTCTTTGCATTGCTTTGCAATAGTCTGTGCATTGCTTTGCAATAGTATGTGCATTGCTTTGCAAAAGTCTGTGCATTGCTTTGCAATAGTCTCTGTGCATTGCTTTGCAATAGTCTGTGCATTGCTTTGCAATAATCTCTTTGCATTGCTTTGCAATAGTCTGTGCATTGCTTTGCAATAGTCTGTGCATTGCTTTGCAATAGTCTCTCTTTGCATTGCTTTGCAATAGCCTCTGTGCATTGCTTTGCAATAGCCTCTGTGCATTGCTTTGCAATAGTCTGTGCATTGCTTTGCAATAGTCTCTTTGCATTGCTTTACAATAGCCTCTGTGCATTGCTTTGCAATAGCCTGTGCATTGCTTCGCAATAGTTTGTGCATTGCTTTGCAATAGTCTGTGCATTGCTTTGCAATAGTCTCCGTGCATTGCTTTGCAATAGTCTCTGTGCATTGCTTTGCAATAGTCTGTGCATTGCTTTGCAATAGTCTGTGCATTGCTTTGCAATAGTCTTTGCATTGCTTTGCAATAGTCTGTGCATTGCTTTGCAATAATCTGTGCATTGCTTTGAAATAGTCTATTTGCATTGCTTTACAATAGTCTCTTTGCATTGCTTTGCAATAGTCTGTGCATTGCTTTGCAATAGTCTCTTTGCCTTGCTTTGCAATAGTCTCTTTGCATTGCTTTGCAATAGTCTGTGCATTGCTTTGCAATAGTCTGTGCATTGCTTTGCAATAGTCTCTGTGCATTGCTTTGCAATAGTCTGTGCATTGCTTTGCAATAATCTGTGCATTGCTTTGCAATAGTCTCTTTGCTTTGCAATACTCTGTGCATTGCTTTGCAATAGTCTGTGCATTGCTTTGCAATAGTCTCTGTGCATTGCTTTAAAATAGTCTCTGTGCATTGCTTTGCAATAGTCTCTGTGCATTGCTTTGCAATAGTCTGTGCATTGCTTTGCAATAGTCTCTATGCATTGCTTTACAATAGCCTCCGTGCATTGCTTTGCAATAGTCTCTGCATTGCTTTGCAATAGTCTGTGCATTGCTTAGCAATAATCTCTGTGCATTGGTTTGCAATAGTCTGTGCATTGCTTTGCAATAGTCTGTGCATTGCTTTGCAATAGTCTGTGCATTGCTTTGCAATAGTCTTTGTGCATTGCTTTGGAATAGCCTCTGTGCATTGCTTTGCAATAGTCTGTGCATTGCTTTGCAATAGTCTCTGTGCATTGCTTTGCAATAGTCTCTGTGCATTGCTTTGCAATAGTCTGTGCATTGCTTTGCAATAGTCTCTTTGCCTTGCTTTGCAATAGTCTCTTTGCATTGCTTTGCAATAGTCTGTGCATTGCTTTGCAATAGTCTGTGCATTGCTTTGCAAAAGTCTGTGCATTGCTTTGCAATAGTCTCTGTGCATTGCTTTGCAATAGTCTGTGCATTGCTTTGCAATAATCTCTTTGCATTGCTTTGCAATAGTCTGTGCATTGCTTTGCAATAGTCTGTGCGTTGCTTTGCAATAATCTGTGCATTGATTTGCAATAGTCTCTTTGCATTGCTTTACAATAGCCTCTGTGCATTGCTTTGCAATAGCCTGTGCATTGCTTTGCAATAGTTTATGCATTGCTTTGCAATAGTTTATGCATTGCTTTGCAATAGTCTCTTTGCATTGCTTTGCAATAGCCTCTGTGCATTGCTTTGCAATAGTGTCTGTGCATTGCTTTGCAATAGTCTGGGCATTACTTTGCAATAGTCTCTTTGCATTGCTTTGCAATAATCTCTTTGCATTGCTTTGCAATAGTCTGTGCATTGCTTTGCAATAGTCTGTGCATTGCTTTGCAATAGTCTCTTTGCATTGCGTTGCAATTGTCTGTGCATTGCTTTGCAATAGTCTGTGCATTGCTTTGCAATAGTCTGTGCATTGCTTTGCAATAGTCTGTGCATTGCTTTGCAATAATCTGTGCATTGCTTTGCAATAGTCTCTTTGCATTGCTTTGCAATAGTCTGCGCATTGCTTTGCAATAGTCTCTTTGCATTGCTTTGCAATAGTCTGTGCATTGCTTTGCAATAGTCTGTGCATTGCTTTGCAATAGTCTCTGTGCATTGCTTTGCAATAGTCTGTGCATTGCTTTGCAATAATCTGTGCATTGCTTTGCAATAGTCTCTTTGCATTGCTTTGCAATAGTCTGTGCATTGCTTTGCAATAGTCTGTGCATTGCTTTGCAATAGTCTCTTTGCATTGCTTTGCAATATCCTCTGTGCATTGCTTTGCAACAGTCTCTGTGCATTGCTTTGCAATAGTCTGTGCATTGCTTTGCAATAGTCTCTTTGCCTTGCTTTGCAATAGTCTGTGCATTGCTTTGCAATAATCTGTGCATTGCTTTGCAATAGTCTCTTTGCATTGCTTTGCAATAGTCTGTGCATTGCTTTGCAATAGTCTCTTTGCATTGCTTTGCAATAGTCTGTGCATTGCTTTGCAATAGTCTCTTTGCATTGCTTTACAATAGCCTCTGTGCATTGCTTTGCAATAGCCTGTGCATTGCTTTGCAATAGTTTGTGCATTGCTTTGCAATAGTCTGTGCATTGCTTTGCAATAGTCTCCGTGCATTGCTTTGCAATAGTCTCTGTGCATTGCTTTGCAATAGTCTGTGCATTGCTTTGCAATAGTCTGTGCATTGCTTTGCAATAGTCTTTGCATTCTTTGCAATAGTCTGTGCATTGCTTTGCAATAGTCTGTGCATTGCTTTGCAATAGTCTATTTGCATTGCTTTACAATAGTCTCTTTGCATTGCTTTGCAATAGTCTGTGCATTGCTTTGCAATAGTCTCTTTGCCTTGCTTTGCAATAGTCTCTTTGCATTGCTTTGCGATAGTCTGTGCATTGCTTTGCAATAGTCTGTGCATTGCTTTGCAATAGTCTTAATGCATTGCTTTGCAATAGTCTGTGCATTGCTTTGCAATAATCTGTGCATTGCTTTGCAATAGTCTCTTTGCTTTGCAATAGTCTGTGCATTGCTTTGCAATAGTCTGTGCATTGCTTTGCAATAGTCTCTGTGCATTGCTTTAAAATAGTCTCTGTGCATTGCTTTGCAATAGTCTCTGTGCATTGCTTTGCAATAGTCTGTGCATTGCTTTGCAATAGTCTCTATGCATTGCTTTACAATAGCCTCCGTGCATTGCTTTGCAATAGTCTCTGCATTGCTTTGCAATAGTCTGTGCATTGCTTAGCAATAGTCTCTGTGCATTGGTTTGCAATAGTCTGTGCATTGCTTTGCAATAGTCTGTGCATTGCTTGGCAATAGTCTGTGCATTGCTTTGCAATAGTCTGTGCATTGCTTTGCAATAGTCTCTGTGCATTGCTTTGCAATATCCTCTGTGCATTGCTTTGCAATAGTCTGTGCATTGCTTTGCAATAGTCTCTGTGCATTGCTTTGCAATAGTCTCTGTGCATTGCTTTGCAATAGTCTGTGCATTGCTTTGCAATAGTCTCTGTGCATAGATTTCTAATAGTCTCTGTGCATTGCTTTGCAATAGTCTGTGCATTGCTTTGCAATAGTCTCTGTGCATTGCTTTGCAATAGTCTGTGCATTGCTTTGCAATAGTCTCTTTGCATTGCTTTGCAATAGTCTCTTTGCATTGCTTTGCAATAGTTTGTGCATTGCTTTGCAATAGTCTCTGCATTGCTTTGCAATAGTCTCTTTGCATTGCGTTGCAATAGTCTGTGCATTGCTTTGCAATAGACTGTGCATTGCTTTGCAATAGTCTGTGCATTGCTTTGCAATAATCTGTGCATTGGTTTGCAATAGTCTGTGCATTGCTTTGCAATAGTCTGTGCATTGCTTTGCAATAATCTGTGCATTGATTTGCAATAGTCTCTTTGCATTGCTTTACAATAGCCTCTGTGCATTGCTTTGCAATAGCCTGTGCATTGCTTTGCAATAGTTTGTGCATTGCTTTGCAATAGTCTCTTTGCATTGCTTTGCAATAGCCTCTGTGCATTGCTTTGCAATAGTCTCTGTGCATTGCTTTGCAATAGTCTGGGCATTACTTTGCAATAGTCTCTTTGCATTGCTTTGCAATAATCTCTTTGCATTGCTTTGCAATAATCTGTGCATTGCTTTGCAATAGTCTGTGCATTGCTTTGCAATAGTCTCTTTGCATTGCGTTGCAATTGTCCGTGCATTGCTTTGCAATAGTCTGTGCATTGCTTTGCAATAGTCTGTGCATTGCTTTGCAATAGTCTGTGCATTGCTTTGCAATAATCTGTGCATTGCTTTGCAATAGTCTCTTTGCATTGCTTTGCAATAGTCTGCGCATTGCTTTGCAAGAGTCTCTTTGCATTGCTTTGCAATAGTCTGTGCATTGCTTTGCAATAGTCTGTGCATTGCTTTGCAATAGTCTCTGTGCATTGCTTTGCAATAGTCTGTGCATTGCTTTGCAATAATCTGTGCATTGCTTTGCAATAGTCTCTTTGCATTGCTTTGCAATAGTCTGTGCATTGCTTTGCAATAGTCTCTTTGCATTGCTTTGCAATAGTCTGTGCATTGCTTTGCAATAATCTGTGCATTGCTTTGCAATAGTCTCTTTGCATTGCTTTGCAATAGTCTGTGCATTGCTTTGCAATAGTCTCTTTGCATTGCTTTGCAATAGTCTGTGCATTGCTTTGCAATAGTCTGTGCATTGCTTTGCAATAGTCTCTTTGCATTGCTTTGCAATATCCTCTGTGCATTGCTTTGCAGTAGTCTCTGTGCATTGCTTTGCAATAATCTGTGCATTGCTTTGCAATAGTCTCTGTGCATTGCTTTGCAATAGTCTGTGCATTGCTTTGCAATAATCTGTGCATTGCTTTGCAATAGTCTCTTTGCATTGCTTTGCAATAGTCTCTTTGCATTGCTTTGCAATAGTCTGTGCATTGCTTTGCAATAGTCTCTTTGCATTGCTTTGCAATATCCTCTGTGCATTGCTTTGCAACAGTCTCTGTGCATTGCTTTGCAATAGTCTGTGCATTGCTTTGCAATAGTCTCTTTGCCTTGCTTTGCAATAGTCTCTTTGCATTGCTTTGCAATAGTCTGTGCATTGCTTTGCAATAGTCTGTGCATTGCTTTGCAAAAGTCTGTGCATTGCTTTGCAATAGTCTCTGTGCATTGCTTTGCAATAGTCTGTGCAGTGCTTTGCAATAATCTCTTTGCATTGCTTTGCAATAGTCTGTGCATTGCTTTGCAATAGTCTGTGCATTGCTTTGCAATAGTCTCTCTTTGCATTGCTTTGCAATAGCCTCTGTGCATTGCTTTGCAATAGCCTCTGTGCATTGCTTTTCAATAGTCTGTGCATTGCTTTGCAATAGTCTCTTTGCATTGCTTTACAATAGCCTCTGTGCATTGCTTTGCAAAAGCCTGTGCATTGCTTCGCAATAGTTTGTGCATTGCTTTGCAATAGTCTGTGCATTGCTTTGCAATAGTCTCCGTGCATTGCTTTGCAATAGTCTCTGTGCATTGCTTTGCAATAGTCTGTGCATTGCTTTGCAATAGTCTGTGCATTGCTTTGCAATAGTCTTTGCATTGCTTTGCAATAGTCTGTGCATTGCTTTGCAATAGTCTGTGCATTGCTTTGAAATAGTCTATTTGCATTGCTTTACAATAGTCTCGTTGCATTGCTTTGCAATAGTCTGTGCATTGCTTTGCAATAGTCTCTTTGCCTTGCTTTGCAATAGTCTCTGTGCATTGCTTTGCAATAGTCTGTGCATTGCTTTGCAATAGTCTCTGTGCATTGCTTTGCAATAGTCTGTGCATTGCTTTGCAATAGTCTCTTTGCATTGCTTTGCAATAGTCTCTTTGCATTGCTTTGCAATAGTTTGTGCATTGCTTTGCAATAGTCTCTGCATTGCTTTGCAATAGCCTCTTTGCATTGCGTTGCAATAGTCTGTGCATTGCTTTGCAATAGACTGTGCATTGCTTTGCAATAGTCTGTGCTTTGCTTTGCAATAATCTGTGCATTGGTTTGCAATAGTCTGTGCATTGCTTTGCAATAGTCTGTGCATTGCTTTGCGATAATCTGTGCATTGATTTGCAATAGTCTCTTTGCATTGCTTTACAATAGCCTCTGTGCATTGCTTTGCAATAGCCTGTGCATTGCTTTGCAATAGTTTGTGCATTGCTTTGCAATAGTCTCTTTGCATTGCTTTGCAATAGCCTCTGTGCATTGCTTTGCAATAGTCTCTGTGCATTGCTTTGGAATAGTCTGGGCATTACTTTGCAATAGTCTCTTTGCATTGCTTTGCAATAATCTCTTTGCATTGCTTTGCAATAGTCTGTGCATTGCTTTGCAATAGTCTGTGCATTGCTTTGCAATAGTCTCTTTGCATTGCGTTGCAATTGTCCGTGCATTGCTTTGCAATAGTCTGTGCATTGCTTTGCAATAGTCTGTGCATTGCTTTGCAATAGTCTGTGCATTGCTTTGCAATAATCTGTGCATTGCTTTGCAATAGTCTCTTTGCATTGCTTTGCAATAGTCTGCGCATTGCTTTGCAAGAGTCTCTTTGCATTGCTTTGCAATAGTCTGTGCATTGCTTTGCAATAGTCTGTGCATTGCTTTGCAATAGTCTCTTTGCATTGCTTTGCAATAGTCTGTGCATTGCTTTGCAGTAATCTGTGCATTGCTTTGCAATAGTCTCTTTGCATTGCTTTGCAATAGTCTGTGCATTGCTTTGCAATAGTCTGTGCATTGCTTTGCAATAGTCTCTTTGCATTGCTTTGCAATATCCTCTGTGCATTGCTTTGCAACAGTCTCTGTGCATTGCTTTGCAATAGTCTGTGCATTGCTTTGCAATAGTCTCTTTGCCTTGCTTTTCAATAGTCTGTGCATTGCTTTGCAATAATCTGTGCATTGCTTTGCAATAGTCTCTTTGCATTGCTTTGCAATAGTCTGTGCATTGCTTTGCAATAGTCTCTTTGCATTGCTTTGCAATAGTCTGTGCATTGCTTTGCAATAGTCTGTGCATTGCTTTGCAATAGTCTCTTTGCATTGCTTTGCAATATCCTCTGTGCATTGCTTTGCAACAGTCTCTGTGCATTGCTTTGCAATAATCTGTGCATTGCTTTGCAATAGTCTCTGTGCATTGCTTTGCAATAGTCTGTGCATTGCTTTGCAATAGTCTGTGCATTGCTTTGCAATAATCTGTGCATTGCTTTGCAATAGTCTCTTTGCATTGCTTTGCAATAGTCTGTGCATTGCTTTGCAATAGTCTGTGCATTGCTTTGCAATAGTCTGTGCATTGCTTTGCAATAGTCTCTTTGCATTGCTTTGCAATATCCTCTGTGCATTGCTTTGCAACAGTCTCTGTGCATTGCTTTGCAATAGTCTGTGCATTGCTTTGCAATAGTCTCTTTGCCTTGCTTTGCAATAGTCTCTTTGCATTGCTTTGCAATAGTCTGTGCATTGCTTTGCAATAGTCTGTGCATTGCTTTGCAAAAGTCTGTGCATTGCTTTGCAATAGTCTCTGTGCATTGCTTTGCAATAGTCTGTGCATTGCTTTGCAATAATCTCTTTGCATTGCTTTGCAATAGTCTGTGCATTGCTTTGCAATAGTCTGTGCATTGCTTTGCAATAGTCTCTCTTTGCATTGCTTTGCAATAGCCTCTGTGCATTGCTTTGCAATAGCCTCTGTGCATTGCTTTGCAATAGCCTGTGCATTGCTTCGCAATAGTTTGTGCATTGCTTTGCAATAGTCTGTGCATTGCTTTGCAATAGTCTCCGTGCATTGCTTTGCAATAGTCTCTGTGCATTGCTTTGCAATAGTCTGTGCATTGCTTTGCAATAGTCTGTGCATTGCTTTGCAATAGTCTGTGCATTGCTTTGAAATAGTCTATTTGCATTGCTTTACAATAGTCTCTTTGCATTGCTTTGCAATAGTCTGTGCATTGCTTTGCAATAGTCTCTTTGCCTTGCTTTGCAATAGTCTCTGTGCATTGCTTTGCAATAGTCTGTGCATTGCTTTGCAATAGTCTGTGCATTGCTTTGCAATAGTCTCTTTGCATTGCTTTGCAATAGTCTCTTTGCATTGCTTTGCAATAGTTTGTGCATTGCTTTGCAATAGTCTCTGCATTGCTTTGCAATAGTCTCTTTGCATTGCGTTGCAATAGTCTGTGCATTGCTTTGCAATAGACTGTGCATTGCTTTGCAATAGTCTGTGCATTGCTTTGCAATAATCTGTGCATTGGTTTGCAATAGTCTGTGCATTGCTTTGCAATAGTCTGTGCATTGCTTTGCAATAATCTGTGCATTGATTTGCAATAGTCTCTTTGCATTGCTTTACAATAGCCTCTGTGCATTGCTTTGCAATAGCCTGTGCATTGCTTTGCAATAGTTTGTGCATTGCTTTGCAATAGTCTCTTTGCATTGCTTTGCAATAGCCTCTGTGCATTGCTTTGCAATAGTCTCTGTGCATTGCTTTGCAATAGTCTGGGCATTACTTTGCAATAGTCTCTTTGCATTGCTTTGCAATAATCTCTTTGCATTGCTTTGCAATAGTCTGCGCATTGCTTTGCAATAGTCTGTGCATTGTTTTGCAATAGTCTCTTTGCATTGCGTTGCAATTGTCCGTGCATTGCTTTGCAATAGTCTGTGCATTGCTTTGCAATAGTCTGTGCATTGCTTTGCAATAGTCTGTGCATTGCTTTGCAATAATCTGTGCATTGCTTTGCAATAGTCTCTTTGCATTGCTTTGCAATAGTCTGCGCATTGCTTTGCAAGAGTCTCTTTGCATTGCTTTGCAATAGTCTGTGCATTGCTTTGCAATAGTCTGTGCATTGCTTTGCAATAGTCTCTGTGCATTGCTTTGCAATAGTCTGTGCATTGCTTTGCAATAATCTGTGCATTGCTTTGCAATAGTCTCTTTGCATTGCTTTGCAATAGTCTGTGCATTGCTTTGCAATAGTCTGTGCATTGCTTTGCAATAGTCTCTTTGCATTGCTTTGCAATATCCTCTGTTCATTGCTTTGCAACAGTCTCTGTGCATTGCTTTGCAATAGTCTGTGCATTGCTTTGCAATAGTCTCTTTGCCTTGCTTTGCAATAGTCTGTGCATTGCTTTGCAATAATCTGTGCATTGCTTTGCAATAGTCTCTTTGCATTGCTTTGCAATAGTCTGTGCATTGCTTTGCAATAGTCTCTTTGCATTGCTTTGCAATAGTCTGTGCATTGCTTTGCAATAGTCTGTGCATTGCTTTGCAATAGTCTCTTTGCATTGCTTTGCAATATCCTCTGTGCATTGCTTTGCAACAGTCTCTGTGCATTGCTTTGCAATAATCTGTGCATTGCTTTGCAATAGTCTCTGTGCATTGCTTTGCAATAGTCTGTGCAGTGCTTTGCAATAATCTGTGCATTGCTTTGCAATAGTCTCTTTGCATTGCCTTGCAATAGTCTGTGCATTGCTTTGCAATAGTCTGTGCATTGCTTTGCAATAGTCTCTTTGCATTGCTTTGCAATATCCTCTGTGGATTGCTTTGCAACAGTCTCTGTGCATTGCTTTGCAATAGTCTGTGCATTGCTTTGCAATAGTCTCTTTGCCTTGCTTTGCAATAGTCTCTTTGCATTGCTTTGCAATAGTCTGTGCATTGCTTTGCAATAGTATGTGCATTGCTTTGCAAAAGTCTGTGCATTGCTTTGCAATAGTCTCTGTGCATTGCTTTGCAATAGTCTGTGCATTGCTTTGCAATAATCTCTTTGCATTGCTTTGCAATAGTCTGTGCATTGCTTTGCAATAGTCTGTGCATTGCTTTGCAATAGTCTCTCTTTGCATTGCTTTGCAATAGCCTCTGTGCATTGCTTTGCAATAGCCTCTGTGCATTGCTTTGCAATAGTCTGTGCATTGCTTTGCAATAGTCTCTTTGCATTGCTTTACAATAGCCTCTGTGCATTGCTTTGCAATAGCCTGTGCATTGCTTCGCAATAGTTTGTGCATTGCTTTGCAATAGTCTGTGCATTGCTTTGCAATAGTCTCCGTGCATTGCTTTGCAATAGTCTCTGTGCATTGCTTTGCAATAGTCTGTGCATTGCTTTGCAATAGTCTGTGCATTGCTTTGCAATAGTCTTTGCATTGCTTTGCAATAGTCTGTGCATTGCTTTGCAATAATCTGTGCATTGCTTTGAAATAGTCTATTTGCATTGCTTTACAATAGTCTCTTTGCATTGCTTTGCAATAGTCTGTGCATTGCTTTGCAATAGTCTCTTTGCCTTGCTTTGCAATAGTCTCTTTGCATTGCTTTGCAATAGTCTGTGCATTGCTTTGCAATAGTCTGTGCATTGCTTTGCAATAGTCTCTGTGCATTGCTTTGCAATAGTCTGTGCATTGCTTTGCAATAATCTGTGCATTGCTTTGCAATAGTCTCTTTGCTTTGCAATACTCTGTGCATTGCTTTGCAATAGTCTGTGCATTGCTTTGCAATAGTCTCTGTGCATTGCTTTAAAATAGTCTCTGTGCATTGCTTTGCAATAGTCTCTGTGCATTGCTTTGCAATAGTCTGTGCATTGCTTTGCAATAGTCTCTATGCATTGCTTTACAATAGCCTCCGTGCATTGCTTTGCAATAGTCTCTGCATTGCTTTGCAATAGTCTGTGCATTGCTTAGCAATAATCTCTGTGCATTGGTTTGCAATAGTCTGTGCATTGCTTTGCAATAGTCTGTGCATTGCTTTGCAATAGTCTGTGCATTGCTTTGCAATAGTCTTTGTGCATTGCTTTGGAATAGCCTCTGTGCATTGCTTTGCAATAGTCTGTGCATTGCTTTGCAATAGTCTCTGTGCATTGCTTTGCAATAGTCTCTGTGCATTGCTTTGCAATAGTCTGTGCATTGCTTTGCAATAGTCTCTTTGCCTTGCTTTGCAATAGTCTCTTTGCATTGCTTTGCAATAGTCTGTGCATTGCTTTGCAATAGTCTGTGCATTGCTTTGCAAAAGTCTGTGCATTGCTTTGCAATAGTCTCTGTGCATTGCTTTGCAATAGTCTGTGCATTGCTTTGCAATAATCTCTTTGCATTGCTTTGCAATAGTCTGTGCATTGCTTTGCAATAGTCTGTGCGTTGCTTTGCAATAATCTGTGCATTGATTTGCAATAGTCTCTTTGCATTGCTTTACAATAGCCTCTGTGCATTGCTTTGCAATAGCCTGTGCATTGCTTTGCAATAGTTTATGCATTGCTTTGCAATAGTTTATGCATTGCTTTGCAATAGTCTCTTTGCATTGCTTTGCAATAGCCTCTGTGCATTGCTTTGCAATAGTGTCTGTGCATTGCTTTGCAATAGTCTGGGCATTACTTTGCAATAGTCTCTTTGCATTGCTTTGCAATAATCTCTTTGCATTGCTTTGCAATAGTCTGTGCATTGCTTTGCAATAGTCTGTGCATTGCTTTGCAATAGTCTCTTTGCATTGCGTTGCAATTGTCTGTGCATTGCTTTGCAATAGTCTGTGCATTGCTTTGCAATAGTCTGTGCATTGCTTTGCAATAGTCTGTGCATTGCTTTGCAATAATCTGTGCATTGCTTTGCAATAGTCTCTTTGCATTGCTTTGCAATAGTCTGCGCATTGCTTTGCAATAGTCTCTTTGCATTGCTTTGCAATAGTCTGTGCATTGCTTTGCAATAGTCTGTGCATTGCTTTGCAATAGTCTCTGTGCATTGCTTTGCAATAGTCTGTGCATTGCTTTGCAATAATCTGTGCATTGCTTTGCAATAGTCTCTTTGCATTGCTTTGCAATAGTCTGTGCATTGCTTTGCAATAGTCTGTGCATTGCTTTGCAATAGTCTCTTTGCATTGCTTTGCAATATCCTCTGTGCATTGCTTTGCAACAGTCTCTGTGCATTGCTTTGCAATAGTCTGTGCATTGCTTTGCAATAGTCTCTTTGCCTTGCTTTGCAATAGTCTGTGCATTGCTTTGCAATAATCTGTGCATTGCTTTGCAATAGTCTCTTTGCATTGCTTTGCAATAGTCTGTGCATTGCTTTGCAATAGTCTCTTTGCATTGCTTTGCAATAGTCTGTGCATTGCTTTGCAATAGTCTCTTTGCATTGCTTTACAATAGCCTCTGTGCATTGCTTTGCAATAGCCTGTGCATTGCTTTGCAATAGTTTGTGCATTGCTTTGCAATAGTCTGTGCATTGCTTTGCAATAGTCTCCGTGCATTGCTTTGCAATAGTCTCTGTGCATTGCTTTGCAATAGTCTGTGCATTGCTTTGCAATAGTCTGTGCATTGCTTTGCAATAGTCTTTGCATTCTTTGCAATAGTCTGTGCATTGCTTTGCAATAGTCTGTGCATTGCTTTGCAATAGTCTATTTGCATTGCTTTACAATAGTCTCTTTGCATTGCTTTGCAATAGTCTGTGCATTGCTTTGCAATAGTCTCTTTGCCTTGCTTTGCAATAGTCTCTTTGCATTGCTTTGCGATAGTCTGTGCATTGCTTTGCAATAGTCTGTGCATTGCTTTGCAATAGTCTTAATGCATTGCTTTGCAATAGTCTGTGCATTGCTTTGCAATAATCTGTGCATTGCTTTGCAATAGTCTCTTTGCTTTGCAATAGTCTGTGCATTGCTTTGCAATAGTCTGTGCATTGCTTTGCAATAGTCTCTGTGCATTGCTTTAAAATAGTCTCTGTGCATTGCTTTGCAATAGTCTCTGTGCATTGCTTTGCAATAGTCTGTGCATTGCTTTGCAATAGTCTCTATGCATTGCTTTACAATAGCCTCCGTGCATTGCTTTGCAATAGTCTCTGCATTGCTTTGCAATAGTCTGTGCATTGCTTAGCAATAGTCTCTGTGCATTGGTTTGCAATAGTCTGTGCATTGCTTTGCAATAGTCTGTGCATTGCTTGGCAATAGTCTGTGCATTGCTTTGCAATAGTCTGTGCATTGCTTTGCAATAGTCTCTGTGCATTGCTTTGCAATATCCTCTGTGCATTGCTTTGCAATAGTCTGTGCATTGCTTTGCAATAGTCTCTGTGCATTGCTTTGCAATAGTCTCTGTGCATTGCTTTGCAATAGTCTGTGCATTGCTTTGCAATAGTCTCTGTGCATAGATTTCTAATAGTCTCTGTGCATTGCTTTGCAATAGTCTGTGCATTGCTTTGCAATAGTCTCTGTGCATTGCTTTGCAATAGTCTGTGCATTGCTTTGCAATAGTCTCTTTGCATTGCTTTGCAATAGTCTCTTTGCATTGCTTTGCAATAGTTTGTGCATTGCTTTGCAATAGTCTCTGCATTGCTTTGCAATAGTCTCTTTGCATTGCGTTGCAATAGTCTGTGCATTGCTTTGCAATAGACTGTGCATTGCTTTGCAATAGTCTGTGCATTGCTTTGCAATAATCTGTGCATTGGTTTGCAATAGTCTGTGCATTGCTTTGCAATAGTCTGTGCATTGCTTTGCAATAATCTGTGCATTGATTTGCAATAGTCTCTTTGCATTGCTTTACAATAGCCTCTGTGCATTGCTTTGCAATAGCCTGTGCATTGCTTTGCAATAGTTTGTGCATTGCTTTGCAATAGTCTCTTTGCATTGCTTTGCAATAGCCTCTGTGCATTGCTTTGCAATAGTCTCTGTGCATTGCTTTGCAATAGTCTGGGCATTACTTTGCAATAGTCTCTTTGCATTGCTTTGCAATAATCTCTTTGCATTGCTTTGCAATAATCTGTGCATTGCTTTGCAATAGTCTGTGCATTGCTTTGCAATAGTCTCTTTGCATTGCGTTGCAATTGTCCGTGCATTGCTTTGCAATAGTCTGTGCATTGCTTTGCAATAGTCTGTGCATTGCTTTGCAATAGTCTGTGCATTGCTTTGCAATAATCTGTGCATTGCTTTGCAATAGTCTCTTTGCATTGCTTTGCAATAGTCTGCGCATTGCTTTGCAAGAGTCTCTTTGCATTGCTTTGCAATAGTCTGTGCATTGCTTTGCAATAGTCTGTGCATTGCTTTGCAATAGTCTCTGTGCATTGCTTTGCAATAGTCTGTGCATTGCTTTGCAATAATCTGTGCATTGCTTTGCAATAGTCTCTTTGCATTGCTTTGCAATAGTCTGTGCATTGCTTTGCAATAGTCTCTTTGCATTGCTTTGAAATAGTCTGTGCATTGCTTTGCAATAATCTGTGCATTGCTTTGCAATAGTCTCTTTGCATTGCTTTGCAATAGTCTGTGCATTGCTTTGCAATAGTCTCTTTGCATTGCTTTGCAATAGTCTGTGCATTGCTTTGCAATAGTCTGTGCATTGCTTTGCAATAGTCTCTTTGCATTGCTTTGCAATATCCTCTGTGCATTGCTTTGCAGTAGTCTCTGTGCATTGCTTTGCAATAATCTGTGCATTGCTTTGCAATAGTCTCTGTGCATTGCTTTGCAATAGTCTGTGCATTGCTTTGCAATAATCTGTGCATTGCTTTGCAATAGTCTCTTTGCATTGCTTTGCAATAGTCTCTTTGCATTGCTTTGCAATAGTCTGTGCATTGCTTTGCAATAGTCTCTTTGCATTGCTTTGCAATATCCTCTGTGCATTGCTTTGCAACAGTCTCTGTGCATTGCTTTGCAATAGTCTGTGCATTGCTTTGCAATAGTCTCTTTGCCTTGCTTTGCAATAGTCTCTTTGCATTGCTTTGCAATAGTCTGTGCATTGCTTTGCAATAGTCTGTGCATTGCTTTGCAAAAGTCTGTGCATTGCTTTGCAATAGTCTCTGTGCATTGCTTTGCAATAGTCTGTGCAGTGCTTTGCAATAATCTCTTTGCATTGCTTTGCAATAGTCTGTGCATTGCTTTGCAATAGTCTGTGCATTGCTTTGCAATAGTCTCTCTTTGCATTGCTTTGCAATAGCCTCTGTGCATTGCTTTGCAATAGCCTCTGTGCATTGCTTTTCAATAGTCTGTGCATTGCTTTGCAATAGTCTCTTTGCATTGCTTTACAATAGCCTCTGTGCATTGCTTTGCAATAGCCTGTGCATTGCTTCGCAATAGTTTGTGCATTGCTTTGCAATAGTCTGTGCATTGCTTTGCAATAGTCTCCGTGCATTGCTTTGCAATAGTCTCTGTGCATTGCTTTGCAATAGTCTGTGCATTGCTTTGCAATAGTCTGTGCATTGCTTTGCAATAGTCTTTGCATTGCTTTGCAATAGTCTGTGCATTGCTTTGCAATAGTCTGTGCATTGCTTTGAAATAGTCTATTTGCATTGCTTTACAATAGTCTCGTTGCATTGCTTTGCAATAGTCTGTGCATTGCTTTGCAATAGTCTCTTTGCCTTGCTTTGCAATAGTCTCTGTGCATTGCTTTGCAATAGTCTGTGCATTGCTTTGCAATAGTCTCTGTGCATTGCTTTGCAATAGTCTGTGCATTGCTTTGCAATAGTCTCTTTGCATTGCTTTGCAATAGTCTCTTTGCATTGCTTTGCAATAGTTTGTGCATTGCTTTGCAATAGTCTCTGCATTGCTTTGCAATAGCCTCTTTGCATTGCGTTGCAATAGTCTGTGCATTGCTTTGCAATAGACTGTGCATTGCTTTGCAATAGTCTGTGCTTTGCTTTGCAATAATCTGTGCATTGGTTTGCAATAGTCTGTGCATTGCTTTGCAATAGTCTGTGCATTGCTTTGCGATAATCTGTGCATTGATTTGCAATAGTCTCTTTGCATTGCTTTACAATAGCCTCTGTGCATTGCTTTGCAATAGCCTGTGCATTGCTTTGCAATAGTTTGTGCATTGCTTTGCAATAGTCTCTTTGCATTGCTTTGCAATAGCCTCTGTGCATTGCTTTGCAATAGTCTCTGTGCATTGCTTTGGAATAGTCTGGGCATTACTTTGCAATAGTCTCTTTGCATTGCTTTGCAATAATCTCTTTGCATTGCTTTGCAATAGTCTGTGCATTGCTTTGCAATAGTCTGTGCATTGCTTTGCAATAGTCTCTTTGCATTGCGTTGCAATTGTCCGTGCATTGCTTTGCAATAGTCTGTGCATTGCTTTGCAATAGTCTGTGCATTGCTTTGCAATAGTCTGTGCATTGCTTTGCAATAATCTGTGCATTGCTTTGCAATAGTCTCTTTGCATTGCTTTGCAATAGTCTGTGCATTGCTTTGCAATAGTCTGTGCATTGCTTTGCAATAGTCTCTGTGCATTGCTTTGCAATAGTCTGTGCATTGCTTTGCAATAGTCTGTGCATTGCTTTGCAATAGTCTGTGCATTGCTTTGCAATAATCTGTGCATTGCTTTGCAAGAGTCTCTTTGCATTGCTTTGCAATAGTCTGTGCATTGCTTTGCAATAGTCTGTGCATTGCTTTGCAATAGTCTCTGTGCATTGCTTTGCAATAGTCTGTGCATTGCTTTGCAGTAATCTGTGCATTGCTTTGCAATAGTCTCTTTGCATTGCTTTGCAATAGTCTGTGCATTGCTTTGCAATAGTCTGTGCATTGCTTTGCAATAGTCTCTTTGCATTGCTTTGCAATATCCTCTGTGCATTGCTTTGCAACAGTCTCTGTGCATTGCTTTGCAATAGTCTGTGCATTGCTTTGCAATAGTCTCTTTGCCTTGCTTTGCAATAGTCTGTGCATTGCTTTGCAATAATCTGTGCATTGCTTTGCAATAGTCTCTTTGCATTGCTTTGCAATAGTCTGTGCATTGCTTTGCAATAGTCTCTTTGCATTGCTTTGCAATAGTCTGTGCATTGCTTTGCAATAGTCTGTGCATTGCTTTGCAATAGTCTCTTTGCATTGCTTTGCAATATCCTCTGTGCATTGCTTTGCAACAGTCTCTGTGCATTGCTTTGCAATAATCTGTGCATTGCTTTGCAATAGTCTCTGTGCATTGCTTTGCAATAGTCTGTGCATTGCTTTGCAATAATCTGTGCATTGCTTTGCAATAGTCTCTTTGCATTGCTTTGCAATAGTCTGTGCATTGCTTTGCAATAGTCTGTGCATTGCTTTGCAATAGTCTCTTTGCATTGCTTTGCAATATCCTCTGTGCATTGCTTTGCAACAGTCTCTGTGCATTGCTTTGCAATAGTCTGTGCATTGCTTTGCAATAGTCTCTTTGCCTTGCTTTGCAATAGTCTCTTTGCATTGCTTTGCAATAGTCTGTGCATTGCTTTGCAATAGTCTGTGCATTGCTTTGCAAAAGTCTGTGCATTGCTTTGCAATAGTCTCTGTGCATTGCTTTGCAATAGTCTGTGCATTGCTTTGCAATAATCTCTTTGCATTGCTTTGCAATATTCTGTGCATTGCTTTGCAATAGTCTGTGCATTGCTTTGCAATATTCTCTCTTTGCATTGCTTTGCAATAGCCTCTGTGCATTGCTTTGCAATAGCCTCTGTGCATTGCTTTGCAATAGTCTGTGCATTGCTTTGCAATAGTCTCTTTGCATTGCTTTACAATAGCCTCTGTGCATTGCTTTGCAATAGCCTGTGCATTGCTTCGCAATAGTTTGTGCATTTCTTTGCAATAGTCTGTGCATTGCTTTGCAATAGTCTCCGTGCATTGCTTTGCAATAGTCTCTGTGCATTGCTTTGCAATAGTCTGTGCATTGCTTTGCAATAGTCTTTGCATTGCTTTGCAATAGTCTGTGCATTGCTTTGAAATAGTCTATTTGCATTGCTTTACAATAGTCTCTTTGCATTGCTTTGCAATAGTCTGTGCATTGCTTTGCAATAGTCTCTTTGCCTTGCTTTGCAATAGTCTCTGTGCATTGCTTTGCAATAGTCTGTGCATTGCTTTGCAATAGTCTCTGTGCATTGCTTTGCAATAGTCTGTGCATTGCTTTGCAATAGTCTCTTTGCATTGCTTTGCAATAGTCTCTTTGCATTGCTTTGCAATAGTTTGTGCATTGCTTTGCAATAGTCTCTGCATTGCTTTGCAATAGTCTCTTTGCATTGCGTTGCAATAGTCTGTGCATTGCTTTGCAATAGACTGTGCATTGCTTTGCAATAGTCTGTGCATTGCTTTGCAATAATCTGTGCATTGGTTTGCAATAGTCTGTGCATTGCTTTGCAATAGTCTGTGCATTGCTTTGCAATAATCTGTGCATTGATTTGCAATAGTCTCTTTGCATTGCTTTACAATAGCCTCTGTGCATTGCTTTGCAATAGCCTGTGCATTGCTTTGCAATAGTTTGTGCATTGCTTTGCAATAGTCTCTTTGCATTGCTTTGCAATAGCCTCTGTGCATTGCTTTGCAATAGTCTCTGTGCATTGCTTTGCAATAGTCTGGGCATTACTTTGCAATAGTCTCTTTGCATTGCTTTGCAATAATCTCTTTGCATTGCTTTGCAATAGTCTGCGCATTGCTTTGCAATAGTCTGTGCATTGCTTTGCAATAGTCTGTGCTTTGCTTTGCAATAATCTGTGCATTGCTTTGCAATAGTCTCTTTGCATTGCTTTGCAATAGTCTGTGCATTGCTTTGCAATAGTCTGTGCATTGCTTTGCAATAGTCTCTTTGCATTGCTTTGCAATAGTCTGTGCATTGCTTTGCAATAATCTGTGCATTGCTTTGCAATAGTCTCTTTGCATTGCTTTGCAATAGTCTATGCATTGCTTTGCAATAGTCTCTTTGCATTGCTTTGCAATAGTCTGTGCATTGCTTTGCAATAGTCTGTGCATTGCTTTGCAATAGTCTCTTTGCATTGCTTTGCAATATCCTCTGTGCATTGCTTTGCAACAGTCTCTGTGCATTGCTTTGCAATAATCTGTGCATTGCTTTGCAATAGTCTCTGTGCATTGCTTTGCAATAGTCTGTGCATTGCTTTGTAATAATCTGTGCATTGCTTTGCAATAGTCTCTTTGCATTGCTTTGCAATAGTCTGTGCATTGCTTTGCAATAGTCTGTGCATTGCTTTGCAATAGTCTCTTTGCATTGCTTTGCAATATCCTCTGTGCATTGCTTTGCAACAGTCTCTGTGCATTGCTTTGCAATAGTCTGTGCATTGCTTTGCAATAGTCTCTTTGCCTTGCTTTGCAATAGTCTCTTTGCATTGCTTTGCAATAGTCTGTGCATTGCTTTGCAATAGTCTGTGCATTGCTTTGCAAAAGTCTGTGCATTGCTTTGCAATAGTCTCTGTGCATTGCTTTGCAATAGTCTGTGCATTGCTTTGCAATAATCTCTTTGCATTGCTTTGCAATAGTCTGTGCATTGCTTTGCAATAGTCTGTGCATTGCTTTGCAATAGTCTCTCTTTGCATTGCTTTGCAATAGCCTCTGTGCATTGCTTTGCAATAGCCTCTGTGCATTGCTTTTCAATAGTCTGTGCATTGCTTTGCAATAGTCTCTTTGCATTGCTTTACAATAGCCTCTGTGCATTGCTTTGCAATAGCCTGTGCATTGCTTCGCAATAGTTTGTGCATTGCTTTGCAATAGTCTGTGCATTGCTTTGCAATAGTCTCCGTGCATTGCTTTGCAATAGTCTCTGTGCATTGCTTTGCAATAGTCTGTGCATTGCTTTGCAATAGTCTGTGCATTGCTTTGCAATAGTCTTTGCATTGCTTTGCAATAGTCTGTGCATTGCTTTGCAATAGTCTGTGCATTGCTTTGAAATAGTCTATTTGCATTGCTTTACAATAGTCTCTTTGCATTGCTTTGCAATAGTCTGTGCATTGCTTTGCAATAGTCTCTTTGCCTTGCTTTGCAATAGTCTCTGTGCATTGCTTTGCAATAGTCTGTGCATTGCTTTGCAATAGTCTCTGTGCATTGCTTTGCAATAGTCTGTGCATTGCTTTGCAATAATCTCTTTGCATTGCTTTGCAATAGTCTGTGCATTGCTTTGCAATAGTCTGTGCATTGCTTTGCAATAGTCTCTCTTTGCATTGCTTTGCAATAGCCTCTGTGCATTGCTTTGCAATAGCCTCTGTGCATTGCTTTTCAATAGTCTGTGCATTGCTTTGCAATAGTCTCTTTGCATTGCTTTACAATAGCCTCTGTGCATTGCTTTGCAATAGCCTGTGCATTGCTTCGCAATAGTTTGTGCATTGCTTTGCAATAGTCTGTGCATTGCTTTGCAATAGTCTCCGTGCATTGCTTTGCAATAGTCTCTGTGCATTGCTTTGCAATAGTCTGTGCATTGCTTTGCAATAGTCTGTGCATTGCTTTGCAATAGTCTTTGCATTGCTTTGCAATAGTCTGTGCATTGCTTTGCAATAGTCTGTGCATTGCTTTGAAATAGTCTATTTGCATTGCTTTACAATAGTCTCTTTGCATTGCTTTGCAATAGTCTGTGCATTGCTTTGCAATAGTCTCTTTGCCTTGCTTTGCAATAGTCTCTGTGCATTGCTTTGCAATAGTCTGTGCATTGCTTTGCAATAGTCTCTGTGCATTGCTTTGCAATAGTCTGTGCATTGCTTTGCAATAGTCTCTTTGCATTGCTTTGCAATAGTCTCTTTGCATTGCTTTGCAATAGTTTGTGCATTGCTTTGCAATAGTCTCTGCATTGCTTTGCAATAGCCTCTTTGCATTGCGTTGCAATAGTCTGTGCATTGCTTTGCAATAGACTGTGCATTGCTTTGCAATAGTCTGTGCTTTGCAATAATCTGTGCATTGGTTTGCAATAGTCTGTGCATTGCTTTGCAATAGTCTGTGCATTGCTTTGCGATAATCTGTGCATTGATTTGCAATAGTCTCTTTGCATTGCTTTACAATAGCCTCTGTGCATTGCTTTGCAATAGCCTGTGCATTGCTTTGCAATAGTTTGTGCATTGCTTTGCAATAGTCTCTTTGCATTGCTTTGCAATAGCCTCTGTGCATTGCTTTGCAATAGTCTCTGTGCATTGCTTTGCAATAGTCTGGGCATTACTTTGCAATAGTCTCTTTGCATTGCTTTGCAATAATCTCTTTGCATTGCTTTGCAATAGTCTGTGCATTGCTTTGCAATAGTCTGTGCATTGCTTTGCAATAGTCTTTTTGCATTGCGTTGCAATTGTCCGTGCATTGCTTTGCAATAGTCTGTGCATTGCTTTGCAATAGTCTGTGCATTGCTTTGCAATAGTCTGTGCATTGCTTTGCAATAATCTGTGCATTGCTTTGCAATAGTCTCTTTGCATTGCTTTGCAATAGTCTGCGCATTGCTTTGCAAGAGTCTCTTTGCATTGCTTTGCAATAGTCTGTGCATTGCTTTGCAATAGTCTGTGCATTGCTTTGCAATAGTCTCTGTGCATTGCTTTGCAATAGTCTGTGCATTGCTTTGCAGTAATCTGTGCATTGCTTTGCAATAGTCTCTTTGCATTGCTTTGCAATAGTCTGTGCATTGCTTTGCAATAGTCTTTGCATTGCTTTGCAATAGTCTCTTTGCATTGCTTTGCAATATCCTCTGTGCATTGCTTTGCAACAGTCTCTGTGCATTGCTTTGCAATAGTCTGTGCATTGCTTTGCAATAGTCTCTTTGCCTTGCGTTGCAATAGTCTGTGCATTGCTTTGCAATAATCTGTGCATTGCTTTGCAATAGTCTCTTTGCATTGCTTTGCAATAGTCTGTGCATTGCTTTGCAATAGTCTCTTTGCATTGCTTTGCAATAGTCTGTGCATTGCTTTGCAATAGTCTGTGCATTGCTTTGCAATAGTCTCTTTGCATTGCTTTGCAATATCCTCTGTGCATTGCTTTGCAACAGTCTCTGTGCATTGCTTTGCAATAATCTGTGCATTGCTTTGCAATAGTCTCTGTGCATTGCTTTGCAATAGTCTGTGCATTGCTTTGCAATAATCTGTGCATTGCTTTGCAATAATCTCTTTGCATTGCTTTGCAATAGTCTGTGCATTGCTTTGCAATAGTCTCTTTGCATTGCTTTGCAATATCCTCTGTGCATTGCTTTGCAACAGTCTCTGTGCATTGCTTTGCAATAGTCTGTGCATTGCTTTGCAATAGTCTCTTTGCCTTGCTTTGCAATAGTCTCTTTGCATTGCTTTGCAATAGTCTGTGCATTGCTTTGCAATAGTCTGTGCATTGCTTTGCAAAAGTCTGTGCATTGCTTTGCAATAGTCTCTGTGCATTGCTTTGCAATAGTCTGTGCATTGCTTTGCAATAATCTCTTTGCATTGCTTTGCAATAGTCTGTGCATTGCTTTGCAATAGTCTGTGCATTGCTTTGCAATAGTCTCTCTTTGCATTGCTTTGCAATAGCCTCTGTGCATTGCTTTGCAATAGCCTCTGTGCATTGCTTTGCAATAGTCTGTGCATTGCTTTGCAATAGTCTCTTTGCATTGCTTTACAATAGCCTCTGTGCATTGCTTTGCAATAGCCTGTGCATTGCTTCGCAATAGTTTATGCATTGCTTTGCAATAGTCTGTGCATTGCTTTGCAATAGTCTCCGTGCATTGCTTTGCAATAGTCTCTGTGCATTGCTTTGCAATAGTCTGTGCATTGCTTTGCAATAGTCTGTGCATTGCTTTGCAATAGTCTTTGCATTGCTTTGCAATAGTCTGTGCATTGCTTTGCAATAGTCTGTGCATTGCTTTGAAATAGTCTATTTGCATTGCTTTACAATAGTCTCTTTGCATTGCTTTGCAATAGTCTGTGCATTGCTTTGCAATAGTCTCTTTGCCTTGCTTTGCAATAGTCTCTGTGCATTGCTTTGCAATAGTCTGTGCATTGCTTTGCAATAGTCTCTGTGCATTGCTTTGCAATAGTCTGTGCATTGCTTTGCAATAGTCTCTTTGCATTGCTTTGCAATAGTCTCTTTGCATTGCTTTGCAATAGTTTGTGCATTGCTTTGCAATAGTCTCTGCATTGCTTTGCAATAGTCTCTTTGCATTGCGTTGCAATAGTCTGTGCATTGCTTTGCAATAGACTGTGCATTGCTTTGCAATAGTCTGTGCATTGCTTTGCAATAATCTGTGCATTGGTTTGCAATAGTCTGTGCATTGCTTTGCAATAGTCTGTGCATTGCTTTGCAATAATCTGTGCATTGATTTGCAATAGTTTCTTTGCATTGCTTTACAATAGCCTCTGTGCATTGATTTGCAATAGCCTGTGCATTGCTTTGCAATAGTTTGTGCATTGCTTTGCAATAGTCTCTTTGCATTGCTTTGCAATAGCCTCTGTGCATTGCTTTGCAATAGTCTCTGTGCATTGCTTTGCAATAGTCTGGGCATTACTTTGCAATAGTCTCTTTGCATTGCTTTGCAATAATCTCTTTGCATTGCTTTGCAATAGTCTGCGCATTGCTTTGCAATAGTCTGTGCATTGCTTTGCAATAGTCTCTTTGCATTGCGTTGCAATTGTCCGTGCATTGCTTTGCAATAGTCTGTGCATTGCTTTGCAATAGTCTGTGCATTGCTTTGCAATAGTCTGTGCATTGCTTTGCAATAATCTGTGCATTGCTTTGCAATAGTCTCTTTGCATTGCTTTGCAATAGTCTGCGCATTGCTTTGCAAGAGTCTCTTTGCATTGCTTTGCAATAGTCTGTGCATTGCTTTGCAATAGTCTGTGCATTGCTTTGCAATAGTCTCTGTGCATTGCTTTGCAATAGTCTGTGCATTGCTTTGCAATAATCTGTGCATTGCTTTGCAATAGTCTCTTTGCATTGCTTTGCAATAGTCTGTGCATTGCTTTGCAATAGTCTGTGCATTGCTTTGCAATAGTCTCTTTGCATTGCTTTGCAATATCCTCTGTTCATTGCTTTGCAACAGTCTCTGTGCATTGCTTTGCAATAGTCTGTGCATTGCTTTGCAATAGTCTCTTTGCCTTGCTTTGCAATAGTCTGTGCATTGCTTTGCAATAATCTGTGCATTGCTTTGCAATAGTCTCTTTGCATTGCTTTGCAATAGTCTGTGCATTGCTTTGCAATAGTCTCTTTGCATTGCTTTGCAATAGTCTGTGCATTGCTTTGCAATAGTCTGTGCATTGCTTTGCAATAGTCTCTTTGCATTGCTTTGCAATATCCTCTGTGCATTGCTTTGCAACAGTCTCTGTGCATTGCTTTGCAATAATCTGTGCATTGCTTTGCAATAGTCTCTGTGCATTGCTTTGCAATAGTCTGTGCATTGCTTTGCAATAATCTGTGCATTGCTTTGCAATAGTCTCTTTGCATTGCCTTGCAATAGTCTGTGCATTGCTTTGCAATAGTCTGTGCATTGCTTTGCAATAGTCTCTTTGCATTGCTTTGCAATATCCTCTGTGCATTGCATTGCAACAGTCTCTGTGCATTGCTTTGCAATAGTCTGTGCATTGCTTTGCAATAGTCTCTTTGCCTTGCTTTGCAATAGTCTCTTTGCATTGCTTTGCAATAGTCTGTGCATTGCTTTGCAATAGTCTGTGCATTGCTTTGCAAAAGTCTGTGCATTGCTTTGCAATAGTCTCTGTGCATTGCTTTGCAATAGTCTGTGCATTGCTTTGCAATAGTCTGTGCATTGCTTTGCAATAGTCTCTGTGCATTGCTTTGCAATAGTCTGTGCATTGCTTTGCAATAGTCTCTGTGCATTGCTTTGCAATAGTCTCTGTGCATTGCTTTGCAATAGTTTGTGCATTGCTTTGCAATAGTCTCTGCATTGCTTTGCAATAGTCTCTTTGCATTGCGTTGCAATAGTCTGTGCATTGCTTTGCAATAGTCTCTGCATTGCTTTGCAATAGTCTCTTTGCATTGCGTTGCAATAGTCTGTGCATTGGTTTGCAATAGTCTGTGCATTGCTTTGCAATAGTCTGTGCATTGCTTTGCAATAATCTGTGCATTGATTTGCAATAGTCTCTTTGCATTGCTTTACAATAGCCTCTGTGCATTGCTTTGCAATAGCCTGTGCATTGCTTTGCAATAGTTTGTGCATTGCTTTGCAATAGTCTCTTTGCATTGCTTTGCAATAGCCTCTGTGCATTGCTTTGCAATAGTCTCTGTGCATTGCTTTGCAATAGTCTGGGCATTACTTTGCAATAGTCTCTTTGCATTGCTTTGCAATAATCTCTTTGCATTGCTTTGCAATAGTCTGCGCATTGCTTTGCAATAGTCTGTGCATTGCTTTGCAATAGTCTCTTTGCATTGCGTTGCAATTGTCCGTGCATTGCTTTGCAATAGTCTGTGCATTGCTTTGCAATAGTCTGTGCATTGCTTTGCAATAGTCTGTGCATTGCTTTGCAATAATCTGTGCATTGCTTTGCAATAGTCTCTTTGCATTGCTTTGCAATAGTCTGCGCATTGCTTTGCAAGAGTCTCTTTGCATTGCTTTGCAATAGTCTGTGCATTGCTTTGCAATAGTCTGTGCATTGCTTTGCAATAGTCTCTGTGCATTGCTTTGCAATAGTCTGTGCATTGCTTTGCAATAATCTGTGCATTGCTTTGCAATAGTCTCTTTGCATTGCTTTGCAATAGTCTGTGCATTGCTTTGCAATAGTCTGTGCATTGCTTTGCAATAGTCTCTTTGCATTGCTTTGCAATATCCTCTGTTCATTGCTTTGCAACAGTCTCTGTGCATTGCTTTGCAATAGTCTGTGCATTGCTTTGCAATAGTCTCTTTGCCTTGCTTTGCAATAGTCTGTGCATTGCTTTGCAATAATCTGTGCATTGCTTTGCAATAGTCTCTTTGCATTGCTTTGCAATAGTCTGTGCATTGCTTTGCAATAGTCTCTTTGCATTGCTTTGCAATAGTCTGTGCATTGCTTTGCAATAGTCTGTGCATTGCTTTGCAATAGTCTCTTTGCATTGCTTTGCAATATCCTCTGTGCATTGCTTTGCAACAGTCTCTGTGCATTGCTTTGCAATAATCTGTGCATTGCTTTGCAATAGTCTCTGTGCATTGCTTTGCAATAGTCTGTGCATTGCTTTGCAATAATCTGTGCATTGCTTTGCAATAGTCTCTTTGCATTGCCTTGCAATAGTCTGTGCATTGCTTTGCAATAGTCTGTGCATTGCTTTGCAATAGTCTCTTTGCATTGCTTTGCAATATCCTCTGTGCATTGCTTTGCAACAGTCTCTGTGCATTGCTTTGCAATAGTCTGTGCATTGCTTTGCAATAGTCTCTTTGCCTTGCTTTGCAATAGTCTCTTTGCATTGCTTTGCAATAGTCTGTGCATTGCTTTGCAATAGTCTGTGCATTGCTTTGCAAAAGTCTGTGCATTGCTTTGCAATAGTCTCTGTGCATTGCTTTGCAATAGTCTGTGCATTGCTTTGCAATAATCTCTTTGCATTGCTTTGCAATAGTCTGTGCATTGCTTTGCAATAGTCTGTGCATTGCTTTGCAATAGTCTCTCTTTGCATTGCTTTGCAATAGCCTCTGTGCATTGCTTTGCAATAGCCTCTGTGCATTGCTTTGCAATAGTCTGTGCATTGCTTTGCAATAGTCTCTTTGCATTGCTTTACAATAGCCTCTGTGCATTGCTTTGCAATAGCCTGTGCATTGCTTCGCAATAGTTTGTGCATTGCTTTGCAATAGTCTGTGCATTGCTTTGCAATAGTCTCCGTGCATTGCTTTGCAATAGTCTCTGTGCATTGCTTTGCAATAGTCTGTGCATTGCTTTGCAATAGTCTGTGCATTGCTTTGCAATAGTCTTTGCATTGCTTTGCAATAGTCTGTGCATTGCTTTGCAATAATCTGTGCATTGCTTTGAAATAGTCTATTTGCATTGCTTTACAATAGTCTCTTTGCATTGCTTTGCAATAGTCTGTGCATTGCTTTGCAATAGTCTCTTTGCCTTGCTTTGCAATAGTCTCTTTGCATTGCTTTGCAATAGTCTGTGCATTGCTTTGCAATAGTCTGTGCATTGCTTTGCAATAGTCTCTGTGCATTGCTTTGCAATAGTCTGTGCATTGCTTTGCAATAATCTGTGCATTGCTTTGCAATAGTCTCTTTGCTTTGCAATACTCTGTGCATTGCTTTGCAATAGTCTGTGCATTGCTTTGCAATAGTCTCTGTGCATTGCTTTAAAATAGTCTCTGTGCATTGCTTTGCAATAGTCTCTGTGCATTGCTTTGCAATAGTCTGTGCATTGCTTTGCAATAGTCTCTATGCATTGCTTTACAATAGCCTCCGTGCATTGCTTTGCAATAGTCTCTGCATTGCTTTGCAATAGTCTGTGCATTGCTTAGCAATAGTCTCTGTGCATTGGTTTGCAATAGTCTGTGCATTGCTTTGCAATAGTCTGTGCATTGCTTTGCAATAGTCTGTGCATTGCTTTGCAATAGTCTCTGTGCATTGCTTTGGAATAGCCTCTGTGCATTGCTTTGCAGTAGTCTGTGCATTGCTTTGCAATAGTCTCTGTGCATTGCTTTGCAATAGTCTCTGTGCATTGCTTTGCAATAGTCTGTGCATTGCTTTGCAATAGTCTCTTTGCCTTGCTTTGCAATAGTCTCTTTGCATTGCTTTGCAATAGTCTGTGCATTGCTTTGCAATAGTCTTTGCATTGCTTTGCAAAAGTCTGTGCATTGCTTTGCAATAGTCTCTGTGCATTGCTTTGCAATAGTCTGTGCATTGCTTTGCAATAATCTCTTTGCATTGCTTTGCAATAGTCTGTGCATTGCTTTGCAATAGTCTGTGCATTGCTTTGCAATAATCTGTGCATTGGTTTGCAATAGTCTCTTTGCATTGCTTTACAATAGCCTCTGTGCATTGCTTTGCAATAGCCTGTGCATTGCTTTGCAATAGTTTATGCATTGCTTTGCAATAGTCTCTTTGCATTGCTTTGCAATAGCCTCTGTGCATTGCTTTGCAATAGTGTCTGTGCATTGCTTTGCAATAGTCTGGGCATTACTTTGCAATAGTCTCTTTGCATTGCTTTGCAATAATCTCTTTGCATTGCTTTGCAATAGTCTGTGCATTGCTTTGCAATAGTCTGTGCATTGCTTTGCAATAGTCTCTTTGCATTGCGTTGCAATTGTCTGTGCATTGCTTTGCAATAGTCTGTGCATTGCTTTGCAATAGTCTGTGCATTGCTTTGCAATAATCTGTGCATTGCTTTGCAATAGTCTCTTTGCATTGCTTTGCAATAGTCTGCGCATTGCTTTGCAATAGTCTCTTTGCATTGCTTTGCAATAGTCTGTGCATTGCTTTGCAATAGTCTGTGCATTGCTTTGCAATAGTCTCTGTGCATTGCTTTGCAATAGTCTGTGCATTGCTTTGCAATAATCTGTGCATTGCTTTGCAATAGTCTCTTTGCATTGCTTTGCAATAGTCTCTTTGCATTGCTTTGCAATAGTCTGTGCATTGCTTTGCAATAATCTGTGCATTGCTTTGCAATAGTCTCTTTGCATTGCTTTGCAATAGTCTGTGCATTGCTTTGCAATAGTCTGTGCATTGCTTTGCAATAGTCTCTTTGCATTGCTTTGCAATATCCTCTGTGCATTGCTTTGCAACAGTCTCTGTGCATTGCTTTGCAATAGTCTGTGCATTGCTTTGCAATAGTCTCTTTGCCTTGCTTTGCAATAGTCTGTGCATTGCTTTGCAATAATCTGTGCATTGCTTTGCAATAGTCTCTTTGCATTGCTTTGCAATAGTCTGTGCATTGCTTTGCAATAGTCTCTTTGCATTGCTTTGCAATAGTCTGTGCATTGCTTTGCAATAGTCTGTGCATTGCTTTGCAATAGTCTCTTTGCATTGCTTTGCAATAGTCTGTGCATTGCTTTGCAATAATCTGTGCATTGCTTTGCAATAGTCTCTTTGCATTGCTTTGCAATAGTCTGTGCATTGCTTTGCAATAGTCTCTTTGCATTGCTTTGCAATAGTCTGTGCATTGCTTTGCAATAGTCTGTGCATTGCTTTGCAATAGTCTCTTTGCATTGCTTTGCAATATCCTCTGTGCATTGCTTTGCAACAGTCTCTGTGCATTGCTTTGCAATAATCTGTGCATTGCTTTGCAATAGTCTCTGTGCATTGCTTTGCAATAGTCTGTGCATTGCTTTGCAATAATCTGTGCATTGCTTTGCAATAGTCTCTTTGCATTGCTTTGCAATAGTCTGTGCATTGCTTTGCAATAGTCTGTGCATTGCTTTGCAATAGTCTCTTTGCATTGCTTTGCAATATCCTCTGTGCATTGCTTTGCAACAGTCTCTGTGCATTGCTTTGCAATAGTCTGTGCATTGCTTTGCAATAGTCTCTTTGCCTTGCTTTGCAATAGTCTCTTTGCATTGCTTTGCAATAGTCTGTGCATTGCTTTGCAATAGTCTGTGCATTGCTTTGCAAAAGTCTGTGCATTGCTTTGCAATAGTCTCTGTGCATTGCTTTCCAATAGTCTGTGCATTGCCTTGCAATAATCTCTTTGCATTGCTTTGCAATAGTCTGTGCATTGCTTTGCAATAGTCTGTGCATTGCTTTGCAATAGTCTCTCTTTGCATTGCTTTGCAATAGCCTCTGTGCATTGCTTTGCAATAGCCTCTGTGCATTGCTTTTCAATAGTCTGTGCATTGCTTTGCAATAGTCTCTTTGCATTGCTTTACAATAGCCTCTGTGCATTGCTTTGCAATAGCCTGTGCATTGCTTCGCAATAGTTTGTGCATTGCTTTGCAATAGTCTGTGCATTGCTTTGCAATAGTCTCCGTGCATTGCTTTGCAATAGTCTCTGTGCATTGCTTTGCAATAGTCTGTGCATTGCTTTGCAATAGTCTGTGCATTGCTTTGCAATAGTCTTTGCATTGCTTTGCAATAGTCTGTGCATTGCTTTGCAATAGTCTGTGCATTGCTTTGAAATAGTCTATTTGCATTGCTTTACAATAGTCTCTTTGCATTGCTTTGCAATAGTCTGTGCATTGCTTTGCAATAGTCTCTTTGCCTTGCTTTGCAATAGTCTCTGTGCATTGCTTTGCAATAGTCTGTGCATTGCTTTGCAATAGTCTCTGTGCATTGCTTTGCAATAGTCTGTGCATTGCTTTGCAATAATCTCTTTGCATTGCTTTGCAATAGTCTGTGCATTGCTTTGCAATAGTCTGTGCATTGCTTTGCAATAGTCTCTCTTTGCATTGCTTTGCAATAGCCTCTGTGCATTGCTTTTCAATAGTCTGTGCATTGCTTTGCAATAGTCTCTTTGTATTGCTTTACAATAGCCTCTGTGCATTGCTTTGCAATAGCCTGTGCATTGCTTCGCAATAGTTTGTGCATTGCTTTGCAATAGTCTGTGCATTGCTTTGCAATAGTCTCCGTGCATTGCTTTGCAATAGTCTCTGTGCATTGCTTTGCAATAGTCTGTGCATTGCTTTGCAATAGTCTGTGCATTGCTTTGCAATAGTCTTTGCATTGCTTTGCAATAGTCTGTGCATTGCTTTGCAATAGTCTGTGCATTGCTTTGAAATAGTCTATTTGCATTGCTTTACAATAGTCTCTTTGCATTGCTTTGCAATAGTCTGTGCATTGCTTTGCAATAGTCTCTTTGCCTTGCTTTGCAATAGTCTCTGTGCATTGCTTTGCAATAGTCTGTGCATTGCTTTGCAATAGTCTCTGTGCATTGCTTTGCAATAGTCTGTGCATTGCTTTGCAATAGTCTCTTTGCATTGCTTTGCAATAGTCTCTTTGCATTGCTTTGCAATAGTTTGTGCATTGCTTTGCAATAGTCTCTGCATTGCTTTGCAATAGCCTCTTTGCATTGCGTTGCAATAGTCTGTGCATTGCTTTGCAATAGACTGTGCATTGCTTTGCAATAGTCTGTGCTTTGCTTTGCAATAATCTGTGCATTGGTTTGCAATAGTCTGTGCATTGCTTTGCAATAGTCTGTGCATTGCTTTGCGATAATCTGTGCATTGATTTGCAATAGTCTCTTTGCATTGCTTTACAATAGCCTCTGTGCATTGCTTTGCAATAGCCTGTGCATTGCTTTGCAATAGTTTGTGCATTGCTTTGCAATAGTCTCTTTGCATTGCTTTGCAATAGCCTCTGTGCATTGCTTTGCAATAGTCTCTGTGCATTGCTTTGCAATAGTCTGGGCATTATTTTGCAATAGTCTCTTTGCATTGCTTTGCAATAATCTCTTTGCATTGCTTTGCAATAGTCTCTTTGCATTGCTTTGCAATAGTCTGTGCATTGCTTTGCAATAGTCTGTGCATTGCTTTGCAATAGTCTCTTTGCATTGCGTTGCAATTGTCCGTGCATTGCTTTGCAATAGTCTGTGCATTGCTTTGCAATAGTCTGTGCATTGCTTTGCAATAGTCTGTGCATTGCTTTGCAATAATCTGTGCATTGCTTTGCAATAGTCTCTTTGCATTGCTTTGCAATAGTCTGCGCATTGCTTTGCAAGAGTCTCTTTGCATTGCTTTGCAATAGTCTGTGCATTGCTTTGCAATAGTCTGTGCATTGCTTTGCAATAGTCTCTGTGCATTGCTTTGCAATAGTCTGTGCATTGCTTTGCAGTAATCTGTGCATTGCTTTGCAATAGTCTCTTTGCATTGCTTTGCAATAGTCTGTGCATTGCTTTGCAATAGTCTGTGCATTGCTTTGCAATAGTCTCTTTGCATTGCTTTGCAATATCCTCTGTGCATTGCTTTGCAACAGTCTCTGTGCATTGCTTTGCAATAGTCTGTGCATTGCTTTGCAATAGTCTCTTTGCCTTGCGTTGCAATAGTCTGTGCATTGCTTTGCAATAATCTGTGCATTGCTTTGCAATAGTCTCTTTGCATTGCTTTGCAATAGTCTGTGCATTGCTTTGCAATAGTCTCTTTGCATTGCTTTGCAATAGTCTGTGCATTGCTTTGCAATAGTCTGTGCATTGCTTTGCAATAGTCTCTTTGCATTGCTTTGCAATATCCTCTGTGCATTGCTTTGCAACAGTCTCTGTGCATTGCTTTGCAATAATCTGTGCATTGCTTTGCAATAGTCTCTGTGCATTGCTTTGCAATAGTCTGTGCATTGCTTTGCAATAATCTGTGCATTGCTTTGCAATAGTCTCTTTGCATTGCTTTGCAATAGTCTGTGCATTGCTTTGCAATAGTCTGTGCATTGCTTTGCAATAGTCTCTTTGCATTGCTTTGCAATATCCTCTGTGCATTGCTTTGCAACAGTCTCTGTGCATTGCTCTGCAATAGTCTGTGCATTGCTTTGCAATAGTCTCTTTGCCTTGCTTTGCAATAGTCTCTTTGCATTGCTTTGCAATAGTCTGTGCATTGCTTTGCAATAGTCTGTGCATTGCTTTGCAAAAGTCTGTGCATTGCTTTGCAATATCCTCTGTTCATTGCTTTGCAACAGTCTCTGTGCATTGCTTTGCAATAGTCTGTGCATTGCTTTGCAATAGTCTCTTTGCCTTGCTTTGCAATAGTCTGTGCATTGCTTTGCAATAATCTGTGCATTGCTTTGCAATAGTCTCTTTGCATTGCTTTGCAATAGTCTGTGCATTGCTTTGCAATAGTCTCTTTGCATTGCTTTGCAATAGTCTGTGCATTGCTTTGCAATAGTCTGTGCATTGCTTTGCAATAGTCTCTTTGCATTGCTTTGCAATATCCTCTGTGCATTGCTTTGCAACAGTCTCTGTGCATTGCTTTGCAATAATCTGTGCATTGCTTTGCAATAGTCTCTGTGCATTGCTTTGCAATAGTCTGTGCATTGCTTTGCAATAATCTGTGCATTGCTTTGCAATAGTCTCTGTGCATTGCTTTGCAATAGTCTGTGCATTGCTTTGCAATAGTCTCTTTGCCTTGCTTTGCAATAGTCTCTTTGCATTGCTTTGCAATAGTCTGTGCATTGCTTTGCAATAGTCTGTGCATTGCTTTGCAAAAGTCTGTGCATTGCTTTGCAATAGTCTCTGTGCATTGCTTTGCAATAGTCTGTGCATTGCTTTGCAATAATCTCTTTGCATTGCTTTGCAATAGTCTGTGCATTGCTTTGCAATAGTCTGTGCATTGCTTTGCAATAGTCTCTCTTTGCATTGCTTTGCAATAGCCTCTGTGCATTGCTTTGCAATAGCCTCTGTGCATTGCTTTGCAATAGTCTGTGCATTGCTTTGCAATAGTCTCTTTGCATTGCTTTACAATAGCCTCTGTGCATTGCTTTGCAATAGCCTGTGCATTGCTTCGCAATAGTTTGTGCATTGCTTTGCAATAGTCTGTGCATTGCTTTGCAATAGTCTCCGTGCATTGCTTTGCAATAGTCTCTGTGCATTGCTTTGCAATAGTCTGTGCATTGCTTTGCAATAGTCTGTGCATTGCTTTGCAATAGTCTTTGCATTGCTTTGCAATAGTCTGTGCATTGCTTTGCAATAATCTGTGCATTGCTTTGAAATAGTCTATTTGCATTGCTTTACAATAGTCTCTTTGCATTGCTTTGCAATAGTCTGTGCATTGCTTTGCAATAGTCTCTTTGCCTTGCTTTGCAATAGTCTCTTTGCATTGCTTTGCAATAGTCTGTGCATTGCTTTGCAATAGTCTGTGCATTGCTTTGCAATAGTCTCTGTGCATTGCTTTGCAATAGTCTGTGCATTGCTTTGCAATAATCTGTGCATTGCTTTGCAATAGTCTCTTTGCTTTGCAATACTCTGTGCATTGCTTTGCAATAGTCTGTGCATTGCTTTAAAATAGTCTCTGTGCATTGCTTTGCAATAGTCTCTGTGCATTGCTTTGCAATAGTCTGTGCATTGCTTTGCAATAGTCTCTATGCATTGCTTTACAATAGCCTCCGTGCATTGCTTTGCAATAGTCTCTGCATTGCTTTGCAATAGTCTGTGCATTGCTTAGCAATAGTCTCTGTGCATTGGTTTGCAATAGTCTGTGCATTGCTTTGCAATAGTCTGTGCATTGCTTTGCAATAGTCTGTGCATTGCTTTGCAATAGTCTCTGTGCATTGCTTTGGAATAGCCTCTGTGCATTGCTTTGCAATAGTCTGTGCATTGCTTTGCAATAGTCTCTGTGCATTGCTTTGCAATAGTCTCTGTGCATTGCTTTGCAATAGTCTGTGCATTGCTTTGCAATAGTCTCTTTGCCTTGCTTTGCAATAGTCTCTTTGCATTGCTTTGCAATAGTCTGTGCATTGCTTTGCAATAGTCTGTGCATTGCTTTGCAAAAGTCTGTGCATTGCTTTGCAATAGTCTCTGTGCATTGCTTTGCAATAGTCTGTGCATTGCTTTGCAATAATCTCTTTGCATTGCTTTGCAATAGTCTGTGCATTGCTTTGCAATAGTCTGTGCATTGCTTTGCAATAATCTGTGCATTGATTTGCAATAGTCTCTTTGCATTGCTTTACAATAGCCTCTGTGCATTGCTTTGCAATAGCCTGTGCATTGCTTTGCAATAGTTTATGCATTGCTTTGCAATAGTCTCTTTGCATTGCTTTGCAATAGCCTCTGTGCATTGCTTTGCAATAGTCTCTGTGCATTGCTTTGCAATAGTCTGGGCATTACTTTGCAATAGTCTCTTTGCATTGCTTTGCAATAATCTCTTTGCATTGCTTTGCAATAGTCTGTGCATTGCTTTGCAATAGTCTGTGCATTGCTTTGCAATAGTCTCTTTGCATTGCGTTGCAATTGTCTGTGCATTGCTTTGCAATAGTCTGTGCATTGCTTTGCAATAGTCTGTGCATTGCTTTGCAATAGTCTGTGCATTGCCTTGCAATAATCTGTGCATTGCTTTGCAATAGTCTCTTTGCATTGCTTTGCAATAGTCTGCGCATTGCTTTGCAATAGTCTCTTTGCATTGCTTTGCAATAGTCTGTGCATTGCTTTGCAATAGTCTGTGCATTGCTTTGCAATAGTCTCTGTGCATTGCTTTGCAATAGTCTGTGCATTGCTTTGCAATAATCTGTGCATTGCTTTGCAATAGTCTCTTTGCATTGCTTTGCAATAGTCTGTGCATTGCTTTGCAATAATCTGTGCATTGCTTTGCAATAGTCTCTTTGCATTGCTTTGCAATAGTCTGTGCATTGCTTTGCAATAGTCTCTTTGCATTGCTTTGCAATAGTCTGTGCATTGCTTTGCAATAGTCTGTGCATTGCTTTGCAATAGTCTCTTTGCATTGCTTTGCAATATCCTCTGTGCATTGCTTTGCAACAGTCTCTGTGCATTGCTTTGCAATAATCTGTGCATTGCTTTGCAATAGTCTCTGTGCATTGCTTTGCAATAGTCTGTGCATTGCTTTGCAATAATCTGTGCATTGCTTTGCAATAGTCTCTGTGCATTGCTTTGCAATAGTCTGTGCATTGCTTTGCAATAGTCTCTTTGCCTTGCTTTGCAATAGTCTCTTTGCATTGCTTTGCAATAGTCTGTGCATTGCTTTGCAATAGTCTGTGCATTGCTTTGCAAAAGTCTGTGCATTGCTTTGCAATAGTCTCTGTGCATTGCTTTGCAATAGTCTGTGCATTGCTTTGCAATAATCTCTTTGCATTGCTTTGCAATAGTCTGTGCATTGCTTTGCAATAGTCTGTGCATTGCTTTGCAATAGTCTCTCTTTGCATTGCTTTGCAATAGCCTCTGTGCATTGCTTTGCAATAGCCTCTGTGCATTGCTTTGCAATAGTCTGTGCATTGCTTTGCAATAGTCTCTTTGCATTGCTTTACAATAGCCTCTGTGCATTGCTTTGCAATAGCCTGTGCATTGCTTCGCAATAGTTTGTGCATTGCTTTGCAATAGTCTGTGCATTGCTTTGCAATAGTCTCCGTGCATTGCTTTGCAATAGTCTCTGTGCATTGCTTTGCAATAGTCTGTGCATTGCTTTGCAATAGTCTGTGCATTGCTTTGCAATAGTCTTTGCATTGCTTTGCAATAGTCTGTGCATTGCTTTGCAATAATCTGTGCATTGCTTTGAAATAGTCTATTTGCATTGCTTTACAATAGTCTCTTTGCATTGCTTTGCAATAGTCTGTGCATTGCTTTGCAATAGTCTCTTTGCCTTGCTTTGCAATAGTCTCTTTGCATTGCTTTGCAATAGTCTGTGCATTGCTTTGCAATAGTCTGTGCATTGCTTTGCAATAGTCTCTGTGCATTGCTTTGCAATAGTCTGTGCATTGCTTTGCAATAATCTGTGCATTGCTTTGCAATAGTCTCTTTGCTTTGCAATACTCTGTGCATTGCTTTGCAATAGTCTGTGCATTGCTTTGCAATAGTCTCTGTGCATTGCTTTAAAATAGTCTCTGTGCATTGCTTTGCAATAGTCTCTGTGCATTGCTTTGCAATAGTCTGTGCATTGCTTTGCAATAGTCTCTATGCATTGCTTTACAATAGCCTCCGTGCATTGCTTTGCAATAGTCTCTGCATTGCTTTGCAATAGTCTGTGCATTGCTTAGCAATAGTCTCTGTGCATTGGTTTGCAATAGTCTGTGCATTGCTTTGCAATAGTCTGTGCATTGCTTTGCAATAGTCTGTGCATTGCTTTGCAATAGTCTCTGTGCATTGCTTTGGAATAGCCTCTGTGCATTGCTTTGCAATAGTCTGTGCATTGCTTTGCAATAGTCTCTGTGCATTGCTTTGCAATAGTCTCTGTGCATTGCTTTGCAATAGTCTGTGCATTGCTTTGCAATAGTCTCTTTGCCTTGCTTTGCAATAGTCTCTTTGCATTGCTTTGCAATAGTCTGTGCATTGCTTTGCAATAGTCTGGGCATTGCTTTGCAAAAGTCTGTGCATTGCTTTGCAATAGTCTCTGTGCATTGCTTTGCAATAGTCTGTGCATTGCTTTGCAATAATCTCTTTGCATTGCTTTGCAATAGTCTGTGCATTGCTTTGCAATAGTCTGTGCATTGCTTTGCAATAATCTGTGCATTGATTTGCAATAGTCTCTTTGCATTGCTTTACAATAGCCTCTGTGCATTGCTTTGCAATAGCCTGTGCATTGCTTTGCAATAGTTTATGCATTGCTTTGCAATAGTCTCTTTGCATTGCTTTGCAATAGCCTCTGTGCATTGCTTTGCAATAGTCTCTGTGCATTGCTTTGCAATAGTCTGGGCATTACTTTGCAATAGTCTCTTTGCATTGCTTTGCAATAATCTCTTTGCATTGCTTTGCAATAGTCTGTGCATTGCTTTGCAATAGTCTGTGCATTGCTTTGCAATAGTCTCTTTGCATTGCGTTGCAATTGTCTGTGCATTGCTTTGCAATAGTCTGTGCATTGCTTTGCAATAGTCTGTGCATTGCTTTGCAATAGTCTGTGCATTGCCTTGCAATAATCTGTGCATTGCTTTGCAATAGTCTCTTTGCATTGCTTTGCAATAGTCTGCGCATTGCTTTGCAATAGTCTCTTTGCATTGCTTTGCAATAGTCTGTGCATTGCTTTGCAATAGTCTGTGCATTGCTTTGCAATAGTCTCTGTGCATTGCTTTGCAATAGTCTGTGCATTGCTTTGCAATAGTCTCTGTGCATTGCTTTGCAATAGCCTCTGTGCATTGCTTTGCAATAGTCTGTGCATTGCTTTGCAATAGTCTCTGTGCATTGCTTTGCAATAGTCTCTGTGCATTGCTTTGCAATAGTCTGTGCATTGCTTTGCAATAGTCTCTGTGCATAGATTTGCAATAGTCTCTGTGCATTGCTTTGCAATAGTCTGTGCATTGCTTTGCAATAGTCTCTGTGCATTGCTTTGCAATAGTCTGTGCATTGCATTGCAATAGTCTCTTTGCATTGCTTTGCAATAGTCTCTTTGCATTGCTTTGCAATAGTTTGTGCATTGCTTTGCAATAGTCTCTTTGCATTGCGTTGCAATAGTCTGTGCATTGCTTTGCAATAGACTGTGCATTGCTTTGCAATAGTCTGTGCATTGCTTTGCAATAATCTGTGCATTGGTTTGCAATAGTCTGTGCATTGCTTTGCAATAATCTGTGCACTGATTTGCAATAGTCTCTTTGCATTGCTTTACAATAGCCTCTGTGCATTGCTTTGCAATAGCCTGTGCATTGCTTTGCAATAGTTTGTGCATTGCTTTGCAATAGTCTCTTTGCATTGCTTTGCAATAGCCTCTGTGCATTGCTTTGCAATAGTCTCTGTGCATTGCTTTGCAATAGTCTGGGCATTACTTTGCAATAGTCTCTTTGCATTGCTTTGCAATAATCTCTTTGCATTGCTTTGCAATAGTCTGTGCATTGCTTTGCAATAGTCTGTGCATTGCTTTGCAATAGTCTCTTTGCATTGCGTTGCAATTGTCCGTGCATTGCTTTGCAATAGTCTGTGCATTGCTTTGCAATAGTCTGTGCATTGCTTTGCAATAGTCTGTGCATTGCTTTGCAATAATCTGTGCATTGCTTTGCAATAGTCTCTTTGCATTGCTTTGCAATAGTCTGCGCATTGCTTTGCAAGAGTCTCTTTGCATTGCTTTGCAATAGTCTGTGCATTGCTTTGCAATAGTCTGTGCATTGCTTTGCAATAGTCTCTGTGCATTGCTTTGCAATAGTCTGTGCATTGCTTTGCAATAATCTGTGCATTGATTTGCAATAGTCTCTTTGCATTGCTTTGCAATAGTCTGTGCATTGCTTTGCAATAGTCTGTGCATTGCTTTGCAATAGTCTCTTTGCATTGCTTTGCAATAGTCTGTGCATTGCTTTGCAATAATCTGTGCATTGCTTTGCAATAGTCTCTTTGCATTGCTTTGCAATAGTCTGTGAATTGCTTTGCAATAGTCTCTTTGCATTGCTTTGCAATAGTCTGTGCATTGCTTTGCAATAGTCTGTGCATTGCTTTGCAATAGTCTCTTTGCATTGCTTTGCAATATCCTCTGTGCATTGCTTTGCAACAGTCTCTGTGCATTGCTTTGCAATAATCTGTGCATTGGTTTGCAATAGTCTGTGCATTGCTTTGCAATAGTCTGTGCATTGCTTTGCGATAATCTGTGCATTGATTTGCAATAGTCTCTTTGCATTGCTTTACAATAGCCTCTGTGCATTGCTTTGCAATAGCCTGTGCATTGCTTTGCAATAGTTTGTGCATTGCTTTGCAATAGTCTCTTTGCATTGCTTTGCAATAGCCTCTGTGCATTGCTTTGCAATAGTCTCTGTGCATTGCTTTGCAATAGTCTGGGCATTACTTTGCAATAGTCTCTTTGCATTGCTTTGCAATAATCTCTTTGCATTGCTTTGCAATAGTCTGTGCATTGCTTTGCAATAGTCTGTGCATTGCTTTGCAATAGTCTCTTTGCATTGCGTTGCAATTGTCCGTGCATTGCTTTGCAATAGTCTGTGCATTGCTTTGCAATAGTCTGTGCATTGCTTTGCAATAGTCTGTGCATTGCTTTGCAATAATCTGTGCATTGCTTTGCAATAGTCTCTTTGCATTGCTTTGCAATAGTCTGCGCATTGCTTTGCAAGAGTCTCTTTGCATTGCTTTGCAATAGTCTGTGCATTGCTTTGCAATAGTCTGTGCATTGCTTTGCAATAGTCTCTGTGCATTGCTTTGCAATAGTCTGTGCATTGCTTTGCAGTAATCTGTGCATTGCTTTGCAATAGTCTCTTTGCATTGCTTTGCAATAGTCTGTGCATTGCTTTGCAATAGTCTGTGCATTGCTTTGCAATAGTCTCTTTGCATTGCTTTGCAATATCCTCTGTGCATTGCTTTGCAACAGTCTCTGTGCATTGCTTTGCAATAGTCTGTGCATTGCTTTGCAATAGTCTCTTTGCCTTGCGTTGCAATAGTCTGTGCATTGCTTTGCAATAATCTGTGCATTGCTTTGCAATAGTCTCTTTGCATTGCTTTGCAATAGTCTGTGCATTGCTTTGCAATAGTCTCTTTGCATTGCTTTGCAATAGTCTGTGCATTGCTTTGCAATAGTCTGTGCATTGCTTTGCAATAGTCTCTTTGCATTGCTTTGCAATATCCTCTGTGCATTGCTTTGCAACAGTCTCTGTGCATTGCTTTGCAATAATCTGTGCATTGCTTTGCAATAGTCTCTGTGCATTGCTTTGCAATAGTCTGTGCATTGCTTTGCAATAATCTGTGCATTGCTTTGCAATAGTCTCTTTGCATTGCTTTGCAATAGTCTGTGCATTGCTTTGCAATAGTCTGTGCATTGCTTTGCAATAGTCTCTTTGCATTGCTTTGCAATATCCTCTGTGCATTGCTTTGCAACAGTCTCTGTGCATTGCTTTGCAATAGTCTGTGCATTGCTTTGCAATAGTCTCTTTGCCTTGCTTTGCAATAGTCTCTTTGCATTGCTTTGCAATAGTCTGTGCATTGCTTTGCAATAGTCTGTGCATTGCTTTGCAAAAGTCTGTGCATTGCTTTGCAATATCCTCTGTTCATTGCTTTGCAACAGTCTCTGTGCATTGCTTTGCAATAGTCTGTGCATTGCTTTGCAATAGTCTCTTTGCCTTGCTTTGCAATAGTCTGTGCATTGCTTTGCAATAATCTGTGCATTGCTTTGCAATAGTCTCTTTGCATTGCTTTGCAATAGTCTGTGCATTGCTTTGCAATAGTCTCTTTGCATTGCTTTGCAATAGTCTGTGCATTGCTTTGCAATAGTCTGTGCATTGCTTTGCAATAGTCTCTTTGCATTGCTTTGCAATATCCTCTGTGCATTGCTTTGCAACAGTCTCTGTGCATTGCTTTGCAATAATCTGTGCATTGCTTTGCAATAGTCTCTGTGCATTGCTTTGCAATAGTCTGTGCATTGCTTTGCAATAATCTGTGCATTGCTTTGCAATAGTCTCTGTGCATTGCTTTGCAATAGTCTGTGCATTGCTTTGCAATAGTCTCTTTGCCTTGCTTTGCAATAGTCTCTTTGCATTGCTTTGCAATAGTCTGTGCATTGCTTTGCAATAGTCTGTGCATTGCTTTGCAAAAGTCTGTGCATTGCTTTGCAATAGTCTCTGTGCATTGCTTTGCAATAGTCTGTGCATTGCTTTGCAATAATCTCTTTGCATTGCTTTGCAATAGTCTGTGCATTGCTTTGCAATAGTCTCTCTTTGCATTGCTTTGCAATAGCCTCTGTGCATTGCTTTGCAATAGCCTCTGTGCATTGCTTTGCAATAGTCTGTGCATTGCTTTGCAATAGTCTCTTTGCATTGCTTTACAATAGCCTCTGTGCATTGCTTTGCAATAGCCTGTGCATTGCTTCGCAATAGTTTGTGCATTGCTTTGCAATAGTCTGTGCATTGCTTTGCAATAGTCTCCGTGCATTGCTTTGCAATAGTCTCTGTGCATTGCTTTGCAATAGTCTGTGCATTGCTTTGCAATAGTCTGTGCATTGCTTTGCAATAGTCTTTGCATTGCTTTGCAATAGTCTGTGCATTGCTTTGCAATAATCTGTGCATTGCTTTGAAATAGTCTATTTGCATTGCTTTACAATAGTCTCTTTGCATTGCTTTGCAATAGTCTGTGCATTGCTTTGCAATAGTCTCTTTGCCTTGCTTTGCAATAGTCTCTTTGCATTGCTTTGCAATAGTCTGTGCATTGCTTTGCAATAGTCTGTGCATTGCTTTGCAATAGTCTGTGCATTGCTTTGCAATAGTCTCTGTGCATTGCTTTGCAATAGTCTGTGCATTGCTTTGCAATAATCTGTGCATTGCTTTGCAATAGTCTCTTTGCTTTGCAATACTCTGTGCATTGCTTTGCAATAGTCTGTGCATTGCTTTGCAATAGTCTCTGTGCATTGCTTTAAAATAGTCTCTGTGCATTGCTTTGCAATAGTCTCTGTGCATTGCTTTGCAATAGTCTGTGCATTGCTTTGCAATAGTCTCTATGCATTGCTTTACAATAGCCTCCGTGCATTGCTTTGCAATAGTCTCTGCATTGCTTTGCAATAGTCTGTGCATTGCTTAGCAATAGTCTCTGTGCATTGGTTTGCAATAGTCTGTGCATTGCTTTGCAATAGTCTGTGCATTGCTTTGCAATAGTCTGTGCATTGCTTTGCAATAGTCTCTGTGCATTGCTTTGGAATAGCCTCTGTGCATTGCTTTGCAATAGTCTGTGCATTGCTTTGCAATAGTCTCTGTGCATTGCTTTGCAATAGTCTCTGTGCATTGCTTTGCAATAGTCTGTGCATTGCTTTGCAATAGTCTCTTTGCCTTGCTTTGCAATAGTCTCTTTGCATTGCTTTGCAATAGTCTGTGCATTGCTTTGCAATAGTCTGTGCATTGCTTTGCAAAAGTCTGTGCATTGCTTTGCAATAGTCTCTGTGCATTGCTTTGCAATAGTCTGTGCATTGCTTTGCAATAATCTCTTTGCATTGCTTTGCAATAGTCTGTGCATTGCTTTGCAATAGTCTGTGCATTGCTTTGCAATAATCTGTGCATTGATTTGCAATAGTCTCTTTGCATTGCTTTACAATAGCCTCTGTGCATTGCTTTGCAATAGCCTGTGCATTGCTTTGCAATAGTTTATGCATTGCTTTGCAATAGTCTCTTTGCATTGCTTTGCAATAGCCTCTGTGCATTGCTTTGCAATAGTGTCTGTGCATTGCTTTGCAATAGTCTGGGCATTACTTTGCAATAGTCTCTTTGCATTGCTTTGCAATAATCTCTTTGCATTGCTTTGCAATAGTCTGTGCATTGCTTTGCAATAGTCTGTGCATTGCTTTGCAATAGTCTCTTTGCATTGCGTTGCAATTGTCTGTGCATTGCTTTGCAATAGTCTGTGCATTGCTTTGCAATAGTCTGTGCATTGCTTTGCAATAGTCTGTGCATTGCCTTGCAATAATCTGTGCATTGCTTTGCAATAGTCTCTTTGCATTGCTTTGCAATAGTCTGCGCATTGCTTTGCAATAGTCTCTTTGCATTGCTTTGCAATAGTCTGTGCATTGCTTTGCAATAGTCTGTGCATTGCTTTGCAATAGTCTCTGTGCATTGCTTTGCAATAGTCTGTGCATTGCTTTGCAATAATCTGTGCATTGCTTTGCAATAGTCTCTTTGCATTGCTTTGCAATAGTCTGTGCATTGCTTTGCAAAAGTCTCAGTGCATTGCTTTGCAATAGTCTCTGTGCATTGCTTTGCAATAGTCTCTGTGCATTGCTTTGCAATAGTATGTGCATTGCTTTGCAATAGTCTCTATGCATTGCTTTACAATAGCCTCCGTGCATTGCTTTGCAATAGTCTCTGCATTGCTTTGCAATAGTCTGTGCATTGCTTTGCAATAGTCTGTGCATTGCTTTGCAATAGTCTCTGTGCATTGCTTTGCAATAGTCTGTGCATTGCTTTGCAATAGTCTGTGCATTGCTTTGCAATAGTCTGTGCATTGCTTTGCAATAGTCTGTGCATTGCTTTGCAATAGTCTCTGTGCATTGCTTTGCAATAGCCTCTGTGCATTGCTTTGCAATAGTCTGTGCATTGCTTTGCAATAGTCTCTGTGCATTGCTTTGCAATAGTCTCTGTGCATTGCTTTGCAATAGTCTGTGCATTGCTTTGCAATAGTCTCTGTGCATAGATTTGCAATAGTCTCTGTGCATTGCTTTGCAATAGTCTGTGCATTGCTTTGCAATAGTCTCTGTGCATTGCTTTGCAATAGTCTGTGCATTGCTTTGCAATAGTCTCTTTGCATTGCTTTGCAATAGTCTCTTTGCATTGCTTTGCAATAGTTTGTGCATTGCTTTGCAATAGTCTCTTTGCATTGCGTTGCAATAGTCTGTGCATTGCTTTGCAATAGACTGTGCATTGCTTTGCAATAGTCTGTGCATTGCTTTGCAATAATCTGTGCATTGGTTTGCAATAGTCTGTGCATTGCTTTGCAATAGTCTGTGCATTGCTTTGCAATAATCTGTGCACTGATTTGCAATAGTCTCTTTGCATTGCTTTACAATAGCCTCTGTGCATTGCTTTGCAATAGCCTGTGCATTGCTTTGCAATAGTTTGTGCATTGCTTTGCAATAGTCTCTTTGCATTGCTTTGCAATAGCCTCTGTGCATTGCTTTGCAATAGTCTCTGTGCATTGCTTTGCAATAGTCTGGGCATTACTTTGCAATAGTCTCTTTGCATTGCTTTGCAATAATCTCTTTGCATTGCTTTGCAATAGTCTGTGCATTGCTTTGCAATAGTCTGTGCATTGCTTTGCAATAGTCTCTTTGCATTGCGTTGCAATTGTCCGTGCATTGCTTTGCAATAGTCTGTGCATTGCTTTGCAATAGTCTGTGCATTGCTTTGCAATAGTCTGTGCATTGCTTTGCAATAATCTGTGCATTGCTTTGCAATAGTCTCTTTGCATTGCTTTGCAATAGTCTGCGCATTGCTTTGCAAGAGTCTCTTTGCATTGCTTTGCAATAGTCTGTGCATTGCTTTGCAATAGTCTGTGCATTGCTTTGCAATAGTCTCTGTGCATTGCTTTGCAATAGTCTGTGCATTGCTTTGCAATAATCTGTGCATTGATTTGCAATAGTCTCTTTGCATTGCTTTGCAATAGTCTGTGCATTGCTTTGCAATAGTCTGTGCATTGCTTTGCAATAGTCTCTTTGCATTGCTTTGCAATAGTCTGTGCATTGCTTTGCAATAATCTGTGCATTGCTTTGCAATAGTCTCTTTGCATTGCTTTGCAATAGTCTGTGAATTGCTTTGCAATAGTCTCTTTGCATTGCTTTGCAATAGTCTGTGCATTGCTTTGCAATAGTCTGTGCATTGCTTTGCAATAGTCTCTTTGCATTGCTTTGCAATATCCTCTGTGCATTGCTTTGCAACAGTCTCTGTGCATTGCTTTGCAATAATCTGTGCATTGCTTTGCAATAGTCTCTGTGCATTGCTTTGCAATAGTCTGTGCATTGCTTTGCAATAATCTGTGCATTGCTTTGCAATAGTCTCTTTGCATTGCTTTGCAATAGTCTGTGCATTGCTTTGCAATAGTCTCTTTGCATTGCTTTGCAATAGTCTCTTTGCATTGCTTTGCAATATCCTCTGTGCATTGCTTTGCAACAGTCTCTGTGCATTGCTTTGCAATAGTCTGTGCCTTGCTTTGCAATAGTCTCTTTGCCTTGCTTTGCAATAGTCTCTTTGCATTGCTTTGCAATAGTCTATGCATTGCTTTGCAATAGTCTGTGCATTGCTTTGCAAAAGTCTGTGCATTGCTTTGCAATAGTCTCTGTGCATTGCTTTGCAATAGTCTGTGCATTGCTTTGCAATAATCTCTTTGCATTGCTTTGCAATAGTCTGTGCATTGCTTTGCAATAGTCTGTGCATTGCTTTGCAATAGTCTCTCTTTGCATTGCTTTGCAATAGCCTCTGTGCATTGCTTTGCAATAGCCTCTGTGCATTGCTTTTCAATAGTCTGTGCATTGCTTTGCAATAGTCTCTTTGCATTGCTTTACAATAGCCTCTGTGCATTGCTTTGCAATAGCCTGTGCATTGCTTCGCAATAGTTTGTGCATTGCTTTGCAATAGTCTGTGCATTGCTTTGCAATAGTCTCCGTGCATTGCTTTGCATCAGTCTCTGTGCATTGCCTTGCAATAGTCTGTGCATTGCTTTGCAATAGTCTTTGCATTGCTTTGCAATAGTCTGTGCATTGCTTTGCAATAGTCTGTGCATTGCTTTGAAATAGTCTATTTGCATTGCTTTACAATAGTCTCTTTGCATTGCTTTGCAATAGTCTGTGCATTGCTTTGCAATAGTCTCTTTGCCTTGCTTTGCAATAGTCTCTGTGCATTGCTTTGCAATAGTCTGTGCATTGCTTTGCAATAGTCTCTTTGCATTGCTTTGCAATAGTCTCTTTGCATTGCTTTGCAATAGTTTGTGCATTGCTTTGCAATAGTCTCTGCATTGCTTTGCAATAGCCTCTTTGCATTGCGTTGCAATAGTCTGTGCATTGCTTTGCAATAGGCTGTGCATTGCTTTGCAATAGTCTGTGCTTTGCTTTGCAATAATCTGAGCATTGGTTTGCAATAGTCTGTGCATTGCTTTGCAATAGTCTGTGCATTGCTTTGCGATAATCTGTGCATTGATTTGCAATAGTCTATTTGCATTGCTTTACAATAGCCTCTGTGCATTGCTTTGCAATAGCCTGTGCATTGCTTTGCAATAGTTTGTGCATTGCTTTGCAATAGTCTCTTTGCATTGCTTTGCAATAGCCTCTGTGCATTGCTTTGCAATAGTCTCTGTGCATTGCTTTGCAATAGTCTGGGCATTACTTTGCAATAGTCTCTTTGCATTGCTTTACAATAATCTCTTTGCATTGCTTTGCAATAGTCTGTGCATTGCTTTGCAATAGTCTGTGCATTGCTTTGCAATAGTCTCTTTGCATTGCGTTGCAATTGTCCGTGCATTGCTTTGCAATAGTCTGTGCATTGCTTTGCAATAGTCTGTGCATTGCTTTGCAATAGTCTGTGCATTGCTTTGCAATAATCTGTGCATTGCTTTGCAATAGTCTCTTTGCATTGCTTTGCAATAGTCTGCGCATTGCTTTGCAAGAGTCTCTTTGCATTGCTTTGCAATAGTCTGTGCATTGCTTTGCAATAGTCTGTGCATTGCTTTGCAATAGTCTCTGTGCATTGCTTTGCAATAGTCTGTGCATTGCTTTGCAGTAATCTGTGCATTGCTTTGCAATAGTCTCTTTGCATTGCTTTGCAATAGTCTGTGCATTGCTTTGCAATAGTCTGTGCATTGCTTTGCAATAGTCTCTTTGCATTGCTTTGCAATATCCTCTGTGCATTGCTTTGCAACAGTCTCTGTGCATTGCTTTGCAATAGTCTGTGCATTGCTTTGCAATAGTCTCTTTGCCTTGCTTTTCAATAGTCTGTGCATTGCTTTGCAATAATCTGTGCATTGCTTTGCAATAGTCTCTTTGCATTGCTTTGCAATAGTCTGTGCATTGCTTTGCAATAGTCTCTTTGCATTGCTTTGCAATAGTCTGTGCATTGCTTTGCAATAGTCTGTGCATTGCTTTGCAATAGTCTCTTTGCATTGCTTTGCAATATCCTCTGTGCATTGCTTTGCAACAGTCTCTGTGCATTGCTTTGCAATAATCTGTGCATTGCTTTGCAATAGTCTCTGTGCATTGCTTTGCAATAGTCTGTGCATTGCTTTGCAATAGTCTGTGCATTGCTTTGCAATAATCTGTGCATTGCTTTGCAATAGTCTCTTTGCATTGCTTTGCAATAGTCTGTGCATTGCTTTGCAATAGTCTGTGCATTGCTTTGCAATAGTCTGTGCATTGCTTTGCAATAGTCTCTTTGCATTGCTTTGCAATATCCTCTGTGCATTGCTTTGCAACGGTCTCTGTGCATTGCTTTGCAATAGTCTGTGCATTGCTTTGCAATAGTCTCTTTGCCTTGCTTTGCAATAGTCTCTTTGCATTGCTTTGCAATAGTCTGTGCATTGCTTTGCAATAGTCTGTGCATTGCTTTGCAAAAGTCTGTGCATTGCTTTGCAATAGTCTCTGTGCATTGCTTTGCAATAGTCTGTGCATTGCTTTGCAATAATCTCTTTGCATTGCTTTGCAATAGTCTGTGCATTGCTTTGCAATAGTCTGTGCATTGCTTTGCAATAGTCTCTCTTTGCATTGCTTTGCAATAGCCTCTGTGCATTGCTTTGCAATAGCCTCTGTGCATTGCTTTGCAATAGCCTGTGCATTGCTTCGCAATAGTTTGTGCATTGCTTTGCAATAGTCTGTGCATTGCTTTGCAATAGTCTCCGTGCATTGCTTTGCAATAGTCTCTGTGCATTGCTTTGCAATAGTCTGTGCATTGCTTTGCAATAGTCTGTGCATTGCTTTGCAATAGTCTGTGCATTGCTTTGAAATAGTCTATTTGCATTGCTTTACAATAGTCTCTTTGCATTGCTTTGCAATAGTCTGTGCATTGCTTTGCAATAGTCTCTTTGCCTTGCTTTGCAATAGTCTCTGTGCATTGCTTTGCAATAGTCTGTGCATTGCTTTGCAATAGTCTGTGCATTGCTTTGCAATAGTCTCTTTGCATTGCTTTGCAATAGTCTCTTTGCATTGCTTTGCAATAGTTTGTGCATTGCTTTGCAATAGTCTCTGCATTGCTTTGCAATAGTCTCTTTGCATTGCGTTGCAATAGTCTGTGCATTGCTTTGCAATAGACTGTGCATTGCTTTGCAATAGTCTGTGCATTGCTTTGCAATAATCTGTGCATTGGTTTGCAATAGTCTGTGCATTGCTTTGCAATAGTCTGTGCATTGCTTTGCAATAATCTGTGCATTGATTTGCAATAGTCTCTTTGCATTGCTTTACAATAGCCTCTGTGCATTGCTTTGCAATAGCCTGTGCATTGCTTTGCAATAGTTTGTGCATTGCTTTGCAATAGTCTCTTTGCATTGCTTTGCAATAGCCTCTGTGCATTGCTTTGCAATAGTCTCTGTGCATTGCTTTGCAATAGTCTGGGCATTACTTTGCAATAGTCTCTTTGCATTGCTTTGCAATAATCTCTTTGCATTGCTTTGCAATAGTCTGCGCATTGCTTTGCAATAGTCTGTGCATTGTTTTGCAATAGTCTCTTTGCATTGCGTTGCAATTGTCCGTGCATTGCTTTGCAATAGTCTGTGCATTGCTTTGCAATAGTCTGTGCATTGCTTTGCAATAGTCTGTGCATTGCTTTGCAATAATCTGTGCATTGCTTTGCAATAGTCTCTTTGCATTGCTTTGCAATAGTCTGCGCATTGCTTTGCAAGAGTCTCTTTGCATTGCTTTGCAATAGTCTGTGCATTGCTTTGCAATAGTCTGTGCATTGCTTTGCAATAGTCTCTGTGCATTGCTTTGCAATAGTCTGTGCATTGCTTTGCAATAATCTGTGCATTGCTTTGCAATAGTCTCTTTGCATTGCTTTGCAATAGTCTGTGCATTGCTTTGCAATAGTCTGTGCATTGCTTTGCAATAGTCTCTTTGCATTGCTTTGCAATATCCTCTGTTCATTGCTTTGCAACAGTCTCTGTGCATTGCTTTGCAATAGTCTGTGCATTGCTTTGCAATAGTCTCTTTGCCTTGCTTTGCAATAGTCTGTGCATTGCTTTGCAATAATCTGTGCATTGCTTTGCAATAGTCTCTTTGCATTGCTTTGCAATAGTCTGTGCATTGCTTTGCAATAGTCTCTTTGCATTGCTTTGCAATAGTCTGTGCATTGCTTTGCAATAGTCTGTGCATTGCTTTGCAATAGTCTCTTTGCATTGCTTTGCAATATCCTCTGTGCATTGCTTTGCAACAGTCTCTGTGCATTGCTTTGCAATAATCTGTGCATTGCTTTGCAATAGTCTCTGTGCATTGCTTTGCAATAGTCTGTGCAGTGCTTTGCAATAATCTGTGCATTGCTTTGCAATAGTCTCTTTGCATTGCCTTGCAATAGTCTGTGCATTGCTTTGCAATAGTCTGTGCATTGCTTTGCAATAGTCTCTTTGCATTGCTTTGCAATATCCTCTGTGGATTGCTTTGCAACAGTCTCTGTGCATTGCTTTGCAATAGTCTGTGCATTGCTTTGCAATAGTCTCTTTGCCTTGCTTTGCAATAGTCTCTTTGCATTGCTTTGCAATAGTCTGTGCATTGCTTTGCAATAGTATGTGCATTGCTTTGCAAAAGTCTGTGCATTGCTTTGCAATAGTCTCTGTGCATTGCTTTGCAATAGTCTGTGCATTGCTTTGCAATAATCTCTTTGCATTGCTTTGCAATAGTCTGTGCATTGCTTTGCAATAGTCTGTGCATTGCTTTGCAATAGTCTCTCTTTGCATTGCTTTGCAATAGCCTCTGTGCATTGCTTTGCAATAGCCTCTGTGCATTGCTTTGCAATAGTCTGTGCATTGCTTTGCAATAGTCTCTTTGCATTGCTTTACAATAGCCTCTGTGCATTGCTTTGCAATAGCCTGTGCATTGCTTCGCAATAGTTTGTGCATTGCTTTGCAATAGTCTGTGCATTGCTTTGCAATAGTCTCCGTGCATTGCTTTGCAATAGTCTCTGTGCATTGCTTTGCAATAGTCTGTGCATTGCTTTGCAATAGTCTGTGCATTGCTTTGCAATAGTCTTTGCATTGCTTTGCAATAGTCTGTGCATTGCTTTGCAATAATCTGTGCATTGCTTTGAAATAGTCTATTTGCATTGCTTTACAATAGTCTCTTTGCATTGCTTTGCAATAGTCTGTGCATTGCTTTGCAATAGTCTCTTTGCCTTGCTTTGCAATAGTCTCTTTGCATTGCTTTGCAATAGTCTGTGCATTGCTTTGCAATAGTCTGTGCATTGCTTTGCAATAGTCTCTGTGCATTGCTTTGCAATAGTCTGTGCATTGCTTTGCAATAATCTGTGCATTGCTTTGCAATAGTCTCTTTGCTTTGCAATACTCTGTGCATTGCTTTGCAATAGTCTGTGCATTGCTTTGCAATAGTCTCTGTGCATTGCTTTAAAATAGTCTCTGTGCATTGCTTTGCAATAGTCTCTGTGCATTGCTTTGCAATAGTCTGTGCATTGCTTTGCAATAGTCTCTATGCATTGCTTTACAATAGCCTCCGTGCATTGCTTTGCAATAGTCTCTGCATTGCTTTGCAATAGTCTGTGCATTGCTTAGCAATAATCTCTGTGCATTGGTTTGCAATAGTCTGTGCATTGCTTTGCAATAGTCTGTGCATTGCTTTGCAATAGTCTGTGCATTGCTTTGCAATAGTCTTTGTGCATTGCTTTGGAATAGCCTCTGTGCATTGCTTTGCAATAGTCTGTGCATTGCTTTGCAATAGTCTCTGTGCATTGCTTTGCAATAGTCTCTGTGCATTGCTTTGCAATAGTCTGTGCATTGCTTTGCAATAGTCTCTTTGCCTTGCTTTGCAATAGTCTCTTTGCATTGCTTTGCAATAGTCTGTGCATTGCTTTGCAATAGTCTGTGCATTGCTTTGCAAAAGTCTGTGCATTGCTTTGCAATAGTCTCTGTGCATTGCTTTGCAATAGTCTGTGCATTGCTTTGCAATAATCTCTTTGCATTGCTTTGCAATAGTCTGTGCATTGCTTTGCAATAGTCTGTGCGTTGCTTTGCAATAATCTGTGCATTGATTTGCAATAGTCTCTTTGCATTGCTTTACAATAGCCTCTGTGCATTGCTTTGCAATAGCCTGTGCATTGCTTTGCAATAGTTTATGCATTGCTTTGCAATAGTTTATGCATTGCTTTGCAATAGTCTCTTTGCATTGCTTTGCAATAGCCTCTGTGCATTGCTTTGCAATAGTGTCTGTGCATTGCTTTGCAATAGTCTGGGCATTACTTTGCAATAGTCTCTTTGCATTGCTTTGCAATAATCTCTTTGCATTGCTTTGCAATAGTCTGTGCATTGCTTTGCAATAGTCTGTGCATTGCTTTGCAATAGTCTCTTTGCATTGCGTTGCAATTGTCTGTGCATTGCTTTGCAATAGTCTGTGCATTGCTTTGCAATAGTCTGTGCATTGCTTTGCAATAGTCTGTGCATTGCTTTGCAATAATCTGTGCATTGCTTTGCAATAGTCTCTTTGCATTGCTTTGCAATAGTCTGCGCATTGCTTTGCAATAGTCTCTTTGCATTGCTTTGCAATAGTCTGTGCATTGCTTTGCAATAGTCTGTGCATTGCTTTGCAATAGTCTCTGTGCATTGCTTTGCAATAGTCTGTGCATTGCTTTGCAATAATCTGTGCATTGCTTTGCAATAGTCTCTTTGCATTGCTTTGCAATAGTCTGTGCATTGCTTTGCAATAGTCTGTGCATTGCTTTGCAATAGTCTCTTTGCATTGCTTTGCAATATCCTCTGTGCATTGCTTTGCAACAGTCTCTGTGCATTGCTTTGCAATAGTCTGTGCATTGCTTTGCAATAGTCTCTTTGCCTTGCTTTGCAATAGTCTGTGCATTGCTTTGCAATAATCTGTGCATTGCTTTGCAATAGTCTCTTTGCATTGCTTTGCAATAGTCTGTGCATTGCTTTGCAATAGTCTCTTTGCATTGCTTTGCAATAGTCTGTGCATTGCTTTGCAATAGTCTCTTTGCATTGCTTTACAATAGCCTCTGTGCATTGCTTTGCAATAGCCTGTGCATTGCTTTGCAATAGTTTGTGCATTGCTTTGCAATAGTCTGTGCATTGCTTTGCAATAGTCTCCGTGCATTGCTTTGCAATAGTCTCTGTGCATTGCTTTGCAATAGTCTGTGCATTGCTTTGCAATAGTCTGTGCATTGCTTTGCAATAGTCTTTGCATTCTTTGCAATAGTCTGTGCATTGCTTTGCAATAGTCTGTGCATTGCTTTGCAATAGTCTATTTGCATTGCTTTACAATAGTCTCTTTGCATTGCTTTGCAATAGTCTGTGCATTGCTTTGCAATAGTCTCTTTGCCTTGCTTTGCAATAGTCTCTTTGCATTGCTTTGCGATAGTCTGTGCATTGCTTTGCAATAGTCTGTGCATTGCTTTGCAATAGTCTTAATGCATTGCTTTGCAATAGTCTGTGCATTGCTTTGCAATAATCTGTGCATTGCTTTGCAATAGTCTCTTTGCTTTGCAATAGTCTGTGCATTGCTTTGCAATAGTCTGTGCATTGCTTTGCAATAGTCTCTGTGCATTGCTTTAAAATAGTCTCTGTGCATTGCTTTGCAATAGTCTCTGTGCATTGCTTTGCAATAGTCTGTGCATTGCTTTGCAATAGTCTCTATGCATTGCTTTACAATAGCCTCCGTGCATTGCTTTGCAATAGTCTCTGCATTGCTTTGCAATAGTCTGTGCATTGCTTAGCAATAGTCTCTGTGCATTGGTTTGCAATAGTCTGTGCATTGCTTTGCAATAGTCTGTGCATTGCTTGGCAATAGTCTGTGCATTGCTTTGCAATAGTCTGTGCATTGCTTTGCAATAGTCTCTGTGCATTGCTTTGCAATATCCTCTGTGCATTGCTTTGCAATAGTCTGTGCATTGCTTTGCAATAGTCTCTGTGCATTGCTTTGCAATAGTCTCTGTGCATTGCTTTGCAATAGTCTGTGCATTGCTTTGCAATAGTCTCTGTGCATAGATTTCTAATAGTCTCTGTGCATTGCTTTGCAATAGTCTGTGCATTGCTTTGCAATAGTCTCTGTGCATTGCTTTGCAATAGTCTGTGCATTGCTTTGCAATAGTCTCTTTGCATTGCTTTGCAATAGTCTCTTTGCATTGCTTTGCAATAGTTTGTGCATTGCTTTGCAATAGTCTCTGCATTGCTTTGCAATAGTCTCTTTGCATTGCGTTGCAATAGTCTGTGCATTGCTTTGCAATAGACTGTGCATTGCTTTGCAATAGTCTGTGCATTGCTTTGCAATAATCTGTGCATTGGTTTGCAATAGTCTGTGCATTGCTTTGCAATAGTCTGTGCATTGCTTTGCAATAATCTGTGCATTGATTTGCAATAGTCTCTTTGCATTGCTTTACAATAGCCTCTGTGCATTGCTTTGCAATAGCCTGTGCATTGCTTTGCAATAGTTTGTGCATTGCTTTGCAATAGTCTCTTTGCATTGCTTTGCAATAGCCTCTGTGCATTGCTTTGCAATAGTCTCTGTGCATTGCTTTGCAATAGTCTGGGCATTACTTTGCAATAGTCTCTTTGCATTGCTTTGCAATAATCTCTTTGCATTGCTTTGCAATAATCTGTGCATTGCTTTGCAATAGTCTGTGCATTGCTTTGCAATAGTCTCTTTGCATTGCGTTGCAATTGTCCGTGCATTGCTTTGCAATAGTCTGTGCATTGCTTTGCAATAGTCTGTGCATTGCTTTGCAATAGTCTGTGCATTGCTTTGCAATAATCTGTGCATTGCTTTGCAATAGTCTCTTTGCATTGCTTTGCAATAGTCTGCGCATTGCTTTGCAAGAGTCTCTTTGCATTGCTTTGCAATAGTCTGTGCATTGCTTTGCAATAGTCTGTGCATTGCTTTGCAATAGTCTCTGTGCATTGCTTTGCAATAGTCTGTGCATTGCTTTGCAATAATCTGTGCATTGCTTTGCAATAGTCTCTTTGCATTGCTTTGCAATAGTCTGTGCATTGCTTTGCAATAGTCTCTTTGCATTGCTTTGCAATAGTCTGTGCATTGCTTTGCAATAATCTGTGCATTGCTTTGCAATAGTCTCTTTGCATTGCTTTGCAATAGTCTGTGCATTGCTTTGCAATAGTCTCTTTGCATTGCTTTGCAATAGTCTGTGCATTGCTTTGCAATAGTCTGTGCATTGCTTTGCAATAGTCTCTTTGCATTGCTTTGCAATATCCTCTGTGCATTGCTTTGCAGTAGTCTCTGTGCATTGCTTTGCAATAATCTGTGCATTGCTTTGCAATAGTCTCTGTGCATTGCTTTGCAATAGTCTGTGCATTGCTTTGCAATAATCTGTGCATTGCTTTGCAATAGTCTCTTTGCATTGCTTTGCAATAGTCTCTTTGCATTGCTTTGCAATAGTCTGTGCATTGCTTTGCAATAGTCTCTTTGCATTGCTTTGCAATATCCTCTGTGCATTGCTTTGCAACAGTCTCTGTGCATTGCTTTGCAATAGTCTGTGCATTGCTTTGCAATAGTCTCTTTGCCTTGCTTTGCAATAGTCTCTTTGCATTGCTTTGCAATAGTCTGTGCATTGCTTTGCAATAGTCTGTGCATTGCTTTGCAAAAGTCTGTGCATTGCTTTGCAATAGTCTCTGTGCATTGCTTTGCAATAGTCTGTGCAGTGCTTTGCAATAATCTCTTTGCATTGCTTTGCAATAGTCTGTGCATTGCTTTGCAATAGTCTGTGCATTGCTTTGCAATAGTCTCTCTTTGCATTGCTTTGCAATAGCCTCTGTGCATTGCTTTGCAATAGCCTCTGTGCATTGCTTTTCAATAGTCTGTGCATTGCTTTGCAATAGTCTCTTTGCATTGCTTTACAATAGCCTCTGTGCATTGCTTTGCAAAAGCCTGTGCATTGCTTCGCAATAGTTTGTGCATTGCTTTGCAATAGTCTGTGCATTGCTTTGCAATAGTCTCCGTGCATTGCTTTGCAATAGTCTCTGTGCATTGCTTTGCAATAGTCTGTGCATTGCTTTGCAATAGTCTGTGCATTGCTTTGCAATAGTCTTTGCATTGCTTTGCAATAGTCTGTGCATTGCTTTGCAATAGTCTGTGCATTGCTTTGAAATAGTCTATTTGCATTGCTTTACAATAGTCTCGTTGCATTGCTTTGCAATAGTCTGTGCATTGCTTTGCAATAGTCTCTTTGCCTTGCTTTGCAATAGTCTCTGTGCATTGCTTTGCAATAGTCTGTGCATTGCTTTGCAATAGTCTCTGTGCATTGCTTTGCAATAGTCTGTGCATTGCTTTGCAATAGTCTCTTTGCATTGCTTTGCAATAGTCTCTTTGCATTGCTTTGCAATAGTTTGTGCATTGCTTTGCAATAGTCTCTGCATTGCTTTGCAATAGCCTCTTTGCATTGCGTTGCAATAGTCTGTGCATTGCTTTGCAATAGACTGTGCATTGCTTTGCAATAGTCTGTGCTTTGCTTTGCAATAATCTGTGCATTGGTTTGCAATAGTCTGTGCATTGCTTTGCAATAGTCTGTGCATTGCTTTGCGATAATCTGTGCATTGATTTGCAATAGTCTCTTTGCATTGCTTTACAATAGCCTCTGTGCATTGCTTTGCAATAGCCTGTGCATTGCTTTGCAATAGTTTGTGCATTGCTTTGCAATAGTCTCTTTGCATTGCTTTGCAATAGCCTCTGTGCATTGCTTTGCAATAGTCTCTGTGCATTGCTTTGGAATAGTCTGGGCATTACTTTGCAATAGTCTCTTTGCATTGCTTTGCAATAATCTCTTTGCATTGCTTTGCAATAGTCTGTGCATTGCTTTGCAATAGTCTGTGCATTGCTTTGCAATAGTCTCTTTGCATTGCGTTGCAATTGTCCGTGCATTGCTTTGCAATAGTCTGTGCATTGCTTTGCAATAGTCTGTGCATTGCTTTGCAATAGTCTGTGCATTGCTTTGCAATAATCTGTGCATTGCTTTGCAATAGTCTCTTTGCATTGCTTTGCAATAGTCTGCGCATTGCTTTGCAAGAGTCTCTTTGCATTGCTTTGCAATAGTCTGTGCATTGCTTTGCAATAGTCTGTGCATTGCTTTGCAATAGTCTCTTTGCATTGCTTTGCAATAGTCTGTGCATTGCTTTGCAGTAATCTGTGCATTGCTTTGCAATAGTCTCTTTGCATTGCTTTGCAATAGTCTGTGCATTGCTTTGCAATAGTCTGTGCATTGCTTTGCAATAGTCTCTTTGCATTGCTTTGCAATATCCTCTGTGCATTGCTTTGCAACAGTCTCTGTGCATTGCTTTGCAATAGTCTGTGCATTGCTTTGCAATAGTCTCTTTGCCTTGCTTTTCAATAGTCTGTGCATTGCTTTGCAATAATCTGTGCATTGCTTTGCAATAGTCTCTTTGCATTGCTTTGCAATAGTCTGTGCATTGCTTTGCAATAGTCTCTTTGCATTGCTTTGCAATAGTCTGTGCATTGCTTTGCAATAGTCTGTGCATTGCTTTGCAATAGTCTCTTTGCATTGCTTTGCAATATCCTCTGTGCATTGCTTTGCAACAGTCTCTGTGCATTGCTTTGCAATAATCTGTGCATTGCTTTGCAATAGTCTCTGTGCATTGCTTTGCAATAGTCTGTGCATTGCTTTGCAATAGTCTGTGCATTGCTTTGCAATAATCTGTGCATTGCTTTGCAATAGTCTCTTTGCATTGCTTTGCAATAGTCTGTGCATTGCTTTGCAATAGTCTGTGCATTGCTTTGCAATAGTCTGTGCATTGCTTTGCAATAGTCTCTTTGCATTGCTTTGCAATATCCTCTGTGCATTGCTTTGCAACAGTCTCTGTGCATTGCTTTGCAATAGTCTGTGCATTGCTTTGCAATAGTCTCTTTGCCTTGCTTTGCAATAGTCTCTTTGCATTGCTTTGCAATAGTCTGTGCATTGCTTTGCAATAGTCTGTGCATTGCTTTGCAAAAGTCTGTGCATTGCTTTGCAATAGTCTCTGTGCATTGCTTTGCAATAGTCTGTGCATTGCTTTGCAATAATCTCTTTGCATTGCTTTGCAATAGTCTGTGCATTGCTTTGCAATAGTCTGTGCATTGCTTTGCAATAGTCTCTCTTTGCATTGCTTTGCAATAGCCTCTGTGCATTGCTTTGCAATAGCCTCTGTGCATTGCTTTGCAATAGCCTGTGCATTGCTTCGCAATAGTTTGTGCATTGCTTTGCAATAGTCTGTGCATTGCTTTGCAATAGTCTCCGTGCATTGCTTTGCAATAGTCTCTGTGCATTGCTTTGCAATAGTCTGTGCATTGCTTTGCAATAGTCTGTGCATTGCTTTGCAATAGTCTGTGCATTGCTTTGAAATAGTCTATTTGCATTGCTTTACAATAGTCTCTTTGCATTGCTTTGCAATAGTCTGTGCATTGCTTTGCAATAGTCTCTTTGCCTTGCTTTGCAATAGTCTCTGTGCATTGCTTTGCAATAGTCTGTGCATTGCTTTGCAATAGTCTGTGCATTGCTTTGCAATAGTCTCTTTGCATTGCTTTGCAATAGTCTCTTTGCATTGCTTTGCAATAGTTTGTGCATTGCTTTGCAATAGTCTCTGCATTGCTTTGCAATAGTCTCTTTGCATTGCGTTGCAATAGTCTGTGCATTGCTTTGCAATAGACTGTGCATTGCTTTGCAATAGTCTGTGCATTGCTTTGCAATAATCTGTGCATTGGTTTGCAATAGTCTGTGCATTGCTTTGCAATAGTCTGTGCATTGCTTTGCAATAATCTGTGCATTGATTTGCAATAGTCTCTTTGCATTGCTTTACAATAGCCTCTGTGCATTGCTTTGCAATAGCCTGTGCATTGCTTTGCAATAGTTTGTGCATTGCTTTGCAATAGTCTCTTTGCATTGCTTTGCAATAGCCTCTGTGCATTGCTTTGCAATAGTCTCTGTGCATTGCTTTGCAATAGTCTGGGCATTACTTTGCAATAGTCTCTTTGCATTGCTTTGCAATAATCTCTTTGCATTGCTTTGCAATAGTCTGCGCATTGCTTTGCAATAGTCTGTGCATTGTTTTGCAATAGTCTCTTTGCATTGCGTTGCAATTGTCCGTGCATTGCTTTGCAATAGTCTGTGCATTGCTTTGCAATAGTCTGTGCATTGCTTTGCAATAGTCTGTGCATTGCTTTGCAATAATCTGTGCATTGCTTTGCAATAGTCTCTTTGCATTGCTTTGCAATAGTCTGCGCATTGCTTTGCAAGAGTCTCTTTGCATTGCTTTGCAATAGTCTGTGCATTGCTTTGCAATAGTCTGTGCATTGCTTTGCAATAGTCTCTGTGCATTGCTTTGCAATAGTCTGTGCATTGCTTTGCAATAATCTGTGCATTGCTTTGCAATAGTCTCTTTGCATTGCTTTGCAATAGTCTGTGCATTGCTTTGCAATAGTCTGTGCATTGCTTTGCAATAGTCTCTTTGCATTGCTTTGCAATATCCTCTGTTCATTGCTTTGCAACAGTCTCTGTGCATTGCTTTGCAATAGTCTGTGCATTGCTTTGCAATAGTCTCTTTGCCTTGCTTTGCAATAGTCTGTGCATTGCTTTGCAATAATCTGTGCATTGCTTTGCAATAGTCTCTTTGCATTGCTTTGCAATAGTCTGTGCATTGCTTTGCAATAGTCTCTTTGCATTGCTTTGCAATAGTCTGTGCATTGCTTTGCAATAGTCTGTGCATTGCTTTGCAATAGTCTCTTTGCATTGCTTTGCAATATCCTCTGTGCATTGCTTTGCAACAGTCTCTGTGCATTGCTTTGCAATAATCTGTGCATTGCTTTGCAATAGTCTCTGTGCATTGCTTTGCAATAGTCTGTGCAGTGCTTTGCAATAATCTGTGCATTGCTTTGCAATAGTCTCTTTGCATTGCCTTGCAATAGTCTGTGCATTGCTTTGCAATAGTCTGTGCATTGCTTTGCAATAGTCTCTTTGCATTGCTTTGCAATATCCTCTGTGGATTGCTTTGCAACAGTCTCTGTGCATTGCTTTGCAATAGTCTGTGCATTGCTTTGCAATAGTCTCTTTGCCTTGCTTTGCAATAGTCTCTTTGCATTGCTTTGCAATAGTCTGTGCATTGCTTTGCAATAGTATGTGCATTGCTTTGCAAAAGTCTGTGCATTGCTTTGCAATAGTCTCTGTGCATTGCTTTGCAATAGTCTGTGCATTGCTTTGCAATAATCTCTTTGCATTGCTTTGCAATAGTCTGTGCATTGCTTTGCAATAGTCTGTGCATTGCTTTGCAATAGTCTCTCTTTGCATTGCTTTGCAATAGCCTCTGTGCATTGCTTTGCAATAGCCTCTGTGCATTGCTTTGCAATAGTCTGTGCATTGCTTTGCAATAGTCTCTTTGCATTGCTTTACAATAGCCTCTGTGCATTGCTTTGCAATAGCCTGTGCATTGCTTCGCAATAGTTTGTGCATTGCTTTGCAATAGTCTGTGCATTGCTTTGCAATAGTCTCCGTGCATTGCTTTGCAATAGTCTCTGTGCATTGCTTTGCAATAGTCTGTGCATTGCTTTGCAATAGTCTGTGCATTGCTTTGCAATAGTCTTTGCATTGCTTTGCAATAGTCTGTGCATTGCTTTGCAATAATCTGTGCATTGCTTTGAAATAGTCTATTTGCATTGCTTTACAATAGTCTCTTTGCATTGCTTTGCAATAGTCTGTGCATTGCTTTGCAATAGTCTCTTTGCCTTGCTTTGCAATAGTCTCTTTGCATTGCTTTGCAATAGTCTGTGCATTGCTTTGCAATAGTCTGTGCATTGCTTTGCAATAGTCTCTGTGCATTGCTTTGCAATAGTCTGTGCATTGCTTTGCAATAATCTGTGCATTGCTTTGCAATAGTCTCTTTGCTTTGCAATACTCTGTGCATTGCTTTGCAATAGTCTGTGCATTGCTTTGCAATAGTCTCTGTGCATTGCTTTAAAATAGTCTCTGTGCATTGCTTTGCAATAGTCTCTGTGCATTGCTTTGCAATAGTCTGTGCATTGCTTTGCAATAGTCTCTATGCATTGCTTTACAATAGCCTCCGTGCATTGCTTTGCAATAGTCTCTGCATTGCTTTGCAATAGTCTGTGCATTGCTTAGCAATAATCTCTGTGCATTGGTTTGCAATAGTCTGTGCATTGCTTTGCAATAGTCTGTGCATTGCTTTGCAATAGTCTGTGCATTGCTTTGCAATAGTCTTTGTGCATTGCTTTGGAATAGCCTCTGTGCATTGCTTTGCAATAGTCTGTGCATTGCTTTGCAATAGTCTCTGTGCATTGCTTTGCAATAGTCTCTGTGCATTGCTTTGCAATAGTCTGTGCATTGCTTTGCAATAGTCTCTTTGCCTTGCTTTGCAATAGTCTCTTTGCATTGCTTTGCAATAGTCTGTGCATTGCTTTGCAATAGTCTGTGCATTGCTTTGCAAAAGTCTGTGCATTGCTTTGCAATAGTCTCTGTGCATTGCTTTGCAATAGTCTGTGCATTGCTTTGCAATAATCTCTTTGCATTGCTTTGCAATAGTCTGTGCATTGCTTTGCAATAGTCTGTGCGTTGCTTTGCAATAATCTGTGCATTGATTTGCAATAGTCTCTTTGCATTGCTTTACAATAGCCTCTGTGCATTGCTTTGCAATAGCCTGTGCATTGCTTTGCAATAGTTTATGCATTGCTTTGCAATAGTTTATGCATTGCTTTGCAATAGTCTCTTTGCATTGCTTTGCAATAGCCTCTGTGCATTGCTTTGCAATAGTGTCTGTGCATTGCTTTGCAATAGTCTGGGCATTACTTTGCAATAGTCTCTTTGCATTGCTTTGCAATAATCTCTTTGCATTGCTTTGCAATAGTCTGTGCATTGCTTTGCAATAGTCTGTGCATTGCTTTGCAATAGTCTCTTTGCATTGCGTTGCAATTGTCTGTGCATTGCTTTGCAATAGTCTGTGCATTGCTTTGCAATAGTCTGTGCATTGCTTTGCAATAGTCTGTGCATTGCTTTGCAATAATCTGTGCATTGCTTTGCAATAGTCTCTTTGCATTGCTTTGCAATAGTCTGCGCATTGCTTTGCAATAGTCTCTTTGCATTGCTTTGCAATAGTCTGTGCATTGCTTTGCAATAGTCTGTGCATTGCTTTGCAATAGTCTCTGTGCATTGCTTTGCAATAGTCTGTGCATTGCTTTGCAATAATCTGTGCATTGCTTTGCAATAGTCTCTTTGCATTGCTTTGCAATAGTCTGTGCATTGCTTTGCAATAGTCTGTGCATTGCTTTGCAATAGTCTCTTTGCATTGCTTTGCAATATCCTCTGTGCATTGCTTTGCAACAGTCTCTGTGCATTGCTTTGCAATAGTCTGTGCATTGCTTTGCAATAGTCTCTTTGCCTTGCTTTGCAATAGTCTGTGCATTGCTTTGCAATAATCTGTGCATTGCTTTGCAATAGTCTCTTTGCATTGCTTTGCAATAGTCTGTGCATTGCTTTGCAATAGTCTCTTTGCATTGCTTTGCAATAGTCTGTGCATTGCTTTGCAATAGTCTCTTTGCATTGCTTTACAATAGCCTCTGTGCATTGCTTTGCAATAGCCTGTGCATTGCTTTGCAATAGTTTGTGCATTGCTTTGCAATAGTCTGTGCATTGCTTTGCAATAGTCTCCGTGCATTGCTTTGCAATAGTCTCTGTGCATTGCTTTGCAATAGTCTGTGCATTGCTTTGCAATAGTCTGTGCATTGCTTTGCAATAGTCTTTGCATTCTTTGCAATAGTCTGTGCATTGCTTTGCAATAGTCTGTGCATTGCTTTGCAATAGTCTATTTGCATTGCTTTACAATAGTCTCTTTGCATTGCTTTGCAATAGTCTGTGCATTGCTTTGCAATAGTCTCTTTGCCTTGCTTTGCAATAGTCTCTTTGCATTGCTTTGCGATAGTCTGTGCATTGCTTTGCAATAGTCTGTGCATTGCTTTGCAATAGTCTTAATGCATTGCTTTGCAATAGTCTGTGCATTGCTTTGCAATAATCTGTGCATTGCTTTGCAATAGTCTCTTTGCTTTGCAATAGTCTGTGCATTGCTTTGCAATAGTCTGTGCATTGCTTTGCAATAGTCTCTGTGCATTGCTTTAAAATAGTCTCTGTGCATTGCTTTGCAATAGTCTCTGTGCATTGCTTTGCAATAGTCTGTGCATTGCTTTGCAATAGTCTCTATGCATTGCTTTACAATAGCCTCCGTGCATTGCTTTGCAATAGTCTCTGCATTGCTTTGCAATAGTCTGTGCATTGCTTAGCAATAGTCTCTGTGCATTGGTTTGCAATAGTCTGTGCATTGCTTTGCAATAGTCTGTGCATTGCTTGGCAATAGTCTGTGCATTGCTTTGCAATAGTCTGTGCATTGCTTTGCAATAGTCTCTGTGCATTGCTTTGCAATATCCTCTGTGCATTGCTTTGCAATAGTCTGTGCATTGCTTTGCAATAGTCTCTGTGCATTGCTTTGCAATAGTCTCTGTGCATTGCTTTGCAATAGTCTGTGCATTGCTTTGCAATAGTCTCTGTGCATAGATTTCTAATAGTCTCTGTGCATTGCTTTGCAATAGTCTGTGCATTGCTTTGCAATAGTCTCTGTGCATTGCTTTGCAATAGTCTGTGCATTGCTTTGCAATAGTCTCTTTGCATTGCTTTGCAATAGTCTCTTTGCATTGCTTTGCAATAGTTTGTGCATTGCTTTGCAATAGTCTCTGCATTGCTTTGCAATAGTCTCTTTGCATTGCGTTGCAATAGTCTGTGCATTGCTTTGCAATAGACTGTGCATTGCTTTGCAATAGTCTGTGCATTGCTTTGCAATAATCTGTGCATTGGTTTGCAATAGTCTGTGCATTGCTTTGCAATAGTCTGTGCATTGCTTTGCAATAATCTGTGCATTGATTTGCAATAGTCTCTTTGCATTGCTTTACAATAGCCTCTGTGCATTGCTTTGCAATAGCCTGTGCATTGCTTTGCAATAGTTTGTGCATTGCTTTGCAATAGTCTCTTTGCATTGCTTTGCAATAGCCTCTGTGCATTGCTTTGCAATAGTCTCTGTGCATTGCTTTGCAATAGTCTGGGCATTACTTTGCAATAGTCTCTTTGCATTGCTTTGCAATAATCTCTTTGCATTGCTTTGCAATAATCTGTGCATTGCTTTGCAATAGTCTGTGCATTGCTTTGCAATAGTCTCTTTGCATTGCGTTGCAATTGTCCGTGCATTGCTTTGCAATAGTCTGTGCATTGCTTTGCAATAGTCTGTGCATTGCTTTGCAATAGTCTGTGCATTGCTTTGCAATAATCTGTGCATTGCTTTGCAATAGTCTCTTTGCATTGCTTTGCAATAGTCTGCGCATTGCTTTGCAAGAGTCTCTTTGCATTGCTTTGCAATAGTCTGTGCATTGCTTTGCAATAGTCTGTGCATTGCTTTGCAATAGTCTCTGTGCATTGCTTTGCAATAGTCTGTGCATTGCTTTGCAATAATCTGTGCATTGCTTTGCAATAGTCTCTTTGCATTGCTTTGCAATAGTCTGTGCATTGCTTTGCAATAGTCTCTTTGCATTGCTTTGAAATAGTCTGTGCATTGCTTTGCAATAATCTGTGCATTGCTTTGCAATAGTCTCTTTGCATTGCTTTGCAATAGTCTGTGCATTGCTTTGCAATAGTCTCTTTGCATTGCTTTGCAATAGTCTGTGCATTGCTTTGCAATAGTCTGTGCATTGCTTTGCAATAGTCTCTTTGCATTGCTTTGCAATATCCTCTGTGCATTGCTTTGCAGTAGTCTCTGTGCATTGCTTTGCAATAATCTGTGCATTGCTTTGCAATAGTCTCTGTGCATTGCTTTGCAATAGTCTGTGCATTGCTTTGCAATAATCTGTGCATTGCTTTGCAATAGTCTCTTTGCATTGCTTTGCAATAGTCTCTTTGCATTGCTTTGCAATAGTCTGTGCATTGCTTTGCAATAGTCTCTTTGCATTGCTTTGCAATATCCTCTGTGCATTGCTTTGCAACAGTCTCTGTGCATTGCTTTGCAATAGTCTGTGCATTGCTTTGCAATAGTCTCTTTGCCTTGCTTTGCAATAGTCTCTTTGCATTGCTTTGCAATAGTCTGTGCATTGCTTTGCAATAGTCTGTGCATTGCTTTGCAAAAGTCTGTGCATTGCTTTGCAATAGTCTCTGTGCATTGCTTTGCAATAGTCTGTGCAGTGCTTTGCAATAATCTCTTTGCATTGCTTTGCAATAGTCTGTGCATTGCTTTGCAATAGTCTGTGCATTGCTTTGCAATAGTCTCTCTTTGCATTGCTTTGCAATAGCCTCTGTGCATTGCTTTGCAATAGCCTCTGTGCATTGCTTTTCAATAGTCTGTGCATTGCTTTGCAATAGTCTCTTTGCATTGCTTTACAATAGCCTCTGTGCATTGCTTTGCAATAGCCTGTGCATTGCTTCGCAATAGTTTGTGCATTGCTTTGCAATAGTCTGTGCATTGCTTTGCAATAGTCTCCGTGCATTGCTTTGCAATAGTCTCTGTGCATTGCTTTGCAATAGTCTGTGCATTGCTTTGCAATAGTCTGTGCATTGCTTTGCAATAGTCTTTGCATTGCTTTGCAATAGTCTGTGCATTGCTTTGCAATAGTCTGTGCATTGCTTTGAAATAGTCTATTTGCATTGCTTTACAATAGTCTCGTTGCATTGCTTTGCAATAGTCTGTGCATTGCTTTGCAATAGTCTCTTTGCCTTGCTTTGCAATAGTCTCTGTGCATTGCTTTGCAATAGTCTGTGCATTGCTTTGCAATAGTCTCTGTGCATTGCTTTGCAATAGTCTGTGCATTGCTTTGCAATAGTCTCTTTGCATTGCTTTGCAATAGTCTCTTTGCATTGCTTTGCAATAGTTTGTGCATTGCTTTGCAATAGTCTCTGCATTGCTTTGCAATAGCCTCTTTGCATTGCGTTGCAATAGTCTGTGCATTGCTTTGCAATAGACTGTGCATTGCTTTGCAATAGTCTGTGCTTTGCTTTGCAATAATCTGTGCATTGGTTTGCAATAGTCTGTGCATTGCTTTGCAATAGTCTGTGCATTGCTTTGCGATAATCTGTGCATTGATTTGCAATAGTCTCTTTGCATTGCTTTACAATAGCCTCTGTGCATTGCTTTGCAATAGCCTGTGCATTGCTTTGCAATAGTTTGTGCATTGCTTTGCAATAGTCTCTTTGCATTGCTTTGCAATAGCCTCTGTGCATTGCTTTGCAATAGTCTCTGTGCATTGCTTTGGAATAGTCTGGGCATTACTTTGCAATAGTCTCTTTGCATTGCTTTGCAATAATCTCTTTGCATTGCTTTGCAATAGTCTGTGCATTGCTTTGCAATAGTCTGTGCATTGCTTTGCAATAGTCTCTTTGCATTGCGTTGCAATTGTCCGTGCATTGCTTTGCAATAGTCTGTGCATTGCTTTGCAATAGTCTGTGCATTGCTTTGCAATAGTCTGTGCATTGCTTTGCAATAATCTGTGCATTGCTTTGCAATAGTCTCTTTGCATTGCTTTGCAATAGTCTGTGCATTGCTTTGCAATAGTCTGTGCATTGCTTTGCAATAGTCTCTGTGCATTGCTTTGCAATAGTCTGTGCATTGCTTTGCAATAGTCTGTGCATTGCTTTGCAATAGTCTGTGCATTGCTTTGCAATAATCTGTGCATTGCTTTGCAAGAGTCTCTTTGCATTGCTTTGCAATAGTCTGTGCATTGCTTTGCAATAGTCTGTGCATTGCTTTGCAATAGTCTCTGTGCATTGCTTTGCAATAGTCTGTGCATTGCTTTGCAGTAATCTGTGCATTGCTTTGCAATAGTCTCTTTGCATTGCTTTGCAATAGTCTGTGCATTGCTTTGCAATAGTCTGTGCATTGCTTTGCAATAGTCTCTTTGCATTGCTTTGCAATATCCTCTGTGCATTGCTTTGCAACAGTCTCTGTGCATTGCTTTGCAATAGTCTGTGCATTGCTTTGCAATAGTCTCTTTGCCTTGCTTTGCAATAGTCTGTGCATTGCTTTGCAATAATCTGTGCATTGCTTTGCAATAGTCTCTTTGCATTGCTTTGCAATAGTCTGTGCATTGCTTTGCAATAGTCTCTTTGCATTGCTTTGCAATAGTCTGTGCATTGCTTTGCAATAGTCTGTGCATTGCTTTGCAATAGTCTCTTTGCATTGCTTTGCAATATCCTCTGTGCATTGCTTTGCAACAGTCTCTGTGCATTGCTTTGCAATAATCTGTGCATTGCTTTGCAATAGTCTCTGTGCATTGCTTTGCAATAGTCTGTGCATTGCTTTGCAATAATCTGTGCATTGCTTTGCAATAGTCTCTTTGCATTGCTTTGCAATAGTCTGTGCATTGCTTTGCAATAGTCTGTGCATTGCTTTGCAATAGTCTCTTTGCATTGCTTTGCAATATCCTCTGTGCATTGCTTTGCAACAGTCTCTGTGCATTGCTTTGCAATAGTCTGTGCATTGCTTTGCAATAGTCTCTTTGCCTTGCTTTGCAATAGTCTCTTTGCATTGCTTTGCAATAGTCTGTGCATTGCTTTGCAATAGTCTGTGCATTGCTTTGCAAAAGTCTGTGCATTGCTTTGCAATAGTCTCTGTGCATTGCTTTGCAATAGTCTGTGCATTGCTTTGCAATAATCTCTTTGCATTGCTTTGCAATATTCTGTGCATTGCTTTGCAATAGTCTGTGCATTGCTTTGCAATATTCTCTCTTTGCATTGCTTTGCAATAGCCTCTGTGCATTGCTTTGCAATAGCCTCTGTGCATTGCTTTGCAATAGTCTGTGCATTGCTTTGCAATAGTCTCTTTGCATTGCTTTACAATAGCCTCTGTGCATTGCTTTGCAATAGCCTGTGCATTGCTTCGCAATAGTTTGTGCATTTCTTTGCAATAGTCTGTGCATTGCTTTGCAATAGTCTCCGTGCATTGCTTTGCAATAGTCTCTGTGCATTGCTTTGCAATAGTCTGTGCATTGCTTTGCAATAGTCTTTGCATTGCTTTGCAATAGTCTGTGCATTGCTTTGAAATAGTCTATTTGCATTGCTTTACAATAGTCTCTTTGCATTGCTTTGCAATAGTCTGTGCATTGCTTTGCAATAGTCTCTTTGCCTTGCTTTGCAATAGTCTCTGTGCATTGCTTTGCAATAGTCTGTGCATTGCTTTGCAATAGTCTCTGTGCATTGCTTTGCAATAGTCTGTGCATTGCTTTGCAATAGTCTCTTTGCATTGCTTTGCAATAGTCTCTTTGCATTGCTTTGCAATAGTTTGTGCATTGCTTTGCAATAGTCTCTGCATTGCTTTGCAATAGTCTCTTTGCATTGCGTTGCAATAGTCTGTGCATTGCTTTGCAATAGACTGTGCATTGCTTTGCAATAGTCTGTGCATTGCTTTGCAATAATCTGTGCATTGGTTTGCAATAGTCTGTGCATTGCTTTGCAATAGTCTGTGCATTGCTTTGCAATAATCTGTGCATTGATTTGCAATAGTCTCTTTGCATTGCTTTACAATAGCCTCTGTGCATTGCTTTGCAATAGCCTGTGCATTGCTTTGCAATAGTTTGTGCATTGCTTTGCAATAGTCTCTTTGCATTGCTTTGCAATAGCCTCTGTGCATTGCTTTGCAATAGTCTCTGTGCATTGCTTTGCAATAGTCTGGGCATTACTTTGCAATAGTCTCTTTGCATTGCTTTGCAATAATCTCTTTGCATTGCTTTGCAATAGTCTGCGCATTGCTTTGCAATAGTCTGTGCATTGCTTTGCAATAGTCTGTGCTTTGCTTTGCAATAATCTGTGCATTGCTTTGCAATAGTCTCTTTGCATTGCTTTGCAATAGTCTGTGCATTGCTTTGCAATAGTCTGTGCATTGCTTTGCAATAGTCTCTTTGCATTGCTTTGCAATAGTCTGTGCATTGCTTTGCAATAATCTGTGCATTGCTTTGCAATAGTCTCTTTGCATTGCTTTGCAATAGTCTATGCATTGCTTTGCAATAGTCTCTTTGCATTGCTTTGCAATAGTCTGTGCATTGCTTTGCAATAGTCTGTGCATTGCTTTGCAATAGTCTCTTTGCATTGCTTTGCAATATCCTCTGTGCATTGCTTTGCAACAGTCTCTGTGCATTGCTTTGCAATAATCTGTGCATTGCTTTGCAATAGTCTCTGTGCATTGCTTTGCAATAGTCTGTGCATTGCTTTGTAATAATCTGTGCATTGCTTTGCAATAGTCTCTTTGCATTGCTTTGCAATAGTCTGTGCATTGCTTTGCAATAGTCTGTGCATTGCTTTGCAATAGTCTCTTTGCATTGCTTTGCAATATCCTCTGTGCATTGCTTTGCAACAGTCTCTGTGCATTGCTTTGCAATAGTCTGTGCATTGCTTTGCAATAGTCTCTTTGCCTTGCTTTGCAATAGTCTCTTTGCATTGCTTTGCAATAGTCTGTGCATTGCTTTGCAATAGTCTGTGCATTGCTTTGCAAAAGTCTGTGCATTGCTTTGCAATAGTCTCTGTGCATTGCTTTGCAATAGTCTGTGCATTGCTTTGCAATAATCTCTTTGCATTGCTTTGCAATAGTCTGTGCATTGCTTTGCAATAGTCTGTGCATTGCTTTGCAATAGTCTCTCTTTGCATTGCTTTGCAATAGCCTCTGTGCATTGCTTTGCAATAGCCTCTGTGCATTGCTTTTCAATAGTCTGTGCATTGCTTTGCAATAGTCTCTTTGCATTGCTTTACAATAGCCTCTGTGCATTGCTTTGCAATAGCCTGTGCATTGCTTCGCAATAGTTTGTGCATTGCTTTGCAATAGTCTGTGCATTGCTTTGCAATAGTCTCCGTGCATTGCTTTGCAATAGTCTCTGTGCATTGCTTTGCAATAGTCTGTGCATTGCTTTGCAATAGTCTGTGCATTGCTTTGCAATAGTCTTTGCATTGCTTTGCAATAGTCTGTGCATTGCTTTGCAATAGTCTGTGCATTGCTTTGAAATAGTCTATTTGCATTGCTTTACAATAGTCTCTTTGCATTGCTTTGCAATAGTCTGTGCATTGCTTTGCAATAGTCTCTTTGCCTTGCTTTGCAATAGTCTCTGTGCATTGCTTTGCAATAGTCTGTGCATTGCTTTGCAATAGTCTCTGTGCATTGCTTTGCAATAGTCTGTGCATTGCTTTGCAATAATCTCTTTGCATTGCTTTGCAATAGTCTGTGCATTGCTTTGCAATAGTCTGTGCATTGCTTTGCAATAGTCTCTCTTTGCATTGCTTTGCAATAGCCTCTGTGCATTGCTTTGCAATAGCCTCTGTGCATTGCTTTTCAATAGTCTGTGCATTGCTTTGCAATAGTCTCTTTGCATTGCTTTACAATAGCCTCTGTGCATTGCTTTGCAATAGCCTGTGCATTGCTTCGCAATAGTTTGTGCATTGCTTTGCAATAGTCTGTGCATTGCTTTGCAATAGTCTCCGTGCATTGCTTTGCAATAGTCTCTGTGCATTGCTTTGCAATAGTCTGTGCATTGCTTTGCAATAGTCTGTGCATTGCTTTGCAATAGTCTTTGCATTGCTTTGCAATAGTCTGTGCATTGCTTTGCAATAGTCTGTGCATTGCTTTGAAATAGTCTATTTGCATTGCTTTACAATAGTCTCTTTGCATTGCTTTGCAATAGTCTGTGCATTGCTTTGCAATAGTCTCTTTGCCTTGCTTTGCAATAGTCTCTGTGCATTGCTTTGCAATAGTCTGTGCATTGCTTTGCAATAGTCTCTGTGCATTGCTTTGCAATAGTCTGTGCATTGCTTTGCAATAGTCTCTTTGCATTGCTTTGCAATAGTCTCTTTGCATTGCTTTGCAATAGTTTGTGCATTGCTTTGCAATAGTCTCTGCATTGCTTTGCAATAGCCTCTTTGCATTGCGTTGCAATAGTCTGTGCATTGCTTTGCAATAGACTGTGCATTGCTTTGCAATAGTCTGTGCTTTGCAATAATCTGTGCATTGGTTTGCAATAGTCTGTGCATTGCTTTGCAATAGTCTGTGCATTGCTTTGCGATAATCTGTGCATTGATTTGCAATAGTCTCTTTGCATTGCTTTACAATAGCCTCTGTGCATTGCTTTGCAATAGCCTGTGCATTGCTTTGCAATAGTTTGTGCATTGCTTTGCAATAGTCTCTTTGCATTGCTTTGCAATAGCCTCTGTGCATTGCTTTGCAATAGTCTCTGTGCATTGCTTTGCAATAGTCTGGGCATTACTTTGCAATAGTCTCTTTGCATTGCTTTGCAATAATCTCTTTGCATTGCTTTGCAATAGTCTGTGCATTGCTTTGCAATAGTCTGTGCATTGCTTTGCAATAGTCTTTTTGCATTGCGTTGCAATTGTCCGTGCATTGCTTTGCAATAGTCTGTGCATTGCTTTGCAATAGTCTGTGCATTGCTTTGCAATAGTCTGTGCATTGCTTTGCAATAATCTGTGCATTGCTTTGCAATAGTCTCTTTGCATTGCTTTGCAATAGTCTGCGCATTGCTTTGCAAGAGTCTCTTTGCATTGCTTTGCAATAGTCTGTGCATTGCTTTGCAATAGTCTGTGCATTGCTTTGCAATAGTCTCTGTGCATTGCTTTGCAATAGTCTGTGCATTGCTTTGCAGTAATCTGTGCATTGCTTTGCAATAGTCTCTTTGCATTGCTTTGCAATAGTCTGTGCATTGCTTTGCAATAGTCTTTGCATTGCTTTGCAATAGTCTCTTTGCATTGCTTTGCAATATCCTCTGTGCATTGCTTTGCAACAGTCTCTGTGCATTGCTTTGCAATAGTCTGTGCATTGCTTTGCAATAGTCTCTTTGCCTTGCGTTGCAATAGTCTGTGCATTGCTTTGCAATAATCTGTGCATTGCTTTGCAATAGTCTCTTTGCATTGCTTTGCAATAGTCTGTGCATTGCTTTGCAATAGTCTCTTTGCATTGCTTTGCAATAGTCTGTGCATTGCTTTGCAATAGTCTGTGCATTGCTTTGCAATAGTCTCTTTGCATTGCTTTGCAATATCCTCTGTGCATTGCTTTGCAACAGTCTCTGTGCATTGCTTTGCAATAATCTGTGCATTGCTTTGCAATAGTCTCTGTGCATTGCTTTGCAATAGTCTGTGCATTGCTTTGCAATAATCTGTGCATTGCTTTGCAATAATCTCTTTGCATTGCTTTGCAATAGTCTGTGCATTGCTTTGCAATAGTCTCTTTGCATTGCTTTGCAATATCCTCTGTGCATTGCTTTGCAACAGTCTCTGTGCATTGCTTTGCAATAGTCTGTGCATTGCTTTGCAATAGTCTCTTTGCCTTGCTTTGCAATAGTCTCTTTGCATTGCTTTGCAATAGTCTGTGCATTGCTTTGCAATAGTCTGTGCATTGCTTTGCAAAAGTCTGTGCATTGCTTTGCAATAGTCTCTGTGCATTGCTTTGCAATAGTCTGTGCATTGCTTTGCAATAATCTCTTTGCATTGCTTTGCAATAGTCTGTGCATTGCTTTGCAATAGTCTGTGCATTGCTTTGCAATAGTCTCTCTTTGCATTGCTTTGCAATAGCCTCTGTGCATTGCTTTGCAATAGCCTCTGTGCATTGCTTTGCAATAGTCTGTGCATTGCTTTGCAATAGTCTCTTTGCATTGCTTTACAATAGCCTCTGTGCATTGCTTTGCAATAGCCTGTGCATTGCTTCGCAATAGTTTATGCATTGCTTTGCAATAGTCTGTGCATTGCTTTGCAATAGTCTCCGTGCATTGCTTTGCAATAGTCTCTGTGCATTGCTTTGCAATAGTCTGTGCATTGCTTTGCAATAGTCTGTGCATTGCTTTGCAATAGTCTTTGCATTGCTTTGCAATAGTCTGTGCATTGCTTTGCAATAGTCTGTGCATTGCTTTGAAATAGTCTATTTGCATTGCTTTACAATAGTCTCTTTGCATTGCTTTGCAATAGTCTGTGCATTGCTTTGCAATAGTCTCTTTGCCTTGCTTTGCAATAGTCTCTGTGCATTGCTTTGCAATAGTCTGTGCATTGCTTTGCAATAGTCTCTGTGCATTGCTTTGCAATAGTCTGTGCATTGCTTTGCAATAGTCTCTTTGCATTGCTTTGCAATAGTCTCTTTGCATTGCTTTGCAATAGTTTGTGCATTGCTTTGCAATAGTCTCTGCATTGCTTTGCAATAGTCTCTTTGCATTGCGTTGCAATAGTCTGTGCATTGCTTTGCAATAGACTGTGCATTGCTTTGCAATAGTCTGTGCATTGCTTTGCAATAATCTGTGCATTGGTTTGCAATAGTCTGTGCATTGCTTTGCAATAGTCTGTGCATTGCTTTGCAATAATCTGTGCATTGATTTGCAATAGTTTCTTTGCATTGCTTTACAATAGCCTCTGTGCATTGATTTGCAATAGCCTGTGCATTGCTTTGCAATAGTTTGTGCATTGCTTTGCAATAGTCTCTTTGCATTGCTTTGCAATAGCCTCTGTGCATTGCTTTGCAATAGTCTCTGTGCATTGCTTTGCAATAGTCTGGGCATTACTTTGCAATAGTCTCTTTGCATTGCTTTGCAATAATCTCTTTGCATTGCTTTGCAATAGTCTGCGCATTGCTTTGCAATAGTCTGTGCATTGCTTTGCAATAGTCTCTTTGCATTGCGTTGCAATTGTCCGTGCATTGCTTTGCAATAGTCTGTGCATTGCTTTGCAATAGTCTGTGCATTGCTTTGCAATAGTCTGTGCATTGCTTTGCAATAATCTGTGCATTGCTTTGCAATAGTCTCTTTGCATTGCTTTGCAATAGTCTGCGCATTGCTTTGCAAGAGTCTCTTTGCATTGCTTTGCAATAGTCTGTGCATTGCTTTGCAATAGTCTGTGCATTGCTTTGCAATAGTCTCTGTGCATTGCTTTGCAATAGTCTGTGCATTGCTTTGCAATAATCTGTGCATTGCTTTGCAATAGTCTCTTTGCATTGCTTTGCAATAGTCTGTGCATTGCTTTGCAATAGTCTGTGCATTGCTTTGCAATAGTCTCTTTGCATTGCTTTGCAATATCCTCTGTTCATTGCTTTGCAACAGTCTCTGTGCATTGCTTTGCAATAGTCTGTGCATTGCTTTGCAATAGTCTCTTTGCCTTGCTTTGCAATAGTCTGTGCATTGCTTTGCAATAATCTGTGCATTGCTTTGCAATAGTCTCTTTGCATTGCTTTGCAATAGTCTGTGCATTGCTTTGCAATAGTCTCTTTGCATTGCTTTGCAATAGTCTGTGCATTGCTTTGCAATAGTCTGTGCATTGCTTTGCAATAGTCTCTTTGCATTGCTTTGCAATATCCTCTGTGCATTGCTTTGCAACAGTCTCTGTGCATTGCTTTGCAATAATCTGTGCATTGCTTTGCAATAGTCTCTGTGCATTGCTTTGCAATAGTCTGTGCATTGCTTTGCAATAATCTGTGCATTGCTTTGCAATAGTCTCTTTGCATTGCCTTGCAATAGTCTGTGCATTGCTTTGCAATAGTCTGTGCATTGCTTTGCAATAGTCTCTTTGCATTGCTTTGCAATATCCTCTGTGCATTGCATTGCAACAGTCTCTGTGCATTGCTTTGCAATAGTCTGTGCATTGCTTTGCAATAGTCTCTTTGCCTTGCTTTGCAATAGTCTCTTTGCATTGCTTTGCAATAGTCTGTGCATTGCTTTGCAATAGTCTGTGCATTGCTTTGCAAAAGTCTGTGCATTGCTTTGCAATAGTCTCTGTGCATTGCTTTGCAATAGTCTGTGCATTGCTTTGCAATAGTCTGTGCATTGCTTTGCAATAGTCTCTGTGCATTGCTTTGCAATAGTCTGTGCATTGCTTTGCAATAGTCTCTTTGCATTGCTTTGCAATAGTCTCTTTGCATTGCTTTGCAATAGTTTGTGCATTGCTTTGCAATAGTCTCTGCATTGCTTTGCAATAGTCTCTTTGCATTGCGTTGCAATAGTCTGTGCATTGCTTTGCAATAGACTGTGCATTGCTTTGCAATAGTCTGTGCATTGCTTTGCAATAATCTGTGCATTGGTTTGCAATAGTCTGTGCATTGCTTTGCAATAGTCTGTGCATTGCTTTGCAATAATCTGTGCATTGATTTGCAATAGTCTCTTTGCATTGCTTTACAATAGCCTCTGTGCATTGCTTTGCAATAGCCTGTGCATTGCTTTGCAATAGTTTGTGCATTGCTTTGCAATAGTCTCTTTGCATTGCTTTGCAATAGCCTCTGTGCATTGCTTTGCAATAGTCTCTGTGCATTGCTTTGCAATAGTCTGGGCATTACTTTGCAATAGTCTCTTTGCATTGCTTTGCAATAATCTCTTTGCATTGCTTTGCAATAGTCTGCGCATTGCTTTGCAATAGTCTGTGCATTGCTTTGCAATAGTCTCTTTGCATTGCGTTGCAATTGTCCGTGCATTGCTTTGCAATAGTCTGTGCATTGCTTTGCAATAGTCTGTGCATTGCTTTGCAATAGTCTGTGCATTGCTTTGCAATAATCTGTGCATTGCTTTGCAATAGTCTCTTTGCATTGCTTTGCAATAGTCTGCGCATTGCTTTGCAAGAGTCTCTTTGCATTGCTTTGCAATAGTCTGTGCATTGCTTTGCAATAGTCTGTGCATTGCTTTGCAATAGTCTCTGTGCATTGCTTTGCAATAGTCTGTGCATTGCTTTGCAATAATCTGTGCATTGCTTTGCAATAGTCTCTTTGCATTGCTTTGCAATAGTCTGTGCATTGCTTTGCAATAGTCTGTGCATTGCTTTGCAATAGTCTCTTTGCATTGCTTTGCAATATCCTCTGTTCATTGCTTTGCAACAGTCTCTGTGCATTGCTTTGCAATAGTCTGTGCATTGCTTTGCAATAGTCTCTTTGCCTTGCTTTGCAATAGTCTGTGCATTGCTTTGCAATAATCTGTGCATTGCTTTGCAATAGTCTCTTTGCATTGCTTTGCAATAGTCTGTGCATTGCTTTGCAATAGTCTCTTTGCATTGCTTTGCAATAGTCTGTGCATTGCTTTGCAATAGTCTGTGCATTGCTTTGCAATAGTCTCTTTGCATTGCTTTGCAATATCCTCTGTGCATTGCTTTGCAACAGTCTCTGTGCATTGCTTTGCAATAATCTGTGCATTGCTTTGCAATAGTCTCTGTGCATTGCTTTGCAATAGTCTGTGCATTGCTTTGCAATAATCTGTGCATTGCTTTGCAATAGTCTCTTTGCATTGCCTTGCAATAGTCTGTGCATTGCTTTGCAATAGTCTGTGCATTGCTTTGCAATAGTCTCTTTGCATTGCTTTGCAATATCCTCTGTGCATTGCTTTGCAACAGTCTCTGTGCATTGCTTTGCAATAGTCTGTGCATTGCTTTGCAATAGTCTCTTTGCCTTGCTTTGCAATAGTCTCTTTGCATTGCTTTGCAATAGTCTGTGCATTGCTTTGCAATAGTCTGTGCATTGCTTTGCAAAAGTCTGTGCATTGCTTTGCAATAGTCTCTGTGCATTGCTTTGCAATAGTCTGTGCATTGCTTTGCAATAATCTCTTTGCATTGCTTTGCAATAGTCTGTGCATTGCTTTGCAATAGTCTGTGCATTGCTTTGCAATAGTCTCTCTTTGCATTGCTTTGCAATAGCCTCTGTGCATTGCTTTGCAATAGCCTCTGTGCATTGCTTTGCAATAGTCTGTGCATTGCTTTGCAATAGTCTCTTTGCATTGCTTTACAATAGCCTCTGTGCATTGCTTTGCAATAGCCTGTGCATTGCTTCGCAATAGTTTGTGCATTGCTTTGCAATAGTCTGTGCATTGCTTTGCAATAGTCTCCGTGCATTGCTTTGCAATAGTCTCTGTGCATTGCTTTGCAATAGTCTGTGCATTGCTTTGCAATAGTCTGTGCATTGCTTTGCAATAGTCTTTGCATTGCTTTGCAATAGTCTGTGCATTGCTTTGCAATAATCTGTGCATTGCTTTGAAATAGTCTATTTGCATTGCTTTACAATAGTCTCTTTGCATTGCTTTGCAATAGTCTGTGCATTGCTTTGCAATAGTCTCTTTGCCTTGCTTTGCAATAGTCTCTTTGCATTGCTTTGCAATAGTCTGTGCATTGCTTTGCAATAGTCTGTGCATTGCTTTGCAATAGTCTCTGTGCATTGCTTTGCAATAGTCTGTGCATTGCTTTGCAATAATCTGTGCATTGCTTTGCAATAGTCTCTTTGCTTTGCAATACTCTGTGCATTGCTTTGCAATAGTCTGTGCATTGCTTTGCAATAGTCTCTGTGCATTGCTTTAAAATAGTCTCTGTGCATTGCTTTGCAATAGTCTCTGTGCATTGCTTTGCAATAGTCTGTGCATTGCTTTGCAATAGTCTCTATGCATTGCTTTACAATAGCCTCCGTGCATTGCTTTGCAATAGTCTCTGCATTGCTTTGCAATAGTCTGTGCATTGCTTAGCAATAGTCTCTGTGCATTGGTTTGCAATAGTCTGTGCATTGCTTTGCAATAGTCTGTGCATTGCTTTGCAATAGTCTGTGCATTGCTTTGCAATAGTCTCTGTGCATTGCTTTGGAATAGCCTCTGTGCATTGCTTTGCAGTAGTCTGTGCATTGCTTTGCAATAGTCTCTGTGCATTGCTTTGCAATAGTCTCTGTGCATTGCTTTGCAATAGTCTGTGCATTGCTTTGCAATAGTCTCTTTGCCTTGCTTTGCAATAGTCTCTTTGCATTGCTTTGCAATAGTCTGTGCATTGCTTTGCAATAGTCTTTGCATTGCTTTGCAAAAGTCTGTGCATTGCTTTGCAATAGTCTCTGTGCATTGCTTTGCAATAGTCTGTGCATTGCTTTGCAATAATCTCTTTGCATTGCTTTGCAATAGTCTGTGCATTGCTTTGCAATAGTCTGTGCATTGCTTTGCAATAATCTGTGCATTGGTTTGCAATAGTCTCTTTGCATTGCTTTACAATAGCCTCTGTGCATTGCTTTGCAATAGCCTGTGCATTGCTTTGCAATAGTTTATGCATTGCTTTGCAATAGTCTCTTTGCATTGCTTTGCAATAGCCTCTGTGCATTGCTTTGCAATAGTGTCTGTGCATTGCTTTGCAATAGTCTGGGCATTACTTTGCAATAGTCTCTTTGCATTGCTTTGCAATAATCTCTTTGCATTGCTTTGCAATAGTCTGTGCATTGCTTTGCAATAGTCTGTGCATTGCTTTGCAATAGTCTCTTTGCATTGCGTTGCAATTGTCTGTGCATTGCTTTGCAATAGTCTGTGCATTGCTTTGCAATAGTCTGTGCATTGCTTTGCAATAATCTGTGCATTGCTTTGCAATAGTCTCTTTGCATTGCTTTGCAATAGTCTGCGCATTGCTTTGCAATAGTCTCTTTGCATTGCTTTGCAATAGTCTGTGCATTGCTTTGCAATAGTCTGTGCATTGCTTTGCAATAGTCTCTGTGCATTGCTTTGCAATAGTCTGTGCATTGCTTTGCAATAATCTGTGCATTGCTTTGCAATAGTCTCTTTGCATTGCTTTGCAATAGTCTCTTTGCATTGCTTTGCAATAGTCTGTGCATTGCTTTGCAATAATCTGTGCATTGCTTTGCAATAGTCTCTTTGCATTGCTTTGCAATAGTCTGTGCATTGCTTTGCAATAGTCTGTGCATTGCTTTGCAATAGTCTCTTTGCATTGCTTTGCAATATCCTCTGTGCATTGCTTTGCAACAGTCTCTGTGCATTGCTTTGCAATAGTCTGTGCATTGCTTTGCAATAGTCTCTTTGCCTTGCTTTGCAATAGTCTGTGCATTGCTTTGCAATAATCTGTGCATTGCTTTGCAATAGTCTCTTTGCATTGCTTTGCAATAGTCTGTGCATTGCTTTGCAATAGTCTCTTTGCATTGCTTTGCAATAGTCTGTGCATTGCTTTGCAATAGTCTGTGCATTGCTTTGCAATAGTCTCTTTGCATTGCTTTGCAATATCCTCTGTGCATTGCTTTGCAACAGTCTCTGTGCATTGCTTTGCAATAATCTGTGCATTGCTTTGCAATAGTCTCTGTGCATTGCTTTGCAATAGTCTGTGCATTGCTTTGCAATAATCTGTGCATTGCTTTGCAATAGTCTCTTTGCATTGCTTTGCAATAGTCTGTGCATTGCTTTGCAATAGTCTGTGCATTGCTTTGCAATAGTCTCTTTGCATTGCTTTGCAATATCCTCTGTGCATTGCTTTGCAACAGTCTCTGTGCATTGCTTTGCAATAGTCTGTGCATTGCTTTGCAATAGTCTCTTTGCCTTGCTTTGCAATAGTCTCTTTGCATTGCTTTGCAATAGTCTGTGCATTGCTTTGCAACAGTCTGTGCATTGCTTTGCAAAAGTCTGTGCATTGCTTTGCAATAGTCTGTGCATTGCTTTGCAATAGTCTGTGCATTGCTTTGAAATAGTCTATTTGCATTGCTTTACAATAGTCTCTTTGCATTGCTTTGCAATAGTCTGTGCATTGCTTTGCAATAGTCTCTTTGCCTTGCTTTGCAATAGTCTCTTTGCATTGCTTTGCAATAGTCTGTGCATTGCTTTGCAATAGTCTGTGCATTGCTTTGCAATAGTCTCTGTGCATTGCTTTGCAATAGTCTGTGCATTGCTTTGCAATAATCTTTGCATTGCTTTGCAATAGTCTCTTTGCTTTGCAATACTCTGTGCATTGCTTTGCAATAGTCTGTGCATTGCTTTGCAATAGTCTCTGTGCATTGCTTTAAAATAGTCTCTGTGCATTGCTTTGCAATAGTCTCTGTGCATTGCTTTGCAATAGTCTGTGCATTGCTTTGCAATAGTCTCTATGCATTGCTTTACAATAGCCTCCGTGCATTGCTTTGCAATAGTCTCTGCATTGCTTTGCAATAGTCTGTGCATTGCTTAGCAATAGTCTCTGTGCATTGGTTTGCAATAGTCTGTGCATTGCTTTGCAATAGTCTGTGCATTGCTTTGCAATAGTCTGTGCATTGCTTTGCAATAGTCTCTGTGCATTGCTTTGCAATAGCCTCTGTGCATTGCTTTGCAATAGTCTGTGCATTGCTTTGCAATAGTCTCTGTGCATTGCTTTGCAGTAGTCTCTGTGCATTGCTTTGCAATAGTCTGTGCATTGCTTTGCAATAGTCTCTTTGCCTTGCTTTGCAATAGTCTCTTTGCATTGCTTTGCAATAGTCTGTGCATTGCTTTGCAATAGTCTGTGCATTGCTTTGCAAAAGTCTGTGCATTGCTTTGCAATAGTCTCTGTGCATTGCTTTGCAATAGTCTGTGCATTGCTTTGCAATAATCTCTTTGCATTGCTTTGCAATAGTCTGTGCATTGCTTTGCAATAGTCTGTGCATTGCTTTGCAATAGTCTCTCTTTGCATTGCTTTGCAATAGCCTCTGTGCATTGCTTTGCAATAGCCTCTGTGCATTGCTTTGCAATAGTCTGTGCATTGCTTTGCAATAGTCTCTTTGCATTGCTTTACAATAGCCTCAGTGCATTGCTTTGCAATAGCCTGTGCATTGCTTTGCAATAGTTTGTGCATTGCTTTGCAATAGTCTGTGCATTGCTTTGCAAAAGTCTCCGTGCATTGCTTTGCAATGGTCTCTGTGCATTGCTTTGCAATAGTCTGTGCATTGCTTTGCAATAGTCTGTGCATTGCTTTGCAATAGTCTTTGCATTGCTTTGCAATAGTCTGTGCATTGCTTTGCAATAGTCTGCGCATTGCTTTGAAATAGTCTATTTGCATTGCTTTACAATAGTCTCTTTGCATTGCTTTGCAATAGTATGTGCATTGCTTTGCAATAGTCTCTTTGCCTTGCTTTGCAATAGTCTCTTTGCATTGCTTTGCTATAGTCTGTGCATTGCTTTGCAATAGTCTGTGCATTGCTTTGCAATAGTCTCTGTGCATTGCTTTGCAATAATCTGTTCATTGCTTTGCAATAGTCTCTTTGCTTTGCAATAGTCTGTGCATTGCTTTGCAATAGCCTCTGTCCATTGCTTTGCCATAGCCTCTGTGCATTGCTTTGCAATAGTCTGTGCATTGCTTTGCAATAGTCTGTTTGCATTGCTTTACAATAGCCCCTGTGCATTGCTTTGCAATAGTCTGTGCATTGCTTTGCAACAGTCTGTGCATTGCTTTGCAATAGTCTCTGTGCATTGCTTTGCAATATTCTGTGCATTTCTTTGCAATAGTCTCTGTGTATTGCTTTGACATAGTCTGTGCATTGCTTTGCAATAGTCTCTGTGCATTGCTTTGCAATAGTCTCTGTGCATTGCATTGCAATAGTCTGTGCATTGCTTTGCAATAGTCTCTGTGCATTGCTTTGCAATAGTCTGTGCATTGCTTTGCAATAGTCTCTTTGCATTGCTTTGCAATAGTCTCTTTGCATTGCTTTGCAATAGTTTGTGCATTGCTTTGCAATAGTCTCTGCATTGCTTTGCAATAGTCTCTTTGCATTGCTTTGCAATAGTCTGTGCATTGCTTTGCAATAGTCTGTGCATTGCTTTGCAATAGTCTCTTTGCATTGCTTTGCAATAGTCTGTGCATTGCTTTGCAATAGTCTGTGCATTGCTTTGCAATAGTCTGTGCATTGCTTTGTAATAATCTGTGCATTGCTTTGCAATAGTCTCTTTGCATTGCTTTGCAATAGTCTGTGCATTGCTTTGCAATAGTCTGTGCATTGCCTTGCAATAGTCTCTTTGAATTGCTTTGCAATAGCCTCTGTATATTGCTTTGCAATAGTCTCTGTGCATTGCTTTGCAATAGTCTGTGCATTGCTTTGCAATAGTCTCTTTGCCTTGCTTTACAATAGTCTCTTTGCATTGCTTTGCAATAGTCTGTGCATTGCTTTGCAATAGTCTGTGCATTGCTTTGCAAAAGTCTGTGCATTGCTTTGCAATAGTCTCTGTGCATTGCTTTGCAATAGTCTGTGCATTGCTTTGCAATAATCTCTTTGCATTGCTTTGCAATAGTCTGTGCATTGCTTTGCAATAGTCTGTGCATTGCTTTGCAATAGTCTCTCTTTGCATTGCTTTGCAATAGCCTCTGTGCATTGCTTTGCAATAGCCTCTGTGCATTGCTTTGCAATAGCCTCTGTGCATTGCTTTGCAATAGTCTGTGCATTGCTTTGCAATAGTCTCTTTGCATTGCTTTACAATAGCCTCAGTGCATTGCTTTGCAATAGCCTGTGCATTGCTTTGCAATAGTTTGTGCATTGCTTTGCAATAGTCTGTGCATTGCTTTGCAAAAGTCTCCGTGCATTGCTTTGCAATAGTCTCTGTGCATTGCTTTGCAATAGTCTGTGCATTGCTTTGCAATAGTCTGTGCATTGCTTTGCAATAGTCTTTGCATTGCTTTGCAATAGTCTGTGCATTGCTTTGCAATAGTCTGTGCATTGCTTTGAAATAGTCTATTTGCATTGCTTTACAATAGTCTCTTTGCATTGCTTTGCAAGAGTCTGTGCATTGCTTTGCAATAGTCTCTTTGCCTTGCTTTGCAATAGTCTCTTTGCGTTGCTTTGCAATAGTCTGTGCATTGCTTTGCAATAGTCTGTGCATTGCTTTGCAATAGTCTCTGTGCATTGCTTTGCAATAATCTGTGCATTGCTTTGCAATAGTCTCTTTGCTTTGCAATAGTCTGTGCATTGCTTTGCAATAGTCTCTGTGCATTGCTTTAAAATAGTCTCTGTGCATTGCTTTGCAATAGTCTCTGTGCATTGCTTTGCAATAGTCTGTGCATTGCTTTGCAATAGTCTCTATGCATTGCTTTACAATAGCCTCCGTGCATTGCTTTGCAATAGTCTCTGCATTGCTTTGCAATAGTCTGTGCATTGCTTAGCAATAGTCTCTGTGCATTGGTTTGCAATAGTCTGTGCATTGCTTTGCAATAGTCTGTGCATTGCTTTGCAATAGTCTGTGCATTGCTTTGCAATAGTCTGTGCATTGCTTTGCAATAGTCTCTGTGCATTGCTTTACAATAGCCTCTGTGCATTGCTTTGCAATAGTCTGTGCATTGCTTTGCAATAGTCTCTGTGCATTGCTTTGCAATAGTCTCTGTGCATTGCTTTGCAATAGTCTGTGCATTGCTTTGCAATAGTCTCTGTGCATTGCTTTGCAATAGTCTCTGTGCATTGCTTTGCAATAGTCTGTGCATTGCTTTGCAATAGTCTGTGCATTGCTTTGCAAACGTCTCCGTGCATTGCTTTGCAATAGTCTCAGTGCATTGCATTGCAATAGTCTGTGCATTGCTTTGCAATAGTCTCTGTGCATTGCTTTGCAATAGTCTGTGCATTGCTTTGCAATAGTCTCTTTGCATTGCTTTGCAATAGTCTCTTTGCATTGCTTTGCAATAGTTTGTGCATTGCTTTGCAATAGTCTCTCCATTGCTTTGCAATAGTCTCTTTGCATTGCGTTGCAATAGTCTGTGCATTGCTTTGCAATAGTCTGTGCATTGCTTTGTAATAGTCTGTGCATTGCTTTGCAATAATCTGTGCATTGGTTTGCAATAGTCTGTGCATTGCTTTGCAATAGTCTGTGCATTGCTTTGCAATAATCTGTGCATTGCTTTGCAATAGTCTCTTTGCATTGCTTTACAATAGCCTCTGTGCATTGCTTTGCAATAGCCTGTGCATTGCTTTGCAATAGTTTGTGCATTGCTTTGCAATAGTCTGTGCATTGCTTTGCAATAGTCTCTGTGCATTGCTTTGCAATAGTCTCTGTGCATTGCTTTGCAATAGTCTGTGCATTGCTTTGCAATAATCTGTGCATTGCGTTGCAATAGTCTTTGCATTGCTTTGCAATAGTCTGTGCATTGCTTTGCAATAGTCTATTTGCATTGCTTTACAATAGTCTCTTTGCATTGCTTTGCAATAGTCTGTGCATTGCTTTGCAATAGTCTCTTTGCCTTGCTTTGCAATAGTCTCTTTGCTTTTTTTTTTGCAATAGTCTGTGCATTGCTTTGCAATAGTCTGTGCATTGCTTTGCAATAGTCTCTGTGCATTGCTTTGCAATAGTCTCTGTGCATTGCTTTGCAATAGTCTTTGTGCATTGCTTTGCAATAGTCTGTGCATTGCTTTGCAATAGTCTGCGCATTGCTTTGCAAAAGTCTCCGTGCATTGCTTTGCAATAGTCTCTGTGCATTGCTTTGCAATAGTCTGTGCATTGCTTTGCAATAGTCAGTGCATTGCTTTGCAATAGTCTCTGTGCATTGCTTTGCAATAGCCTCTGTGCATTGCTTTGCAATAGTCTGTGCATTGCTTTGCAATAGTCTCTGTGCATTTCTTTGCAATAGTCTCTGTGCATTGATTTGCAATAGTCTGTGCATTGCTTTGCAATAGTCTGTGCATTGCTTTGCAATAGTCTCTGTGCATTGCTTTGCAATAGTCTCTGTGCAGTGCGTTGCAATAGTCTCTGTGCATTGCGTTGCAATAGTCTGTGCATTGCTTTGCAATAGCCTCTGTGCATTGCTTTGCAATAGCCTCTGTGCATTGCTTTGCAATAGTCTGTGCATTGCTTTGCAATAGTCTCTTTGCATTGCTTTACAATAGCCTCAGTGCATTGCTTTGCAATAGCCTGTGCATTGCTTTGCAATAGTTTGTGCATTGCTTTGCAATAGTCTGTGCATTGCTTTGCAAAAGTCTCCGTGCATTGCTTTGCAATAGTCTCTGTGCATTGCTTTGCAATAGTCTGTGCATTGCTTTGCAATAGTCTGTGCATTGCTTTGCAATAGTCTTTGCATTGCTTTGCAATAGTCTGTGCATTGCTTTGCAATAGTCTGTGCATTGCTTTGAAATAGTCTATTTGCATTGCTTTACAATAGTCTCTTTGCATTGCTTTGCAAGAGTCTGTGCATTGCTTTGCAATAGTCTCTTTGCCTTGCTTTGCAATAGTCTCTTTGCGTTGCTTTGCAATAGTCTGTGCATTGCTTTGCAATAGTCTGTGCATTGCTTTGCAATAGTCTCTTTGCTTTGCAATAGTCTGTGCATTGCTTTGCAATAGTCTCTGTGCATTGCTTTAAAATAGTCTCTGTGCATTGCTTTGCAATAGTCTCTGTGCATTGCTTTGCAATAGTCTGTGCATTGCTTTGCAATAGTCTGTATGCATTGCTTTACAATAGCCTCCGTGCATTGCTTTGCAATAGTCTCTGCATTGCTTTGCAATAGTCTGTGCATTGCTTAGCAATAGTCTCTGTGCATTGGTTTGCAATAGTCTGTGCATTGCTTTGCAATAGTCTGTGCATTGCTTTGCAATAGTCTCTGTGCATTGCTTTACAATAGCCTCTGTGCATTGCTTTGCAATAGTCTGTGCATTGCTTTGCAATAGTCTCTGTGCATTGCTTTGCAATAGTCTCTGTGCATTGCTTTGCAATAGTCTGTGCATTGCTTTGCAATAGTCTCTGTGCATTGCTTTGCAATAGTCTCTGTGCATTGCTTTGCAATAGTCTGTGCATTGCTTTGCAATAGTCTGTGCATTGCTTTGCAAAAGTCTCCGTGCATTGCTTTGCAATAGTCTCTGTGCATTGCATTGCAATAGTCTGTGCATTGCTTTGCAATAGTCTCTGTGCATTGCTTTGCAATAGTCTGTGCATTGCTTTGCAATAGTCTCTTTGCATTGCTTTGCAATAGTCTCTTTGCATTGCTTTGCAATAGTTTGTGCATTGCTTTGCAATAGTCTCTCCATTGCTTTGCAATAGTCTCTTTGCATTGCGTTGCAATAGTCTGTGCATTGCTTTGCAATAGTCTGTGCATTGCTTTGTAATAGTCTGTGCATTGCTTTGCAATAATCTGTGCATTGGTTTGCAATAGTCTGTGCATTGCTTTGCAATAGTCTGTGCATTGCTTTGCAATAATCTGTGCATTGCTTTGCAATAGTCTCTTTGCATTGCTTTACAATAGCCTCTGTGCATTGCTTTGCAATAGCCTGTGCATTGCTTTGCAATAGTTTGTGCATTGCTTTGCAATAGTCTGTGCATTGCTTTGCAATAGTCTCTGTGCATTGCTTTGCAATAGTCTCTGTGCATTGCTTTGCAATAGTCTGTGCATTGCTTTGCAATAATCTGTGCATTGCGTTGCAATAGTCTTTGCATTCCTTTGCAATAGTCTGTGCATTGCTTTGCAATAGTCTGTGCATTGCTTTGCAATAGTCTCTTTGCCTTGCTTTGCAATAGTCTCTTTGCATTGCTTTGCAATAGTCTGTGCATTGCTTTGCAATAGTCTGTGCATTGCTTTGCAATAGTCTCTGTGCATTGCTTTGCAATAGTCTCTGTGCATTGCTTTGCAATAGTCTGTGCATTGCTTTGCAATAGTCTTTGTGCATTGCTTTGCAATAGTCTGTGCATTGCTTTGCAATAGTCTGCGCATTGCTTTGCAAAAGTCTCCGTGCATTGCTTTGCAATAGTCTCTGTGCATTGCTTTGCAATAGTCTGTGCATTGCTTTGCAATAGTCAGTGCATTGCTTTGCAATAGTCTCTGTGCATTGCTTTGCAATAGCCTCTGTGCATTGCTTTGCAATAGTCTCTGCATTGCTTTGCAATAGTCTCTGTGCATTGCTTTGCAATAGTCTCTGTGCATTGATTTGCAATAGTCTGTGCATTGCTTTGCAATAGTCTGTGCATTGCTTTGCAATAGTCTCTGTGCATTGCTTTGCAATAGTCTCTGTGCAGTGCTTTGCAATAGTCTCTGTGCATTGCGTTGCAATAGTCTGTGCATTGCTTTGCAATAGTCTCTGTGCCTTGCTTTGCAATAGTCTCTGTGCATTGCTTTGCAATAGTCTGTGCATTGCTTTGCAATAATCTCTTTGCATTGCTTTGCAATAATCTGTGCATTGCTTTGCAATAGTCTGTGCATTGCAATAGTCTGTGCATTGCTTTGCAATAGTCTGTGCATTGCTTTGCAATAGTCTCTTTGCATTGCTTTGCAATAGCCTCTGTGCATTGCTTTGCAATAGTCTGTGCATTGCTTTGCAATAGTCTGTGCATTGCTTTGCAATAGTCTCTGTGCATTGCTTTGCAATATTCTGTGCATTTCTTTGCAATAGTCTCTGTGTATTGCTTTGACATAGTCTGTGCATTGCTTTGCAATAGTCTGTGCATTGCTTTGCAATAGTCTCTTTGCATTGCTTTGCAATAGCCTCTGTGCATTGCTTTGCAATAGTCTGTGCATTGCTTTGCAACAGTCTGTGCATTGCTTTGCAATAGTCTCTGTGCATTGCTTTGCAATATTCTGTGCATTTCTTTGCAATAGTCTCTGTGTATTGCTTTGACATAGTCTGTGCATTGCTTTGCAATAGTCTCTGCATTTATTTATTTATTTATTTATTTATTAAAACATTTATGTAGCGCGAACAAAGGCCCTAGGGCATCTCGGCGCTGAGGTTTCTGCAATGTATAACCATCAAGGGGACTGAAGTTTTATTGTATAAAAAGCCAGGTCTTAAGCTGTTTGCGAAACATCCAGAGAGAGGTACTCGTTTTAATGGTAAGTGGGACAGTATTCCACAGTTTCGGGGCAGCTACAAGGAATCTTCTATCACCCCACAATACTGATTTTGTGCGTGGTACCAGTAATTCCTGTAAAGAAGATGAACGCAACGTTCTAGCAGGGCGGTAAGGGATACGATTTTGGGTAAAGAAAGCAGGTCCGATATTATGTAAAGCTTTATATACCAGGCAAAGGGACTTGAATTCAATCCTCTTTCTCACCGGTAGCCAATGCAGCTGTCTTATGGTGGCTGACACTGACTGGTATTTTGGAATGCGCCCAAGTGGCCTGGCAGCAGCATTCTGAATGATTTGCATTTTTTGAAGCACCTTCTCTTGGGCGCCCAGGAACAGAGCGTTGCAGTAGTCTAAGGTGGATAGAACCAGGTGAGTGACCAGGGTTTTACCAGCATTTTCAGGTCGGAATGGCAAGATTTTTTTTATGAGCCGTAGTTTATGAAAGGCTGAGGAGGAGATCTGATTTGCATGAGGTAGGAAATTCAGGCGGTTATCGAACACCACCCCTAAGTTCCTCACCTTGTCGATCTGATCCGGGGGCTGGCCCATAGATGAAGGCCACCAGAGTGAGGGCCATTCCAGGGATAATTTGCCAAAAATGACAACTTCTGATTTGTCAGAATTTAATTTCAAGCAATTGGCAGCCATCCAGCTCCCAATTGCCTGCATGCCTTGATTGAAATTACTGGCAATCTTAGGCACATCATTCTTGACTGCTAGGACCAGCTGGGTGTCATCTGCATAGGAGGTAAGGCTCATCCCATGTGCCTTGATGACTCTGGCAAGGTCCGACACATAAATGTTAAATAAAGTCGGACTAAGGGATGAGCCTTGAGGAACTCCGCATGGCAGTGACAGAGGAGATGATTTGAAAGGTCCGATGGTAACCACCTGGGACCTTCCCGCCAGAAATGAAGCGATAAGTCCTCTGGCGTTCCCTCGGATGCCCAAGCCTCCGACACGATCGACCAAAGTGACATGGTCGACCGTGTCGAAGGCTGCCGATAGGTCCAGCAGAATAAGAACTGCTGTTCCTCCTTCATCCCGGATAGATCTAATATCATCCGCTGCCTTAACCAGGGCAGTCTCTGTTCCGTGGAATTGGCGGAAGCCGAACTGTGATTCATCCAGTAACCTATTTTCCTCGACAAAGGAGGATAGTTGAAGGTTCATGATTTTTTCAACTACTTTCGCTAGGAGTGGAAGACTAGCGATAGGACGATAACTTTTAGGTTCATCCTTGTCGAGGTTGGGTTTTTTAAGGAGGGGTTATACAAGGGTCTTTTTTAAAAACTCTGGGTAAATGCCCGTGCAGAACATAGAATTGCAGATCGCGGTCATGGACGGAAGAACTGTTTCAATAATTGGGCGTACGATTTTCAAGGGACATGGGTCCGAGGCAGAGCCTGATTTAATGGATGATATGATATTCCGTACCTGAGGGAGACCTACTTCTGTGAACTGCAGGAAGTTGGGACCATTATGTGAAGGGGGAGACGTAGGAAGGGTAATTGCATTATTTGCGAAGACTTGGTAAATGTCCTCGACTTTACTAAAGAAAAAATTCGCTACGTCGTTGCAAAGAGATTGGGAAGGGGGAGGGGTCAAGTCAGAAGAAAACCCAGCTAACTGTTTGGTGGTTTCATACAATAGTTTACTAGAATTTTTGGCTAATTCTATTTTTTCACAATAATATTTTTTCTTTGCCTCACAGATTGAGATTTTGTATTTGGCCATTGCATCTTTATACTTGAATTTGGCTTCGTCAGTATAATCATTCCGCCAGTGCCTCTCGCTGTTCCTGCACTGTTGCTTCTGGATACGTAGCTCAACTGAGTACCAAGGGGCCGACGGAGCAGATCTGTTACGGGATCGTTGTTTGGTCTGAACTAGTTCCGAGGCTGCAGAGCTTACCCAGTCATAGTATTGGGATATCGCAATGTTGGGATCAGTGGATAACAACGGGGTGGTATCGGTGAGGTTTGATTCTAACCTAGAGGTATCTATGTCGTCCCATGCCAAATAGGGTTGGCGGGGGTTAGGGCATGATTTGCCTGCAGGAGAATCCTGTACTGACAATGATGCCAGAATAAGATGGTGGTCAGTCCAGGTCAGAGGAAGTATTTGGGTGACTTGTAGGCCCACTGTATTAGTGAATATGCCATCCAAGGTGTGGCCACCATCATGCGTGGGAGATGTAACCAGTGGGTGAAGGCCAAACGTGGTCATATCTGCTAGAAGAGTAGCCGTATCGGGATTTTCTGGTAAATCAAAATTAAAATTAAAATCACCCAGGATCGTGAGAGAGTTGTCAAGGGTGGATACTTCCAATGTAGATCTAAGATCTGAAATGAATTCATTCCTGGGCCCCGGAGGGCGGTATAAAAGGATACCTTTAAATGTGTAGGTTGGGAACAGATTGATGGCGAATTCTAGGGCTTCACAAGAGGATAGGGTGATCGTTTTGGTCCTGACGGAAAAAGTATCACGTGCAATAATGGCAATGCCACCACCTTTTTTCTTGAGTTGTCTGTCCAGTCTGTATATAACGAACCCGCTAGGTACAGCAATCATTAAGTTAGGATTGGACGCTTCATCCATCCAGGTTTCAGTTATGAAGAGTAGGTCTATTTTGTGGTCACTGATCAGCTCGTGGATGCCCTGGCGATGTTTACCTGCTGAACGGACATTGGAGAGGGCAATAGTGTAAGATTTCATATTACAGGGGGGCATGGTATAGGTAGAAGGTATAGGGGCTTTACAGCCCCAGCAGCGTGAGACCGGGCTTGTAAGCAAGGAATAGGGATTTGAGATAGTACAAGCCTGAAGGATCGGAGGACGTAACTGCCGAAGCTGGAGGGAGATGTAATAACCTCCTGGTGGCAGAGGGTGAGAGCCAGGGGGGTTGGCCCTAGGCCCGGGCCAGGCGCGGATGGGCGCAGACGGGCTTGCCTTTGGAGCGCCTTCGGAGCGCCGCCGGCACGCCAACTGCGCCCGCCCGCTGCGCAGTCGGGTAAGTCCCTTGCTTATATTCATGGTAAAAGGGGCGTAGGAGGGTGGGAGGGGCGCCGAGCAATCCGGCCAGCCTTCCCAATCAAAAATGGCGCCTAAAGTTATGCTCAGGGGTTCCCAGCGCCTGGTAATAGCGGCGTGGTGGGATGTAGATGAGCCTCGGCGATGTAATCTCGTCTCGAGGTAAGGGCAGGAATTAAAAACTATTGCTTTGCAATAGTCTTTGCATTGCTTTGCAATAGTCTGTGCATTGCTTTGCAATAATCTGTGCATTGCTTTGCAATAGTCTCTGTGCATTGCTTTGCAATAGCCTCTGTGCATTGCTTTGCAATAGCCTCTGTGCATTGCTTTGTAATAGCCTCTGTGCATTGCTTCGCAATAGTCTGTGCATTGCTTTGCAATAGTCTCTATGCATTGCTTTGCAATAGTCTGTGCATTGCTTTGCAATAATCTATGCATTGCTTTGCAATAGTCTCTTTGCATTGCTTTGCAATAGTCTGTGCATTGCTTTGCAATAGTCTCTGCATTGCTTTGCAATAGTCTTTGCATTGCTTTGCAATAGTCTGTGCATTGCTTTGCAATAGTCTCTGTGCATTGCTTTGCAATATTCTGTGCATTGCTTTGCAATAGTCTCTGTGCATTGCTTTGCAATAGTCTCTGCATTGCTTTGCAATAGTCTTTGCATTGCTTTGCAATAGTCTGTGCATTGCTTTGCAATAGTCTGTGCATTGCTTTGCAATAGTCTCTTTGCATTGCTTTACAATAGTCTCTTTGCATTGCTTTGCAATAGTCTGTGCATTGCTTTGCAATAGTCTGTGCATTGCTTTGCAATAGTCTCTTTGCCTTGCTTTGCAATAGTCTCTATGCATTGCTTTGCAATAGTCTCTATGCATTGCTTTGCAATAGTCTGTGCATTGCTTTGCAATAATCTATGCATTGCTTTGCAATAGTCTCTTTGCATTGCTTTGCAATAGTCTGTGCATTGCTGTGCAATAGTCTCTGCATTGCTTTGCAATAGTCTTTGAATTGCTTTGCAATAGTCTGTGCATTGCTTTGCAATAGTCTCTGTGCATTGCTTTGCAATATTCTGTGCATTGCTTTGCAATAGTCTCTGTGCATTGCTTTGCAATAGTCTCTGCATTGCTTTGCAATAGTCTTTGCATTGCTTTGCAATAGTCTGTGCATTGCTTTGCAATAGTCTGTGCATTGCTTTGCAATAGTCTCTTTGCATTGCTTTACAATAGTCTCTTTGCATTGCTTTGCAATAGTCTGTGCATTGCTTTGCAATAGTCTGTGCATTGCTTTGCAATAGTCTGTGCATTAATAGTCTCTATGCATTGCTTTGCAATAGTCTGTGCATTGCTTTGCAATAATCTGTGCATTGCTTTGCAATATTCTCTTTGCTTTGCTTTGCAATAGTCTGTGCATTGCTTTGCAATAGTCTGTGCATTGCTTTGCAATAGTCTCTGTGCATTGCTTTAAAATAGTCTCTGTGCATTGCTTTGCAATAGTCTCTGTGCATTGCTTTGCAATAGTATGTGCATTGCTTTGCAATAGTCTCTATGCATTGCTTTACAATAGCCTCCGTGCATTGCTTTGCAATAGTCTCTGCATTGCTTTGCAATAGTCTGTGCATTGCTTTGCAATAGTCTCTGTGCATTGCTTTGCAATAGTCTGTGCATTGCTTTGCAATAGTCTGTGCATTGCTTTGCAATAGTCTGTGCATTGCTTTGCAATAGTCTCCGTGCATTGCTTTGCAATAGCCTCTGTGCATTGCTTTGCAATAGTCTGTGCATTGCTTTGCAATAGTCTCTGTGCATTGCTTTGCAATAGTCTCTGTGCATTGCTTTGCAATAGTCTGTGCATTGCTTTGCAATAGTCTCTGTGCATTGCTTTGCAATAGTCTGTGCATTGCTTTGCAATAGTCTGTGCATTGCTTTGCAAAAGTCTCCGTGCATTGCTTTGCAATAATCTCTGTGCATTGCATTGCAATAGTCTGTGCATTGCTTTGTAATAGTCTCTGTGCATTGCTTTGCAATAGTCTGTGCATTGCTTTGCAATAGTCATTTTGCATTGCTTTGCAATAGTCTCATTGCATTGCTTTGCAATAGTTTGTGCATTGCTTTGCAATAGTCTCTGCATTGCTTCGCAATAGTCTCTTTGCATTGCGTTGCAATAGTCTGTGCATTGCTTTGCAATAGTCTGTGCAATAGTCTGTGCATTGCTTTGCAATAGTCTCTGTGCGTTGGTTTGCAATAGTCTGTGCATTGCTTTGCAAAAGTCTCCGTGCATTGCTTTGCAATAGTCGCTGTGCATTGCTTTGCAATAGTCTGTGCATTGCTTTGCAATAGTCTGTGCATTGCTTTGCAATAGTCTTTGCATTGCTTTGCAATAGTCTGTGCATTGCTTTGCAATAGTCTGTGCATTGCTTTGAAATAGTCTATTTGCATTGCTTTACAATAGTCTCTTTGCATTGCTTTGCAATAGTCTGTGCATTGCTTTGCAATAGTCTCTTTGCCTTGCTTTGCAATAGTCTCTTTGCGTTGCTTTGCAATAGTCTGTGCATTGCTTTGCAATAGTCTGTGCATTGCTTTGCAATAGTCTCTGTGCATTGCTTTGCAATAATCTGTGCATTGCTTTGCAATAGTCTCTTTGCTTTGCAATAGTCTGTGCATTGCTTTGCAATAGTCTCTATGCATTGCTTTACAATAGCCTCCGTGCATTGCTTTGCAATAGTCTCTGCATTGCTTTGCAATAGTCTGTGCATTGCTTAGCAATAGTCTCTGCATTGCTTTGCAATAGTCTGTGCATTGCTTAGCAATAGTCTCTGTGCATTGGTTTGCAATAGTCTGTGCATTGCTTTGCAATAGTCTGTGCATTGCTTTGCAATAGTCTGTGCATTGCTTTGCAATAGTCTCTGTGCATTGCTTTACAATAGCCTCTGTGCATTGCTTTGCAATAGTCTGTGCATTGCTTTGCAATAGTCTCTGTGCATTGCTTTGCAATAGTCTCTGTGCATTGCTTTGCAATAGTCTGTGCATTGCTTTGCAATAGTCTCTGTGCATTGCTTTGCAATAGTCTCTGTGCATTGCTTTGCAATAGTCTGTGCATTGCTTTGCAATAGTCTGTGCATTGCTTTGCAAAAGTCTCCGTGCATTGCTTTGCAATAGTCTCTGTGCATTGCATTGCAATAGTCTGTGCATTGCTTTGCAATAGTCTCTGTGCATTGCTTTGCAATAGTCTGTGCATTGCTTTGCAATATTCTCTTTGCATTGCTTTGCAATAGTCTCTTTGCATTGCTTTGCAATAGTTTGTGCATTGCTTTGCAATAGTCTCTCCATTGCTTTGCAATAGTCTCTTTGCATTGCGTTGCAATAGTCTGTGCATTGCTTTGCAATAGTCTGTGCATTGCTTTGCAATAGTCTGTGCATTGCTTTGCAATAATCTGTGCATTGGTTTGCAATAGTCTGTGCATTGCTTTGCAATAGTCTGTGCATTGCTTTGCAATAATCTGTGCATTGCTTTGCAATAGTCTCTTTGCATTGCTTTACAATAGCCTCTGTGCATTGCTTTGCAATAGCCTGTGCATTGCTTTGCAATAGTTTGTGCATTGCTTTGCAATAGTCTGTGCATTGCTTTGCAATAGTCTCTGTGCATTGCTTTGCAATAGTCTCTGCGCATTGCTTTGCAATAGTCTGTGCATTGCTTTGCAATAATCTGTGCATTGCGTTGCAATAGTCTTTGCATTGCTTTGCAATAGTCTGTGCATTGCTTTGCAATAGTCTGTGCATTGCTTTGCAATAGTCTATTTGCATTGCTTTACAATAGTCTCTTTGCATTGCTTTGCAATAGTCTGTGCATTGCTTTGCAATAGTCTCTTTGCCTTGCTTTGCAATAGTCTCTTTGCATTGCTTTGCAATAGTCTGTGCATTGCTTTGCAATAGTCTGTGCATTGCTTTGCAATAGTCTCTGTGCATTGCTTTGCAATAGTCTGTGCATTGCTTTGCAATAGTCTGTGCATTGCTTTGCAATAGTCTTTGTGCATTGCTTTGCAATAGTCTGTGCATTGCTTTGCAATAGTCTGTGCATTGCTTTGCAAAAGTCTCAGTGCATTGCTTTGCAATAGTCTCTGTGCATTGCTTTGCAATAGTCTCTGTGCATTGCTTTGCAATAGTATGTGCATTGCTTTGCAATAGTCTCTATGCATTGCTTTACAATAGCCTCCGTGCATTGCTTTGCAATAGTCTCTGCATTGCTTTGCAATAGTCTGTGCATTGCTTTGCAATAGTCTCTGTGCATTGCTTTGCAATAGTCTGTGCATTGCTTTGCAATAGTCTGTGCATTGCTTTGCAATAGTCTGTGCATTGCTTTGCAATAGTCTGTGCATTGCTTTGCAATAGTCTCCGTGCATTGCTTTGCAATAGCCTCTGTGCATTGCTTTGCAATAGTCTGTGCATTGCTTTGCAATAGTCTCTGTGCATTGCTTTGCAATAGTCTCTGTGCATTGCTTTGCAATAGTCTGTGCATTGCTTTGCAATAGTCTCTGTGCATTGCTTTGCAATAGTCTGTGCATTGCTTTGCAATAGTCTGTGCATTGCTTTGCAAAAGTCTCCGTGCATTGCTTTGCAATAATCTCTGTGCATTGCATTGCAATAGTCTGTGCATTGCTTTGTAATAGTCTCTGTGCATTGCTTTGCAATAGTCTGTGCATTGCTTTGCAATAGTCATTTTGCATTGCTTTGCAATAGTCTCGTTGCATTGCTTTGCAATAGTTTGTGCATTGCTTTGCAATAGTCTCTGCATTGCTTCGCAATAGTCTCTTTGCATTGCGTTGCAATAGTCTGTGCATTGCTTTGCAATAGTCTGTGCAATAGTCTGTGCATTGCTTTGCAATAGTCTCTGTGCATTGGTTTGCAATAGTCTGTGCATTGCTTTGCAAAAGTCTCCGTGCATTGCTTTGCAATAGTCTCTGTGCATTGCTTTGCAATAGTCTGTGCATTGCTTTGCAATAGTCTGTGCATTGCTTTGCAATAGTCTTTGCATTGCTTTGCAATAGTCTGTGCATTGCTTTGCAATAGTCTGTGCATTGCTTTGAAATAGTCTATTTGCATTGCTTTACAATAGTCTCTTTGCATTGCTTTGCAATAGTCTGTGCGTTGCTTTGCAATAGTCTCTTTGCCTTGCTTTGCAATAGTCTCTTTGCGTTGCTTTGCAATAGTCTGTGCATTGCTTTGCAATAGTCTGTGCATTGCTTTGCAATAGTCTCTGTGCATTGCTTTGCAATAATCTGTGCATTGCTTTGCAATAGTCTCTTTGCTTTGCAATAGTCTGTGCATTGCTTTGCAATAGTCTCTGTGCATTGCTTTAAAATAGTCTCTGTGCATTGCTTTGCAATAGTCTCTGTGCGTTGCTTTGCAATAGTCTGTGCATTGCTTTGCAATAGTCTCTATGCATTGCTTTACAATAGCCTCCGTGCATTGCTTTGCAATAGTCACTGCATTGCTTTGCAATAGTCTGTGCATTGCTTAGCAATAGTCTCTGTGCATTGGTTTGCAATAGTCTGTGCATTGCTTTGCAATAGTCTGTGCATTGCTTTGCAATAGTCTGTGCATTGCTTTGCAATAGTCTCTGTGCATTGCTTTACAATAGCCTCTGTGCATTGCTTTGCAATAGTCTGTGCATTGCTTTGCAATAGTCTCTGTGCATTGCTTTGCAATAGTCTCTGTGCATTGCTTTGCAATAGTCTGTGCATTGCTTTGCAATAGTCTCTGTGCATTGCTTTGCAATAGTCTCTGTGCATTGCTTTGCAATAGTCTGTGCATTGCTTTGCAATAGTCTGTGCATTGCTTTGCAAAAGTCTCCGTGCATTGCTTTGCAATAGTCTCTGTGCATTGCATTGCAATAGTCTGTGCATTGCTTTGCAATAATCTGTGCATTGCTTTGCAATAGTCTCTTTGCATTGCTTTGCAATAGTCTGTGCATTGCTTTGCAATAGTCTGTGCATTGCTTTGCAATACTCTCTGTGCATTGCTTTGCAATAGTCTGTGCATTGCTTTGCAATAGTCTGTGCATTGCTTTGCAATAGTCTGTGCATTGCTTTGCAAAAGTCTCCGTGCATTGCTTTGCAATAATCTCTGTGCATTGCATTGCAATAGTCTGTGCATTGCTTTGTAATAGTCTCTGTGCATTGCTTTGCAATAGTCTGTGCATTGCTTTGCAATAGTCATTTTGCATTGCTTTGCAATAGTCTCGTTGCATTGCTTTGCAATAGTTTGTGCATTGCTTTGCAATAGTCTCTGCATTGCTTCGCAATAGTCTCTTTGCATTGCGTTGCAATAGTCTGTGCATTGCTTTGCAATAGTCTGTGCAATAGTCTGTGCATTGCTTTGCAATAGTCTCTGTGCATTGGTTTGCAATAGTCTGTGCATTGCTTTGCAAAAGTCTCCGTGCATTGCTTTGCAATAGTCTCTGTGCATTGCTTTGCAATAGTCTGTGCATTGCTTTGCAATAGTCTGTGCATTGCTTTGCAATAGTCTTTGCATTGCTTTGCAATAGTCTGTGCATTGCTTTGCAATAGTCTGTGCATTGCTTTGAAATAGTCTATTTGCATTGCTTTACAATAGTCTCTTTGCATTGCTTTGCAATAGTCTGTGCGTTGCTTTGCAATAGTCTCTTTGCCTTGCTTTGCAATAGTCTCTTTGCGTTGCTTTGCAATAGTCTGTGCATTGCTTTGCAATAGTCTGTGCATTGCTTTGCAATAGTCTCTGTGCATTGCTTTGCAATAATCTGTGCATTGCTTTGCAATAGTCTCTTTGCTTTGCAATAGTCTGTGCATTGCTTTGCAATAGTCTCTGTGCATTGCTTTAAAATAGTCTCTGTGCATTGCTTTGCAATAGTCTCTGTGCGTTGCTTTGCAATAGTCTGTGCATTGCTTTGCAATAGTCTCTATGCATTGCTTTACAATAGCCTCCGTGCATTGCTTTGCAATAGTCACTGCATTGCTTTGCAATAGTCTGTGCATTGCTTAGCAATAGTCTCTGTGCATTGGTTTGCAATAGTCTGTGCATTGCTTTGCAATAGTCTGTGCATTGCTTTGCAATAGTCTGTGCATTGCTTTGCAATAGTCTCTGTGCATTGCTTTACAATAGCCTCTGTGCATTGCTTTGCAATAGTCTGTGCATTGCTTTGCAATAGTCTCTGTGCATTGCTTTGCAATAGTCTCTGTGCATTGCTTTGCAATAGTCTGTGCATTGCTTTGCAATAGTCTCTTTGCATTGCTTTGCAATAGTCTCTGTGCATTGCTTTGCAATAGTCTGTGCATTGCTTTGCAATAGTCTGTGCATTGCTTTGCAAAAGTCTCCGTGCATTGCTTTGCAATAGTCTCTGTGCATTGCATTGCAATAGTCTGTGCATTGCTTTGCAATAGTCTCTGTGTATTGCTTTGCAATAGTCTGTGCATTGCTTTGCAATAGTCTCTTTGCATTGCTTTGCAATAGTCTCTTTGCATTGCTTTGCAATAGTTTGTGCATTGCTTTGCAATAGTCTCTCCATTGCTTTGCAATAGTCTCTTTGCATTGCGTTGCAATAGTCTGTGCATTGCTTTGCAATAGTCTGTGCATTGCTTTGCAATAGTCTGTGCATTGCTTTGCAATAATCTGTGCATTGGTTTGCAATAGTCTGTGCATTGCTTTGCAATAGTCTGTGCATTGCTTTGCAATAATCTGTGCATTGCTTTGCAATAGTCTCTTTGCATTGCTTTACAATAGCCTCTGTGCATTGCTTTGCAATAGCCTGTGCATTGCTTTGCAATAGTTTGTGCATTGCTTTGCAATAGTCTGTGCATTGCTTTGCAATAGTCTCTGTGCATTGCTTTGCAATAGTCTCTGTGCATTGCTTTGCAATAGTCTGTGCATTGCTTTGCAATAATCTGTGCATTGCGTTGCAATAGTCTTTGCATTGCTTTGCAATAGTCTGTGCATTGCTTTGCAATAGTCTGTGCATTGCTTTGCAATAGTCTATTTGCATTGCTTTACAATAGTCTCTTTGCATTGCTTTGCAATAGTCTGTGCATTGCTTTGCAATAGTCTCTTTGCCTTGCTTTGCAATAGTCTCTTTGCATTGCTTTGCAATAGTCTGTGCATTGCTTTGCAATAGTCTGTGCATTGCTTTGCAATAGTCTCTGTGCATTGCTTTGCAATAGTCTCTGTGCATTGCTTTGCAATAGTCTGTGCATTGCTTTGCAATAGTCTTTGTGCATTGCTTTGCAATAGTCTGTGCATTGCTTTGCAATAGTCTGTGCATTGCTTTGCAAAAGTCTCCGTGCATTGCTTTGCAATAGTCTCTGTGCATTGCTTTGCAATAGTCTGTGCATTGCTTTGCAATAGTCAGTGCATTGCTTTGCAATAGTCTCTGTGCATTGCTTTGCAATAGCCTCTGTGCATTGCTTTGCAATAGTCTGTGCATTGCTTTGCAATAGTCTCTGTGCATTGCTTTGCAATAGTCTCTGTGCATTGATTTACAATAGTCTGTGCATTGCTTTGCAATAGTCTGTGCATTGCTTTGCCATAGTCTCTGTGCATTGCTTTGCAATAGTCTCTGTGCAGTGCGTTGCAATAGTCTCTGTGCATTGCGTTGCAATAGTCTGTGCATTGCTTTGCAATAGTCTCTGTGCCTTGCTTTGCAATAGTCTCTGTGCATTGCTTTGCAATAGTCTGTGCATTGCTTTGCAATAATCTCTTTGCATTGCTTTGCAATAGTCTGTGCATTGCTTTGCAATAGTCTGTGCATTGCAATAGTCTGTGCATTGCTTTGCAATAGTCTGTGCATTGCTTTGCAATAGTCTCTTTGCATTGCTTTGCAATAGCCTCTGTGCATTGCTTTGCAATAGTCTGTGCATTGCTTTGCAATAGTCTGTGCATTGCTTTGCAATAGTCTCTGTGCATTGCTTTGCAATATTCTGTGCATTTCTTTGCAATAGTCTCTGTGTATTGCTTTGACATAGTCTGTGCATTGCTTTGCAATAGTCTGTGCATTGCTTTGCAATAGTCTCTTTGCATTGCTGTGCAATAGCCTCTGTGCATTGCTTTGCAATAGTCTGTGCATTGCTTTGCAACAGTCTGTGCATTGCTTTGCAATAGTCTCTGTGCATTGCTTTGCAATATTCTGTGCATTTCTTTGCAATAGTCTCTGTGTATTGCTTTGACATAGTCTGTGCATTGCTTTGCAATAGTCTCTGCATTTATTTATTTATTTATTAAAACATTTATATAGCGCGAACAAAGGCCCTAGGGCATCTCGGCGCTGAGGTTTCTGCAATGTATAACCATCAAGGGGACTGAAGTTTTATTGTATAAAAAGCCAGGTCTTAAGCTGTTTGCGAAACATCCAGAGAGAGGTACTCGTTTTAATGGTAAGTGGGACAGTATTCCACAGTTTCGGGGCAGCTACAAGGAATCTTCTATCACCCCACAATACTGATTTTGTGCGTGGTACCAGAAATTCCTGTAAAGAAGATGAACGCAACGTTCTAGCAGGGCGGTAAGGGATGAGATTTTGGGTAAAGAAAGCAGGTCCGATATTATGTAAAGCTTTATATACCAGGCAGAGGGACTTGAATTCAATCCTCTTTCTCACCGGTAGCCAATGCAGCTGTCTTATGGTGGCTGACACTGACTGGTATTTTGGAATGCGCCCAAGTGGCCTGGCGGCAGCATTCTGAATGATCTGCATTTTTTTAAGCACCTTCTCTTGGGCGCCCAAGAACAGAGTGTTACAGTAGTCTAAGGTGGATAGAACCAGGTGAGTGACCAGGGTTTTACCAGCATTATCAGGTAGGAATGGCAAGATTTTTTTTATGAGCCGTAGTTTATGAAAGGCTGAGGAGGAGATCTGATTTGCATGAGGTAGGAAATTCAGGCGGTTATCGAACACCACCCCTAAGTTCCTCACCTTGTCGATCTGATCCGGGGGCTGGCCCATAGATGAAGGCCACCAGAGTGAGGGCCATTCCAGGGATAATTTGCCAAAAATGACAACTTCTGATTTGTCAGAATTTAATTTCAAGCAATTGGCAGCCATCCAGCTCCCAATTGCCTGCATGCCTTGATTGAAATTACTGGCAATCTTAGGCACATCATTCTTGACTGCTAGGACCAGCTGGGTGTCATCTGCATAGGAGGTAAGGCTCATCCCATGTGCCTTGATGACTCTGGCAAGGTCCGACACATAAATGTTAAATAAAGTCGGACTAAGGGATGAGCCTTGAGGAACTCCGCATGGCAGTGACAGAGGAGATGATTTGAAAGGTCCGATGGTAACCACCTGGGACCTTCCCGCCAGAAATGAAGCGATAAGTCCTCTGGCGTTCCCTCGGATGCCCAAGCCTCCGACACGATCGACCAAAGTGACATGGTCGACCGTGTCGAAGGCTGCCGATAGGTCCAGCAGAATAAGAACTGCTGTTCCTCCTTCATCCCGGATAGATCTAATATCATCCGCTGCCTTAACCAGGGCAGTCTCTGTTCCGTGGAATTGGCGGAAGCCGAACTGTGATTCATCCAGTAACCTATTTTCCTCGACAAAGGAGGATAGTTGAAGGTTCATGATTTTTTCAACTACTTTCGCTAGGAGTGGAAGACTAGCGATAGGACGATAACTTTTAGGTTCATCCTTGTCGAGGTTGGGTTTTTTAAGGAGGGGTTATACAAGGGTCTTTTTTAAAAACTCTGGGTAAATGCCCGTGCAGAACATAGAATTGCAGATCGCGGTCATGGACGGAAGAACTGTTTCAATAATTGGGCGTACGATTTTCAAGGGACATGGGTCCGAGGCAGAGCCTGATTTAATGGATGATATGATATTCCGTACCTGAGGGAGACCTACTTCTGTGAACTGCAGGAAGTTGGGACCATTATGTGAAGGGGGAGACGTAGGAAGGGTAATTGCATTATTTGCAAAGACTTGGTAAATGTCCTCGACTTTACTAAAGAAAAAATTCGCTACGTCGTTGCAAAGAGATTGGGAAGGGGGAGGGGTCAAGTCAGAAGAAAACCCAGCTAACTGTTTGGTGGTTTCATACAATAGTTTACTAGAATTTTTGGCTAATTCTATTTTTTCACAATAATATTTTTTCTTTGCCTCACAGATTGAGATTTTGTATTTGGCCATTGCATCTTTATACTTGAATTTGGCTTCGTCAGTATAATCATTCCGCCAGTGCCTCTCGCTGTTCCTGCACTGTTGCTTCTGGATACGTAGCTCAACTGAGTACCAAGGGGCCGACGGGGCAGATCTGTTACGGGATCGTTGTTTGGTCTGAACTAGTTCCGAGGCTGCAGAGCTTACCCAGTCATAGTATTGGAATATCGCAATGTTGGGATCAGTGGATAACAACGGGGTGGTATCGGTGAGGTTTGATTCTAACCTAGAGGTATCTATGTCGTCCCATGCCAAATAGGGTTGGCGGGGGTTAGGGCATGATTTGCCTGCAGGAGAATCCTGTACTGACAATGATGCCAGAATAAGATGGTGGTCAGTCCAGGTCAGAGGAAGTATTTGGGTGACTTGTAGGCCCACTGTATTAGTGAATATGCCATCCAAGGTGTGGCCACCATCATGCGTGGGAGATGTAACCAGTGGGTGAAGGCCAAACGTGGTCATATCTGCTAGAAGAGTAGCCGTATCGGGATTTTCTGGTAAATCAAAATGAAAATTAAAATCACCCAGGATCGTGAGAGAGTTGTCAAGGGCGGATACTTCCAATGTAGATCTAAGATCTGAAATGAATTCATTCCTGGGCCCCGGAGGGCGGTATAAAAGGATACCATTAAATGTGTAGGTTGGGAACAGATTGATGGCGAATTCTAGGGCTTCACAAGAGGATCGGGTGATCGTTTTGGTCCTGACGGAAAAAGTATCACGTGCAATAATGGCAATGCCACCACCTTTTTTCTTGAGTTGTCTGTCCAGTCTGTATATAACGAACCCGCTAGGTACAGCAATCATTAAGTTAGGATTGGACGCTTCATCCATCCAGGTTTCAGTTATGAAGAGTAGGTCTATTTTGTGGTCACTGATCAGCTCGTGGATGTCCTGGCGATGTTTACCTGCTGAACAGACATTGGAGAGGGCAATAGTGTAAGATTTCATATTACAGGGGGGCATGGTATAGGTAGAAGGTATAGGGGCTTTACAGCCCCAGCAGCGTGAGACCGGGCTTGTAAGCAAGGAATAGGGATTTGAGATAGTACAAGCCTGAAGGATCGGAGGACGTAACTGCCGAAGCTGGAGGGAGATGTAATAACCTCCTGGTGGCAGAGGGTGAGAGCCAGGGGGGTTGGCCCTAGGCCCGGGCCAGGCGCGGATGGGCGCAGACGGGCTTGCCTTTGGAGCGCCTTCGGAGCGACGCCGGCACTCCAACTGCGCCCGCCCGCTGCGCAGTCGGGTAAGTCCCTTGCTTATATTCATGGTAAAAGGGGCGTAGGAGGGTGGGAGGGGCGCCGAGCAATCCGGCCAGCCTTCCCAATCAAAAATGGCACCTAAAGTTATGCTCAGGGGTTCCCAGCGCCTGGTAATAGCGGCGTGGTGGGATGTAGATGAGCCTCGGCGATGTAATCTCGTCTCGAGGTAAGGGCAGGAATTAAAAACTATTGCTTTGCAATAGTCTTTGCATTGCTTTGCAATAGTCTGTGCATTGCTTTGCAATAATCTGTGCATTGCTTTGCAATAGTCTCTGTGCATTGCTTTGCAATAGCCTCTGTGCATTGCTTTGCAATAGCCTCTGTGCATTGCTTTGCAATAGCCTCTGTGCATTGCTTCGCAATAGTCTGTGCATTGCTTTGCAATAGTCTCTATGCATTGCTTTGCAATAGTCTGTGCATTGCTTTGCAATAATCTATGCATTGCTTTGCAATAGTCTCTTTGCATTGCTTTGCAATAGTCTGTGCATTGCTTTGCAATAGTCTCTGCATTGCTTTGCAATAGTCTTTGCATTGCTTTGCAATAGTCTGTGCATTGCTTTGCAATAGTCTCTGTGCATTGCTTTGCAATATTCTGTGCATTGCTTTGCAATAGTCTCTGTGCATTGTTTTGCAATAGTCTCTGCATTGCTTTGCAATAGTCTTTGCATTGCTTTGCAATAGTCTGTGCATTGCTTTGCAATAGTCTGTGCATTGCTTTGCAATAGTCTGTGCATTGCTTTGCAATAGTCTCTTTGCATTGCTTTACAATAGTCTCTTTGCATTGCTTTGCAATAGTCTGTGCATTGCTTTGCAATAGTCTGTGCATTGCTTTGCAATAATCTCTTTGCCTTGCTTTGCAATAGTCTCTATGCATTGCTTTGCAATAGTCTCTATGCATTGCTTTGCAATAGTCTGTGCATCGCTTTGCAATAATCTATGCATTGCTTTGCAATAGTCTCTTTGCATTGCTTTGCAATAGTCTGTGTCCTTGCTTTGCAATAGTCTCTGCATTGCTTTGCAATAGTCTTTGAATTGCTTTGCAATAGTCTGTGCATTGCTTTGCAATAGTCTCTGTGCATTGCTTTGCAATATTCTGTGCATTGCTTTGCAATAGTCTCTGTGCATTGCTTTGCAATAGTCTCTGCATTGCTTTGCAATAGTCTTTGCATTGCTTTGCAATAGTCTGTGCATTGTTTTGCAATAGTCTGTGCATTGCTTTGCAATAGTCTCTTTGCATTGCTTTACAATAGTCTCTTTGCATTGCTTTGCAATAGTCTGTGCATTGCTTTGCAATAGTCTGTGCATTGCTTTGCAATAGTCTGTGCATTGCTTTGCAATAGTCTCTATGCATTGCTTTGCAATAGTCTGTGCATTGCTTTGCAATAATCTGTGCATTGCTTTGCAATAGTCTCTTTGCTTTGCTTTGCAATAGTCTGTGCATTGCTTTGCAATAGTCTGTGCATTGCTTTGCAATATTCTCTGTGCATTGCTTTAAAATAGTCTCTGTGCATTGCTTTGCAATTGTCTCTGTGCATTGCTTTGCAATAGTATATGCATTGCTTTGCAATAGTCTCTATGCATTGCTTTACAATAGCCTCCGTGTATTGCTTTGCAATAGTCTCTGCATTGCTTTGCAATAGTCTGTGCATTGCTTTGCAATAGTCTCTGTGCATTGGTTTGCAATAGTCTGTGCATTGCTTTGCAATAGTCTGTGCATTGCTTTGCAATAGTCTGTGCATTGCTTTGCAATAGTCTGTGCATTGCTTTGCAATAGTCTCCGTGCATTGCTTTGCAATAGCCTCTGTGCATTGCTTTGCAATAGTCTGTGCATTGCTTTGCAATAGTCTCTGTGCATTGCTTTGCAATAGTCTCTGTGCATTGCTTTGCAATAGTCTGTGCATTGCTTTGCAATAGTCTCTGTGCATTGCTTTGCAATAGTCTGTGCATTGCTTTGCAATAGTCTGTGCATTGCTTTGCAAAAGTCTCCGTGCATTGCTTTGCAATAATCTCTGTGCATTGCATTGCAATAGTCTGTGCATTGCTTTGTAATAGTCTCTGTGCATTGCTTTGCAATAGTCTATGCATTGCGTTGCAATAGTCATTTTGCATTGCTTTGCAATAGTCTCGTTGCATTGCTTTGCAATAGTTTGTGCATTGCTTTGCAATAGTCTCTGCATTGCTTCGCAATAGTCTCTTTGCATTGCGTTGCAATAGTCTGTGCATTGCTTTGCAATAGTCTGTGCAATAGTCTGTGCATTGCTTTGCAATAGTCTCTGTGCATTGGTTTGCAATAGTCTGTGCATTGCTTTGCAATAGTCTGTGCATTGCTTTGCAATAGTCTGTGCATTGCTTTGCAATAGTCTCTGTGCATTGCTTTGCAATACCCTCTGTGCATTGCTTTGCAATAGTCTGTGCATTGCTTTGCAATAGTCTCTGTGCATTGCTTTGCAATAGTCTGTGCATTACTTTGCAATAGTCTCTGTGCATTGCTTTGCAATAGCCTCTGTGCATTGCTTAGCAATAGTCTGTGCATTGCTTTGTAATAGTCTCTGTGCATTGCTTTGCAATAGTCTCTGTGCATTGCTTTGCAATAGTCTGTGCATTGCTTTGCAATAGTCTGTGCATTGCTTTGCAATAGTCTCTGTGCATTGCTTTGCAATAGTCTCTGTGCATTGCGTTGCAATAGTCTGTGCATTGCTTTGCAATAGTCTCTGTGCATTGCTTTGCAATAGTCTGTGCATTGCTTTGCAATAGTCTCTGTGCATTGCTTTGCAATAGCCTCTGTGCATTGCTTTGCAATAGTCTGTGCATTGCTTTGCAATAGTCTCTGTGCATTGCTTTGCAATAGTCTGTGCATTGCTTTGCAATAGTCTGTGCATTGCTTTGCAATAGTCTCTTTGCATTGCTTTGCAATAGTCTCTTTGCATTGCTTTGCAATAGTCTGTGCATTGCTTTGCAATAGTCTCTGCATTGCTTTGCAATAGTCTCTTTGCATTGTTTTGCAATAGTCTCTTTGCATTGCTTTGCAATAGTCTGTGCATTGCTTTGCAATAGTCTGTGCATTGCTTTGCAATAGTCTCTGTGCATTGCTTTGCAATAGTCTGTGCATTGCTTTGCAATAGTCTCTTTGCATTGCTTTGCAATAGTCTCTTTGCATTGCTTTGCAATAGTCTGTGCATTGCTTTGCAATAGTCTCTGCATTGCTTTGCAATAGTCTCTTTGCATTGCTTTGCAATAGTCTCTTTGCATTGCTTTGCAATAGTCTGTGCATTGCTTTGCAATAGTCTGTGCATTGCTTTGCAATAGTCTCTGTGCATTGCTTTGCAATAGTCTCTGTGCATTGCTTTGCAACAGTCTGTGCATTGCTTTGCAATAGTCTCTATGCATTGCTTTACAATAGCCTCTGTGCATTGCTTTGCAATAGTCTATGCATTGCTTTGCAATAGTCTGTGCATTGCTTTGCAATAGTCTCTGTGCATTGCTTTGCAATAGTCTGTACATTGCTTTGCAATAGTCTGTGCATTGCTTTGCAATAGTCTGTGCATTGCTTTGCAATAGTCTGTGCATTGCTTTGCAATAGTCTGTGCATTGCTTTGCAATAGTCTCTGTGCATTGCTTTGCAATAGCCTCTGTGCATTGCTTTGCAATAGTCTGTGCATTGCTTTACAATAGTCTCTGTGCATTGCTTTGCAATAGTCTCTGTGCATTGCTTTGCAATAGTCTGGGCATTGCTTTGCAATAGCCTGTGCATTGCTTTGCAATAGTCTCTGTGCATTGCGTTGCAATAGTCTCTGTGCATTGCGTTGCAATAGTCTGTGCATTGCTTTGCAATAGTCTCTGTGCATTGCTTTGCAATAGTCTGTGCATTGCTTTGCAATAGTCTCTTTGCATTGCTTTGCAATAGTCTCTTTGCATTGCTTTGCAATAGTCTGTGCATTGCTTTGCAATAGTCTCTGCATTGCTCCGCAATAGTCTCTTTGCATTGCTTTGCAATAGTCTGTGCATTGCTTTGCAATATTCTGTGCATTGCTTTGCAAAAGTCTCTTTGCATTGCTTTGCAATAGTCTGCATTGCTTTGCAATAGTCTGTGCATTGCTTTGCAATAGTCTCTTTGCATTGCTTTTCAATAGTCTGTGGCAATAGTCTGTGCATTGCTTTGTGATAATCTGTGCATTGCTTTGCAATAGTCTTTTTGCATTGCTTTGCAATAGTCTGTGCATTGCTTTGAAATAGTCTCTATGCATTGCTTTACAATAGCCTCTGTGCATTTCTTTGCAATAGTCTATGCATTGCTTTGCAATAGTCTGTGCATTGCTTTGCAATAGTCCCTGTGCATTGCTTTGCAATAGTCTCTGTGCATTGCTTTGCAATAGTCTCTGTGCATTGCTTTGCAACAGTCTGTGCATTGCTTTGCAATAGTCTCTATGCATTGCTTTACAATAGCCTCTGTGCATTGCTTTGCAATAGTCTATGCATTGCTTTGCAATAGTCTGTGCATTGCTTTGCAATAGTCTCTGTGCATTGCTTTGCAATAGTCTGTACATTGCTTTGCAATAGTCTGTGCATTGCTTTGCAATAGTCTGTGCATTGCTTTGCAATAGTCTGTGCATTGCTTTGCAATAGTCTGTGCATTGCTTTGCAATAGTCTCTGTGCATTGCTTTGCAATAGCCTCTGTGCATTGCTTTGCAATAGTCTGTGCATTGCTTTGCAATAGTCTCTGTGCATTGCTTTGCAATAGTCTCTGTGCATTGCTTTGCAATAGTCTGTGCATTGCTTTGCAATAGTCTGTGCATTGCTTTGCAATAGTCTCTGTGCATTGCGTTGCAATAGTCTCTGTGCATTGCGTTGCAATAGTCTGTGCATTGCTTTGCAATAGTCTCTGTGCATTGCTTTGCAATAGTCTGTGCATTGCTTTGCAATAGTCTCTTTGCATTGCTTTGCAATAGTCTCTTTGCATTGCTTTGCAATTGTCTGTGCATTGCTTTGCAATAGTCTCTGCATTGCTCCGCAATAGTCTCTTTGCATTGCGTTGCAATAGTCTGTGCATTGCTTTGCAATAGTCTGTGCATTGCTTTGCAATATTCTGTGCATTGCTTTGCAATAGTCTCTTTGCATTGCTTTGCAATAGTCTGCATTGCTTTGCAATAGTCTGTGCATTGCTTAGCAATAGTCTCTTTGCATTGCTTTTCAATAGTCTGTGGCAATAGTCTGTGCATTGCTTTGCGATAATCTGTGCATTGCTTTGCAATAGTCTTTTTGCATTGCTTTGCAATAGTCTGTGCATTGCTTTGAAATAGTCTCTATGCATTGCTTTACAATAGCCTCTGTGCATTTCTTTGCAATAGTCTATGCATTGCTTTGCAATAGTCTGTGCATTGCTTTGCAATAGTCCCCGTGCATTGGTTTGCAATAGTCTGTGCATTGCTTTGCAATAGTCTGTGCATTGCTTTGCAATAATCTGTGCATTGCTTTGCAATAGTCTCTTTGCATTGCTTTGCAATAGTCTCTGTGCATTGCTTTGCAATAGTCTGTGCATTGCTTTGCAATAGTCTGTGCATTGCTTTGCAATAGTCTCTGTGCATTGCTTTGCAATAGCCTCTGTGCATTGCTTTGCAATAGTCTGTGCATTGCTTTGCAATAGTCTCTGTGCATTGCTTTGCAATAGTCTGTGCATTGCTTTGCAATAGTCTATGCATTGTTTTGCAATAGTCTCTGTGCATTGCTTTGCAATAGTCTCTGTGCATTGCTTTGCAACAGTCTCTGTGCATTACTTTGCAATAGTCTGTGCATTGTTTTGCAATAATCTGTGCATTGCTTTGCAATAGTCTCTTTGCATTGCTTTGCAATAGTCATTTTGCATTGCTTTGCAATAGTCTCGTTGCATTGCTTTGCAATAGTTTGTGCATTGCTTTGCAATAGTCTCTGCATTGCTTCGCAATAGTCTCTTTGCATTGCGTTGCAATAGTCTGTGCATTGCTTTGCAATAGTCTGTGCATTGCTTTGCAATAATCTGTGCATTGCTTTGCAATAGTCTCTTTGCATTGCTTTGCAATAGTCTGTGCATTGCTTTGCAATAGTCTGTGCATTGCTTTGCAATAGTCTCTTTGCATTGCTTTGCAATAGTCTGTGCATTGCTTTGCAATAGTCTGTGCATTGCTTTGCAATAATCTGTGCATTGCTTTGCAATAGTCTCTTTGCATTGCTTTGCAATAGTCTGTGCATTGCTTTGCAATAGTCTGTGCATTGCCTTGCAATAGTCTCTTTGCATTGCTTTGCAATTGCCTCTGTGTATTGCTTTGCAATAGTCTCTGTGCATTGCTTTGCAATAGTCTGTGCATTGATTTGCAATAGTCTCTTTGCCTTGCTTTGCAATAGTTTCTGCATTGCTTTGCAATAGTCTGTGCATTGCTTTGCAATAGTCTGTGCATTGCTTTGCAAAAGTCTGTGCATTGCTTTGCAATAGTCTCTGTGCATTGCTTTGCAATAGTCTGTGCATTGCTTTGCAATAATCTCTTTGCATTGCTTTGCAATAGTCTGTTCATTGCTTTGCAATAGTCTGTGCATTGCAACAGTCTCTTTGCATTGCTTTGCAATAGCCTCTGTGCATTGCTTTGCAATAGTCTGTGCATTGCTTTGCAATAGTCTATGCATTGCTTTGCAATAGTCTGTGCATTGCTTTGCAATAGTCTCTGTGCATTGGTTTGCAATAGTCTGTGCATTGCTTTGCAATAGTCTGTGCATTGCTTTGCAATAGCCTCTGTGCATTGCTTTGCAATAGTCTGTGCATTGCTTTGCAATAGTCTCTTTGCATTGCTTTGCAATAGTCTGTGCATTGCTTTGCAATAGTCTCTGTGCATTGCTTTGCAATAGCCTCTGTGCATTGCTTTGCAATAGTCTGTGCATTGCTTTGTAATAGTCTCTGTGCATTGCTTTGCAATAGTCTCTGTGCATTGCTTTGCAATAGTCTGTGCATTGCTTTGCAATAGTCTGTGCATTGCTTTGCAATAGTATCTGTGCATTGCTTTGCAATAGTCTCTGTGCATTGCGTTGCAATAGTCTGTGCATTGCTTTGCAATAGTCTCTGTGCATTGCTTTGCAATAGTCTGTGCATTGCTTTGCAATAGTCTCTGTGCATTGCTTTGCAATAGCCTCTGTGCATTGCTTTGCAATAGTCTGTGCATTGCTTTGCAATAGTCTCTGTGCATTGCTTTGCAATAGTCTGTGCATTGCTTTGCAATAGTCTGTGCATTGCTTTGCAATAGTCTCTTTGCATTGCTATGCAATAGTCTCTTTGCATTGCTTTGCAATAGTCTGTGCATTGCTTTGCAATAGTCTCTGCATTGCTTTGCAATAGTCTCTTTGCATTGCTTTGCAATAGTCTCTTTGCATTGCTTTGCAATGGTCTGTGCATTGCTTTGCAATAGTCTGTGCATTGCTTTGCAATAGTCTCTGTGCATTGCTTTGCAATAGTCTCTGTGCATTGCTTTGCAACAGTCTGTGCATTGCTTTGCAATAGTCTCTTTGCATTGCTTTGCAATAGTCTCTTTGCATTGCTTTGCAATAGTCTGTGCATTGCTTTGCAATAGTCTCTGCATTGCTTTGCAATAGTCTCTTTGCATTGCTTTGCGATAGTCTCTTTGCATTGCTTTGCAATAGTCTGTGCATTGCTTTGCAATAGACTGTGCATTGCTTTGCAATAGTCTCTGTGCATTGCTTTGCAATAGTCTCTGTGCATTGCTTTGCAACAGTCTGTGCATTGCTTTGCAATAGTCTCTATGCATTGCTTTACAATAGCCTCTGTGCATTGCTTTGCAATAGTCTATGCATTGCTTTGCAATAGTCTGTGCATTGCTTTGCAATAGTCTCTGTGCATTGCTTTGCAATAGTCTGTACATTGCTTTGCAATAGTCTGTGCATTGCTTTGCAATAGTCTGTGCATTGCTTTGCAATAGTCTGTGCATTGCTTTGCAATAGTCTGTGCATTGCTTTGCAATAGTCTCTGTGCATTGCTTTGCAATAGCCTCTGTGCATTGCTTTGCAATAGTCTGTGCATTGCTTTGCAATAGTCTCTGTGCATTGCTTTGCAATAGTCTCTGTGCATTGCTTTGCAATAGTCTGTGCATTGCTTTGCAATAGCCTGTGCATTGCGTTGCAATAGTCTGTGCATTGCTTTGCAATAGTCTCTGTGCATTGCATTGCAATAGTCTGTGCATTGCTTTGCAATAGTCTCTGTGCATTGCGTTGCAATAGTCTCTGTGCATTGCGTTGCAATAGTCTGTGCATTGCTTTGCAATAGCCTCTGTGTATTGCTTTGCAATAGTCTCTGTGCATTGCTTTGCAATAGTCTATGCATTGCTTTGCAATAGTCTCTTTGCCTTGCTTTGCAATAGTCTCTGCATTGCTTTGCAATAGTCTGTGCATTGCTTTGCAATAGTCTGTGCATTGCTTTGCAAAAGTCTGTGCATTGCTTTGCAATAGTCTCTGTGCATTGCTTTGCAATAGTCTGTGCATTGCTTTGCAATAATCTCTTTGCATTGCTTTGCAATAGTCTGTTCATTGCTTTGCAATAGTCTGTGCATTGCAACAGTCTCTTTGCATTGCTTTGCAATAGCCTCTGTGCATTGCTTTGCAATAGTCTGTGCATTGCTTTGCAATAGTCTATGCATTGCTTTGCAATAGTCTGTGCATTGCTTTGCAATAGTGTGTGCATTGCTTTGCAATAGTCTCTGTGCATTGGTTTGCAATAGTCTGTGCATTGCTTTGCAATAGTCTGTGCATTGCTTTGCAATAGTCTGTGCATTGCTTTGCAATAGTCTCTGTGCATTGCTTTGCAATAGCCTCTGTGCATTGCTTTGCAATAGTCTGTGCGTTGCTTTGCAATAGTCTCTGTGCATTGCTTTGCAATAGTCTGTGCATTGCTTTGCAATAGTCTCTGTGCATTGCTTTGCAATAGCCTCTGTGCATTGCTTTTGCAATAGTCTGTGCATTGCTTTGTAATAGTCTCTGTGCATTGCTTTGCAATAGTCTCTGTGCATTGCTTTGCAATAGTCTGTGCATTGCTTTGCAATAGTCTGTGCATTGCTTTGCAATAGTCTCTGTGCATTGCTTTGCAATAGTCTCTGTGCATTGCGTTGCAATAGTCTGTGCATTGCTTTGCAATAGTCTCTGTGCATTGCTTTGCAATAGTCTGTGCATTGCTTTGCAATAGTCTCTGTGCATTGCTTTGCAATAGCCTCTCTGCATTGTTTTGCAAGAGTCTGTGCATTGCTTTGCAATAGTCTCTGTGCATTGCTTTGCAATAGTCTGTGCATTGCTTTGCAATAGTCTGTGCATTGCTTTGCAATAGTCTCTTTGCATTGCTATGCAATAGTGTCTTTGCATTGCTTTGCAATAGTCTGTGCATTGCTTTGCAATAGTCTCTGCATTGCTTTGCAATAGTCTCTTTGCATTGCTTTGCAATAGTCTCTTTGCATTGCTTTGCAATAGTCTGTGCATTGCTTTGCAATAGTCTGTGCATTGCTTTGCAATAGTCTCTGTGCATTGCTTTGCAATAGCCTCTGTGCATTGCTTTGCAATAGTCTCTGCATTGCTTTGCAATAGTCTCTTTGCATTGCTTTGCGATAGTCTCTTTGCATTGCTTTGCAATAGTCTGTGCATTGCTTTGCAATAGTCTGTGCATTGCTTTGCAATAGTCTCTGTGCATTGCTTTGCAATAGTCTCTGTGCATTGCTTTGCAACAGTCTGTGCATTGCTTTGCAATAGTCTCTATGCATTGCTTTACAATAACCTCTGTGCATTGCTTTGCAATAGTCTATGCATTGCTTTGCAATAGTCTGTACATTGCTTTGCAATAGTCTCTGTGCATTGCTTTGCAATAGTCTGTACATTGCTTTGCAATAGTCTGTGCATTGCTTTGCAATAGTCTGTGCATTGCTTTGCAATAGTCTGTGCATTGCTTTGCAATAGTCTGTGCATTGCTTTGCAATAGTCTCTGTGCATTGCTTTGCAATAGCCTCTGTGCATTGCTTTGCAATAGTCTGTGCATTGCTTTGCAATAGTCTCTGTGCATTGCTTTGCAATAGTCTCTGTGCATTGCTTTGCAATAGTCTGTGCATTGCTTTGCAATAGCCTGTGCATTGCTTTGCAATAGTCTCTGTGCATTGCGTTGCAATAGTCTCTGTGCATTGCGTTGCAATAGTCTGTGCATTGCTTTGCAATAGTCTCTGTGCATTGCTTTGCAATAGTCTGTGCATTGCTTTGCAATAGTCTCTTTGCATTGCTTTGCAATAGTCTCTTTGCATTGCTTTGCAATAGTCTGTGCATTGCTTTGCAATAGTCTCTGCATTGCTCCGCAATAGTCTCTTTGCATTGCGTTGCAATAGTCTGTGCATTGCTTTGCAATAGTCTGTGCATTGCTTTGCAATATTCTGTGCATTGCTTTGCAATAGTCTCTTTGCATTGCTTTGCAATAGTCTGCATTGCTTTGCAATAGTCTGTGCATTGCTTTGCAATAGTCTCTTTGCATTGCTTTTCAATAGTCTGTGGCAATAGTCTGTGCATTGCTTTGTGATAATCTGTGCATTGCTTTGCAATAGTCTTTTTGCATTGCTTTGCAATAGTCTGTGCATTGCTTTGAAATAGTCTCTATGCATTGCTTTACAATAGCCTCTGTGCATTTCTTTGCAATAGTCTATGCATTGCTTTGCAATAGTCTGTGCATTGCTTTGCAATAGTCCCCGTGCATTGGTTTGCAATAGTCTGTGCATTGCTTTGCAATAGTCTGTGCATTGCTTTGCAATAATCTGTGCATTGCTTTGCAATAGTCTCTTTGCATTGCTTTGCAATAGTCTCTGTGCATTGCTTTGCAATAGTCTGTGCATTGCTTTGCAATAGTCTGTGCATTGCTTTGCAATAGTCTCTGTGCATTGCTTTGCAATAGCCTCTGTGCATTGCTTTGCAATAGTCTGTGCATTGCTTTGCAATAGTCTCTGTGCATTGCTTTGCAATAGTCTGTGCATTGCTTTGCAATAGTCTGTGCATTGTTTTGCAATAGTCTCTGTGCATTGCTTTGCAATAGTCTTTGTGCATTGCTTTGCAGCAGTCTCTGTGCATTACTTTGCAATAGTCTGTGCATTGTTTTGCAATAGTCTGTGCATTGCTTTGCAATAGTCTCTGTGCATTGCTTTACAATAGTCTGTGCATTGCTTTGCAATAGTCTCTGTGCATTGCTTTGCAATAGCCTCTGTGCATTGCTTTGCAATAGTCTGTGCATTGCTTTGTAATAGTCTCTGTGCATTGCTTTGCAATAGTCTCTGTGCATTGCTTTGCAATAGTCTGTGCATTGCTTTGCAATAGTCTCTGTGCATTGCTTTGCAATAGTCTCTGTGCATTGCGTTGCAATAGTCTGTGCATTGCTTTGCAATAGTCTCTGTGCATTGCTTTGCAATAGTCTGTGCATTGCTTTGCAATAGTCTGTGCATTGCTTTGCAATAGTCTCTGTGCATTGCTTTGCAATAGTCTCTGTGCATTGCGTTGCAATAGTCTGTGCATTGCTTTGCAATAGTCTCTGTGCATTGCTTTGCAATAGTCTGTGCATTGCTTTGCAATAGTCTCTGTGCATTGCTTTGCAATAGCCTCTGTGCATTGCTTTGCAATAGTCTGTGCATTGCTTTGCAATAGTCTCTGTGCATTGCTTTGCAATAGTCTGTGCATTGCTTTGCAATAGTCTGTGCATTGCTTTGCAATAGTCTCTTTGCATTGCTATGCAATAGTCTCTTTGCATTGCTTTGCAATAGTCTGTGCATTGCTTTGCAATAGTCTCTGCATTGCTTTGCAATAGTCTCTTTGCATTGCTTTGCAATAGTCTCTTTGCATTGCTTTGCAATGGTCTGTGCATTGCTTTGCAATAGTCTGTGCATTGCTTTGCAATAGTCTCTGTGCATTGCTTTGCAATAGTCTCTGTGCATTGCTTTGCAACAGTCTGTGCATTGCTTTGCAATAGTCTCTTTGCATTGCTTTGCAATAGTCTCTTTGCATTGCTTTGCAATAGTCTGTGCATTGCTTTGCAATAGTCTCTGCATTGCTTTGCAATAGTCTCTTTGCATTGCTTTGCGATAGTCTCTTTGCATTGCTTTGCAATAGTCTGTGCATTGCTTTGCAATAGACTGTGCATTGCTTTGCAATAGTCTCTGTGCATTGCTTTGCAATAGTCTCTGTGCATTGCTTTGCAACAGTCTGTGCATTGCTTTGCAATAGTCTCTATGCATTGCTTTACAATAGCCTCTGTGCATTGCTTTGCAATAGTCTATGCATTGCTTTGCAATAGTCTGTGCATTGCTTTGCAATAGTCTCTGTGCATTGCTTTGCAATAGTCTGTACATTGCTTTGCAATAGTCTGTGCATTGCTTTGCAATAGTCTGTGCATTGCTTTGCAATAGTCTGTGCATTGCTTTGCAATAGTCTGTGCATTGCTTTGCAATAGTCTCTGTGCATTGCTTTGCAATAGCCTCTGTGCATTGCTTTGCAATAGTCTGTGCATTGCTTTGCAATAGTCTCTGTGCATTGCTTTGCAATAGTCTCTGTGCATTGCTTTGCAATAGTCTGTGCATTGCTTTGCAATAGCCTGTGCATTGCGTTGCAATAGTCTGTGCATTGCTTTGCAATAGTCTCTGTGCATTGCATTGCAATAGTCTGTGCATTGCTTTGCAATAGTCTCTGTGCATTGCGTTGCAATAGTCTCTGTGCATTGCGTTGCAATAGTCTGTGCATTGCTTTGCAATAGCCTCTGTGTATTGCTTTGCAATAGTCTCTGTGCATTGCTTTGCAATAGTCTATGCATTGCTTTGCAATAGTCTCTTTGCCTTGCTTTGCAATAGTCTCTGCATTGCTTTGCAATAGTCTGTGCATTGCTTTGCAATAGTCTGTGCATTGCTTTGCAAAAGTCTGTGCATTGCTTTGCAATAGTCTCTGTGCATTGCTTTGCAATAGTCTGTGCATTGCTTTGCAATAATCTCTTTGCATTGCTTTGCAATAGTCTGTTCATTGCTTTGCAATAGTCTGTGCATTGCAACAGTCTCTTTGCATTGCTTTGCAATAGCCTCTGTGCATTGCTTTGCAATAGTCTGTGCATTGCTTTGCAATAGTCTATGCATTGCTTTGCAATAGTCTGTGCATTGCTTTGCAATAGTGTGTGCATTGCTTTGCAATAGTCTCTGTGCATTGGTTTGCAATAGTCTGTGCATTGCTTTGCAATAGTCTGTGCATTGCTTTGCAATAGTCTGTGCATTGCTTTGCAATAGTCTCTGTGCATTGCTTTGCAATAGCCTCTGTGCATTGCTTTGCAATAGTCTGTGCGTTGCTTTGCAATAGTCTCTGTGCATTGCTTTGCAATAGTCTGTGCATTGCTTTGCAATAGTCTCTGTGCATTGCTTTGCAATAGCCTCTGTGCATTGCTTTTGCAATAGTCTGTGCATTGCTTTGTAATAGTCTCTGTGCATTGCTTTGCAATAGTCTCTGTGCATTGCTTTGCAATAGTCTGTGCATTGCTTTGCAATAGTCTGTGCATTGCTTTGCAATAGTCTCTGTGCATTGCTTTGCAATAGTCTCTGTGCATTGCGTTGCAATAGTCTGTGCATTGCTTTGCAATAGTCTCTGTGCATTGCTTTGCAATAGTCTGTGCATTGCTTTGCAATAGTCTCTGTGCATTGCTTTGCAATAGCCTCTCTGCATTGTTTTGCAAGAGTCTGTGCATTGCTTTGCAATAGTCTCTGTGCATTGCTTTGCAATAGTCTGTGCATTGCTTTGCAATAGTCTGTGCATTGCTTTGCAATAGTCTCTTTGCATTGCTATGCAATAGTGTCTTTGCATTGCTTTGCAATAGTCTGTGCATTGCTTTGCAATAGTCTCTGCATTGCTTTGCAATAGTCTCTTTGCATTGCTTTGCAATAGTCTCTTTGCATTGCTTTGCAATAGTCTGTGCATTGCTTTGCAATAGTCTGTGCATTGCTTTGCAATAGTCTCTGTGCATTGCTTTGCAATAGCCTCTGTGCATTGCTTTGCAATAGTCTCTGCATTGCTTTGCAATAGTCTCTTTGCATTGCTTTGCGATAGTCTCTTTGCATTGCTTTGCAATAGTCTGTGCATTGCTTTGCAATAGTCTGTGCATTGCTTTGCAATAGTCTCTGTGCATTGCTTTGCAATAGTCTCTGTGCATTGCTTTGCAACAGTCTGTGCATTGCTTTGCAATAGTCTCTATGCATTGCTTTACAATAACCTCTGTGCATTGCTTTGCAATAGTCTCTGTGCATTGCTTTGCAATAGCCTCTGTGCATTGCTTTGCAATAGTCTGTGCATTGCTTTGCAATAGTCTCTGTGCATTGCTTTGCAATAGTCTCTGTGCATTGCTTTGCAATAGTCTGTGCATTGCTTTGCAATAGCCTGTGCATTGCTTTGCAATAGTCTCTGTGCATTGCGTTGCAATAGTCTCTGTGCATTGCGTTGCAATAGTCTGTGCATTGCTTTGCAATAGTCTCTGTGCATTGCTTTGCAATAGTCTGTGCATTGCTTTGCAATAGTCTCTTTGCATTGCTTTGCAATAGTCTCTTTGCATTGCTTTGCAATAGTCTGTGCATTGCTTTGCAATAGTCTCTGCATTGCTCCGCAATAGTCTCTTTGCATTGCGTTGCAATAGTCTGTGCATTGCTTTGCAATAGTCTGTGCATTGCTTTGCAATATTCTGTGCATTGCTTTGCAATAGTCTCTTTGCATTGCTTTGCAATAGTCTGCATTGCTTTGCAATAGTCTGTGCATTGCTTTGCAATAGTCTCTTTGCATTGCTTTTCAATAGTCTGTGGCAATAGTCTGTGCATTGCTTTGTGATAATCTGTGCATTGCTTTGCAATAGTCTTTTTGCATTGCTTTGCAATAGTCTGTGCATTGCTTTGAAATAGTCTCTATGCATTGCTTTACAATAGCCTCTGTGCATTTCTTTGCAATAGTCTATGCATTGCTTTGCAATAGTCTGTGCATTGCTTTGCAATAGTCCCCGTGCATTGGTTTGCAATAGTCTGTGCATTGCTTTGCAATAGTCTGTGCATTGCTTTGCAATAATCTGTGCATTGCTTTGCAATAGTCTCTTTGCATTGCTTTGCAATAGTCTCTGTGCATTGCTTTGCAATAGTCTGTGCATTGCTTTGCAATAGTCTGTGCATTGCTTTGCAATAGTCTCTGTGCATTGCTTTGCAATAGCCTCTGTGCATTGCTTTGCAATAGTCTGTGCATTGCTTTGCAATAGTCTCTGTGCATTGCTTTGCAATAGTCTGTGCATTGCTTTGCAATAGTCTGTGCATTGTTTTGCAATAGTCTCTGTGCATTGCTTTGCAATAGTCTTTGTGCATTGCTTTGCAGCAGTCTCTGTGCATTACTTTGCAATAGTCTGTGCATTGTTTTGCAATAGTCTGTGCATTGCTTTGCAATAGTCTCTGTGCATTGCTTTACAATAGTCTGTGCATTGCTTTGCAATAGTCTCTGTGCATTGCTTTGCAATAGCCTCTGTGCATTGCTTTGCAATAGTCTGTGCATTGCTTTGTAATAGTCTCTGTGCATTGCTTTGCAATAGTCTCTGTGCATTGCTTTGCAATAGTCTGTGCATTGCTTTGCAATAGTCTCTGTGCATTGCTTTGCAATAGTCTCTGTGCATTGCGTTGCAATAGTCTGTGCATTGCTTTGCAATAGTCTCTGTGCATTGCTTTGCAATAGTCTGTGCATTGCTTTGCAATAGTCTGTGCATTGCTTTGCAATAGTCTCTTTGCATTGCTTTGCAATAGTCTCTTTGCATTGCTTTGCAATAGTCTGTGCATTGCTTTGCAATAGTCTCTGCATTGCTTTGCAATAGTCTCTTTGCTTTGCTTTGCAATAGTCTCTTTGCATTGCTTTGCAATAGTCTGTGCATTGCTTTGCAATAGTCTGTGCATTGCTTTGCAATAGTCTCTGTGCATTGCTTTGCAATAGTCTCTGTGCATTGCTTTGCAACAGTCTGTGCATTGCTTTGCAATAGTCTCTATGCATTGCTTTACAATAGCCTCTGTGCATTGCTTTGCAATAGTCTATGCATTGCTTTGTAATAGTCTGTGCATTGCTTTGCAATAGTCTCTGTGCATTGCTTTGCAATAGTCTGTACATTACTTTGCAATAGTCTGTGCATTGCTTTGCAATAGTCTGTGCATTGCTTTGCAATAGTCTGTGCATTGCTTTGCAATAGTCTGTGCATTGCTTTGCAATAGTCTCTGTGCATTGCTTTGCAATAGCCTCTGTGCATTGCTTTGCAATAGTCTGTGCATTGCTTTGCAATAGTCTCTGTGCATTGCTTTGCAATAGTCTCTGTGCATTGCTTTGCAATAGTCTGTGCATTGCTTTGCAATAGTCTGTGCATTGCTTAGCAATAGTCTCTGTGCATTGCGTTGCAATAGTCTCTGTGCATTGCGTTGCAATAGTCTGTGCATTGCTTTGCAATAGTCTCTGTGCATTGCTTTGCAATAGTCTGTGCATTGCTTTGCAATAGTCTCTTTGCATTGCTTTGCAATAGTCTCTTTGCATTGCTTTGCAATAGTCTGTGCATTGCTTTGCAATAGTCTCTGCATTGCTCCGCAATAGTCTCTTTGCATTGCGTTGCAATAGTCTGTGCATTGCTTTGCAATAGTCTGTGCATTGCTTTGCAATATTCTGTGCATTGCTTTGCAATAGTCTCTTTGCATTGCTTTGCAATAGTCTGCATTGCTTTGCGATAGTCTGTGCATTGCTTAGCAATAGTCTCTTTGCATTGCTTTTCAATAGTCTGTGGCAATAGTCTGTGCATTGCTTTGCGATAATCTGTGCATTGCTTTGCAATAGTCTTTTTTGCATTGCTTTGCAATAGTCTGTGCATTGCTTTGAAATAGTCTCTATGCATTGCTTTACAATAGCCTCTGTGCATTTCTTTGCAATAGTCTATGCATTGCTTTGCAATAGTCTGTGCATTGCTTTGCAATAGTCCCCGTGCATTGGTTTGCAATAGTCTGTGCATTGCTTTGCAATAGTCTGTGCATTGCTTTGCAATAATCTGTGCATTGCTTTGCAATAGTCTCTTTGCATTGCTTTGCAATAGTCTCTGTGCATTGCTTTGCAATAGTCTGTGCATTGCTTTGCAATAGTCTGTGCATTGCTTTGCAATAGTCTCTGTGCATTGCTTTGCAATAGCCTCTGTGCATTGCTTTGCAATAGTCTGTGCATTGCTTTGCAATAGTCTCTAAGCATTGCTTTGCAATAGTCTGTGCATTGCTTTGCAATAGTCTATGCATTGTTTTGCAATAGTCTCTGTGCATTGCTTTGCAATAGTCTCTGTGCATTGCTTTGCAACAGTCTCTGTGCATTACTTTGCAATAGTCTGTGCATTGTTTTGCAATAATCTGTGCATTGCTTTGCAATAGTCTCTTTGCATTGCTTTGCAATAGTCTGTGCATTGCTTTGCAATAGTCTGTGCATTGCTTTGCAATAGTCTCTTTGCATTGCTTTGCAATAGCCTCTGTGCATTGCTTTGCAATAGTCTCTGTGCATTGCTTTGCAATAGTCTGGGCATTACTTTGCAATAGTCTCTTTGCATTGCTTTGCAATAGTCTCTTTGCATTGATTTGCAATAGTCTGTGCATTGCTTTGCAATAGTCTGTGCATTGCTTTGCAATAGTCTCTTTGCATTGCGTTGCAATTGTCTGTGCATTGCTTTGCAATAGTCTGTGCATTGCTTTGCAATAGTCTGTGCATTGCTTTGCAATAGTCTCTTTGCATTGCTTTGCAATAGTCTGTGGCAATAGTCTATGCATTGCTTTGCCATAATCTGTGCATTGCTTTGCAATAGTCTTTTTGCATTGCTTTGCAATAGTCTGTGCATTGCTTTGCAATAGTCAGTGCATTGCTTTGCAATAGTCTGTGCATTGCTTTGAAATAGTCTCTATGCATTGCTTTACAATAGCCTCTGTGCATTTCTTTGCAATAGTCTATGCATTGCTTTGCAATAGTCTGTGCATTGCTTTGCAATAGTCCCTGTGCATTGGTTTGCAATAGTATGTGCATTGCTTTGCAATAGTCTGTGCATTGCTTTGCAATAATCTGTGCATTGCTTTGCAATAGTCTCTTTGCATTGCTTTGCAATAGTCTCTGTGCATTGCTTTGCAATAGTCTGTGCATTGCTTTGCATTAGTCTGTGCATTGCTTTGCAATAGTCTCTGTGCATTGCTTTGCAATAGCCTCTGTGCATTGCTTTGCAATAGTCTGTGCATTGCTTTGCAATAGTCTCTGTGCATTGCTTTGCAATAGTCTGTGCATTGCTTTGCAATAGTCTGTGCATTGTTTTGCAATAGTCTCTGTGCATTGCTTTGCAATAGTCTCTGTGCATTGCTTTGCAATAGTCTCTGTGCATTACTTTGCAATAGTCTGTGCATTGTTTTGCAATAATCTGTGCATTGCTTTGCAATAGTCTCTTTGCATTGCTTTGCAATAGTCTGTGCATTGCTTTGCAATAGTCTGTGCATTGCTTTGCAATAGTCTCTTTGCATTGCTTTGCAATAGCCTCTGTGCATTGCTTTGCAATAGTCTCTGTGCATTGCTTTGCAATAGTCTGGGCATTACTTTGCAATAGTCTCTTTGCATTGCTTTGCAATAGTCTCTTTGCATTGCTTTGCAATAGTCTGTGCATTGCTTTGCAATAGTCTGTGCATTGCTTTGCAATAGTCTCTTTGCATTGCGTTGCAATTGTCTGTGCATTGCTTTGCAATAGTCTGCGCATTGCTTTGCAATAGTCTGTGCATTGCTTTGCAATAGTCTGTGCATTGCTTTGCAATAATCTGTGCATTGCTTTGCAATAGTCTCTTTGCATTGCTTTGCAATAGTCTGTGCATTGCTTTGCAGTAGTCTGTGCTTTGCTTTGCAATAGTTTCTTTGCATTGCTTTGCAATAGTCTGTGCATTACTTTGCAATAGTCTGTGCATTGCTTTGCAATAGTCTGTGCATTGCTTTGCAATAGTCTGTGCATTGCTTTGCAATAATCTGTGCATTGCTTTGCAATAGTCTCTTTGCAATAGTCTGCGCATTGCTTTGCAATAGTCTGTGCATTGCTTTGCAATAGTCTCTTTGCATTGCTTTGCAATATCCTCTGTACATTGCTTTGCAACAGTCTCTCTGTGCATTGCTTTGCAATAGTCTCTTTGCCTTGCTTTGCAATAGTCTCTTTGCATTGCTTTGCAATAGTCTGTGCATTGCTTTGCAATAGTCTGTGCATTGCTTTGCAAAAGTCTATGCATTGCATTGCAATTGTCTCTGCATTGCTTTGCAATAGTCTGTGCACTGCTTTGCAATAATCTCTTTGCATTGCTTTGCAATAGTCTGTTCATTGCTTTGCAATAGTCTGTGCATTGCTTTGCAACAGTCTCTTTGCATTGCTTTGCAATAGGCTCTGTGCATTGCTTTGCAATAGTCTGTGCATTGCTTTGCAATAGTCTATGCATTGCTTTGCAATAGTCTGTGCATTGCTTTGCAATAGTCTCTGTGCATTGGTTTGCAATAGTCTGTGCATTGCTTTGCAATAGTCTGTGCATTGCTTTGCAATAGTCTCTGTGCATTGCTTTGCAATAGCCTCTGTGCATTGCTTTGCAATAGTCTGTGCATTGCTTTGCAATAGTCTCTGTGCATTGCTTTGCAATAGTCTGTGCATTGCTTTGCAATAGTCTCTGTGCATTGCTTTGCAATAGCCTCTGTGCATTGCTTTGCAATAGTCAGTGCATTGCTTTGTAATAGTCTCTGTGCATTGCTTTGCAATAGTCTCTGTGCATTGCTTTGCAATAGTCTGTGCATTGCTTTGCAATAGTCTGTGCATTGCTTTGCAATAGTCTCTGTGCATTGCTTTGCAATAGTCTCTGTGCATTGCGTTGCAATAGTCTGTGCATTGCTTTGCAATAGTCTCTGTGCATTGCTTTGCAATAGTCTGTGCATTGCTTTGCAATAGTCTGTGCATTGCTTTGCAATAGTCTGTGCATTGCAATAGTCTGTGCATTGCTTTGCAATAGTCTGTGCATTGCTTTGCAATAGTCTCTTTGCATTGCTTTGCAATAGCCTCTGTGCATTGCTTTGCAATAGTCTGTGCATTGCTTTGCAATAGTCTGTGCATTGCTTTGCAATAGTCTCTGTGCATTGCTTTGCAATAGTCTGTGCATTGCTTTGCAATAGTCTCTGTGCATTGCTTTGCAATAGCCTCTGTGCATTGCTTTGCAATAGTCTGTGCATTGCTTTGTAATAGTCTCTGTGCATTGCTTTGCAATAGTCTCTGTGCATTGCTTTTCAATAGTCTGTGCATTGCTTTGCAATAGTCTGTGCATTGCTTTGCAATAGTCTCTGTGCATTGCTTTGCAATAGTCTCTGTGCATTGCGTTGCAATAGTCTGTGCATTGCTTTGCAATAGTCTCTGTGCATTGCTTTGCAATAGTCTGTGCATTGCTTTGCAATAGTCTGTGCATTGCTTTGCAATAGTCTGTGCATTGCAATAGTCTGTGCATTGCTTTGCCATAGTCTGTGCATTGCTTTGCAATAGTCTCTTTGCATTGCTTTGCAATAGCCTCTGTGCATTGCTTTGCAATAGTCTGTGCATTGCTTTGCAATAGTCTGTGCATTGCTTTGCAATAGTCTCTGTGCATTGCTTTGCAATATTCTGTGCATTTCTTTGCAATAGTCTCTGTGTATTGCTTTGACATAGTCTCTTTGCATTGCTTTGCAATAGCCTCTGTGCATTGCTTTGCAATAGTCTGTGCATTGCTTTGCAACAGTCTGTGCATTGCTTTGCAATAGTCTCTGTGCATTGCTTTGCAATATTCTGTGCATTTCTTTGCAATAGTCTCTGTGTATTGCTTTGACATAGTCTGTGCATTGCTTTGCAATAGTCTCTGCATTTATTTATTTATTTATTTATTTATTAAAACATTTATATAGCGCGAACAAAGGCCCTAGGGCATCTCGGCGCTGAGGTTTCTGCAATGTATAACCATCAAGGGGACTGAAGTTTTATTGTATAAAAAGCCAGGTCTTAAGCTGTTTGCGAAACATCCAGAGAGAGGTACTCGTTTTAATGGTAAGTGGGACAGTATTCCACAGTTTCGGGGCAGCTACAAGGAATCTTCTATCACCCCACAATACTGATTTTGTGCGTGGTACCAGTAATTCCTGTAAAGAAGATGAACGCAACGTTCTAGCAGGGCGGTAAGGGATGAGATTTTGGGTAAAGAAAGCAGGTCCGATATTATGTAAAGCTTTATATACCAGGCAAAGGGACTTGAATTCAATCCTCTTTCTCACCGGTAGCCAATGCAGCTGTCTTATGGTGGCTGACACTGACTGGTATTTTGGAATGCGCCCAAGTGGCCTGGCGGCAGCATTCTGAATGATTTGCATTTTTTGAAGCACCTTCTCTTGGGCGCCCAGGAACAGAGCGTTGCAGTAGTCTAAGGTGGACAGAACCAGGGAAGTGACCAGGGTTTTACCAGCATTTTCAGGTCGGAATGGCAAGATTTTTTTTATGAGCCGTAGTTTATGAAAGGCTGAGGAGGAGATCTGATTTGCATGAGGTAGGAAATTCAGGCGGTTATCGAACACCACCCCTAAGTTCCTCACCTTGTCGATCTGATCCGGGGGCTGGCCCATAGATGAAGGCCACCAGAGTGAGGGCCATTCCAGGGATAATTTGCCAAAAATGACAACTTCTGATTTGTCAGAATTTAATTTCAAGCAATTGGCAGCCATCCAGCTCCCAATTGCCTGCATGCCTTGATTGAAATTACTGGCAATCTTAGGCACATCATTCTTGACTGCTAGGACCAGCTGGGTGTCATCTGCATAGGAGGTAAGGCTCATCCCATGTGCCTTGATGACTCTGGCAAGGTCCGACACATAAATGTTAAATAAAGTCGGACTAAGGGATGAGCCTTGAGGAACTCTGCATGGCAGTGACAGAGGAGATGATTTGAAAGGTCCGATGGTAACCACCTGGGACCTTCCCGCCAGAAATGAAGCGATAAGTCCTCTGGCGTTCCCTCGGATGTCCAAGCCTCCGACACGATCGACCAAAGTGACATGGTCGACCGTGTCGAAGGCTGCCGATAGGTCCAGCAGAATAAGAACTGCTGTTCCTCCTTCATCCCGGATAGATCTAATATCATCCGCTGCCTTAACCAGGGCAGTCTCTGTTCCGTGGAATTGGCGGAAGCCGAACTGTGATTCATCCAGTAACCTATTTTCCTCGACAAAGGAGGATAGTTGAAGGTTCATGATTTTTTCAACTACTTTCGCTAGGAGAGGAAGACTAGCGATAGGACGATAACTTTTAGGTTCATCCTTGTCGAGGTTGGGTTTTTTAAGGAGGGGTTATACAAGGGTCTTTTTTAAAAACTCTGGGTAAATGCCCGTGCAGAACATAGAATTGCAGATCGCGGTCATGGACGGAAGAACTGTTTCAATAATTGGGCGTACGATTTTCAAGGGACATGGGTCCGAGGCAGAGCCTGATTTAATGGATGATATGATATTCCGTACCTGAGGGAGACCTACTTCTGTGAACTGCAGGAAGTTGGGACCATTATGTGAAGGGGGAGACGTAGGAAGGGTAATTGCATTATTTGCGAAGACTTGGTAAATGTCCTCGACTTTACTAAAGAAAAAATTCGCTACGTCGTTGCAAAGAGATTGGGAAGGGGGAGGGGTCAAGTCAGAAGAAAACCCAGCTAACTGTTTTGTGGTTTCATACAATAGTTTACTAGAATTTTTGGCTAATTCTATTTTTTCACAATAATATTTTTTCTTTGCCTCACAGATTGAGATTTTGTATTTGGCCATTGCATCTTTATACTTGAATTTGGCTTCGTCAGTATAATCATTCCGCCAGTGCCTCTCGCTGTTCCTGCACTGTTGCTTCTGGATACGTAGCTCAACTGAGTACCAAGGGGCCGACGGGGCAGATCTGTTACGGGATCGTTGTTTGGTCTGAACTAGTTCCGAGGCTGCAGAGCTTACCCAGTCATAGTATTGGGATATCGCAATGTTGGGATCAGTGGATAACAACGGGGTGGTATCGGTGAGGTTTGATTCTAACCTAGAGGTATCTATGTCGTCCCATGCCAAATAGGGTTGGCGGGGGTTAGGGCATGATTTGCCTGCAGGAGAATCCTGTACTGACAATGATGCCAGAATAAGATGGTGGTCAGTCCAGGTCAGAGGAAGTATTTGGGTGACTTGTAGGCCCACTGTATTAGTGAATATGCCATCCAAGGTGTGGCCTCCATCATGCGTGGGAGATGTAACCAGTGGGTGAAGGCCAAAAGTGGTCATATCTGCTAGAAGAGTAGCCGTATCGGGATTTTCTGGTAAATCAAAATGAAAATTAAAATCACCCAGGATCGTGAGAGAGTTGTCAAGGGCGGATACTTCCAATGTAGATCTAAGATCTGAAATGAATTCATTCCTGGGCCCCGGAGGGCGGTATAAAAGGATACCTTTAAATGTGTAGGTTGGGAACAGATTGATGGCGAATTCTAGGGCTTCACAAGAGGATCGGGTGATCGTTTTGGTCCTGACGGAAAAAGTATCACGTGCAATAATGGCAATGCCACCACCTTTTTTCTTGAGTTGTCTGTCCAGTCTGTATATAACGAACCCGCTAGGTACAGCAATCATTAAGTTAGGATTGGACGCTTCATCCATCCAGGTTTCAGTTATGAAGAGTAGGTCTATTTTGTGGTCACTGATCGGCTCATGGATGTCCTGGCGATGTTTACCTGCTGAACGGACATTGGAGAAGGCAATAGTGTAAGATTTCATATTACAGGGGGCATGGTATAGGTAGAAGGTATAGGGGCTTTACAGCCCCAGCAGCGTGAGACCGGGCTTGTAAGCAAGGAATAGGGATTTGAGATAGTACAAGCCTGAAGGATCGGAGGACGTAACTGCCGAAGCTGGAGGGAGATGTAATAACCTCCTGGTGGCAGAGGGTGAGAGCCAGGGGGGTTGGCCCTAGGCCCGGGCAAGGCGCGGATGGGCGCAGACGGGCTTGCCTTTGGAGCGCCTTCGGAGCGCCGCCGGCACGCCAACTGCGCCCGCCCGCTGCGCAGTCGGGTAAGTCCCTTGCTTATATTCATGGTAAAAGGGGCGTAGGAGGGTGGGAGGCGCGCCGAGCAATCCGGCCAGCCTTCCCAATCAAAAATGGCGCCTAAAGTTATGCTCAGGGGTTCCCAGCGCCTGGTAATAGCGGCGTGGTGGGATGTAGATGAGCCTCGGCGATGTAATCTCGTCTCGAGGTAAGGGCAGGAATTAAAAACTATTGCTTTGCAATAGTCTTTGCATTGCTTAGCAATAGTCTGTGCATTGCTTTGCAATAATCTGTGCATTGCTTTGCAATAGTCTCTGTGCATTGCTTTGCAATAGCCTCTGTGCATTGCTTTGCAATAGCCTCTGTGCATTGCTTTGCAATAGCCTCTGTGCATTGCTTCGCAATAGTCTGTGCATTGCTTTGCAATAGTCTCTATGCATTGCTTTGCAATAGTCTGTGCATTGCTTTGCAATAATCTATGCATTGCTTTGCAATAGTCTCTTTGCATTGCTTTGCAATAGTCTGTGCATTGCTTTGCAATAGTCTCTGCATTGCTTTGCAATAGTCTTTGCATTGCTTTGCAATAGTCTGTGCATTGCTTTGCAATAGTCTCTGTGCATTGCTTCGCAATATTCTGTGCATTGCTTTGCAATAGTCTCTGTGCATTGCTTTGCAATAGTCTCTGCATTGCTTTGCAATAGTCTTTGCATTGCTTTGCAATAGTCTGTGCATTGCTTTGCAATAGTCTGTGCATTGCTTTGCAATAGTCTGTGCATTGCTTTGCAATAGTCTCTTTGCATTGCTTTACAATAGTCTCTTTGCATTGCTTTACAATAGTCTCTTTGCATTGCTTTGCAATAGTCTGTGCATTGCTTTGCAATAGTCTCTTTGCCTTCCTTTGCAATAGTCTCTATGCATTGCTTTGCAATAGTCTCTATGCATTGCTTTGCAATAGTCTGTGCATTGCTTTGCAATAATCTATGCATTGCTTTGCAATCGTCTCTTTGCATTGCTTTGCAATGGTCTGTGCATTGCTTTGCAATAGTCTTTGCATTGCTTTGCAATAGTCTGTGCATTGCTTTGCAATAGTCTCTGCATTGCTTTGCAATAGTCTTTGCATTGCTTTGCAATAGTCTGTGCATTGCTTTGCAATAGTCTCTGTGCATTGCTTTGCAATATTCTGTGCATTGCTTTGCAATAGTCTTTGCATTGCTTTGCAATAGTCTGTGCATTGCTTTGCAATAGTCTGTGCATTGCTTTGCAATAGTCTGTGCATTGCTTTGCAATAGTCTCTTTGCATTGCTTTACAATAGTCTCTTTGCATTGCTTTGCAATAGTCTCTTTGCATTGCTTAGCAATAGTCTGTGCATTGCTTTGCAATAGTCTCTTTGCCTTGCTTTGCAATAGTCTCTATGCATTGCTTTGCAATAGTCTCTATGCATTGCTTTGCAATAGTCTGTGCATTGCTTTGCAATAATCTATGCATTGCTTTGCAATAGTCTCTTTGCATTGCTTTGCAATAGTCTGTGCATTGCTTTGCAATAGTCTTTGCATTGCTTTGCAATAGTCTGTGCATTGCTTTGCAATAATCTGTGCATTGCTTTGCAATAGTCTCTGTGCATTGCTTTGCAATAGCCTCTGTGCAATGCTTTGCATTAGTCTCTGTGCATTGCTTTGCAATAGCCTCTGTGCATTGCTTTGCAATAGCCTCTGTGCATTGCTTTGCAATAGCCTCTGTGCATTGCTTCGCAATAGTCTGTGCATTGCTTTGCAATAGTCTCTATGCATTGCTTTGCAATAGTCTGTGCATTGCTTTGCAATAATCTATGCATTGCTTTGCAATAGTCTCTTTGCATTGCTTTGCAATAGTCTGTGCATTGCTTTGCAATAGTCTCTGCATTGCTTTGCAATAGTCTTTGCATTGCTTTGCAATAGTCTGTGCATTGCTTTGCAATAGTCTCGGTGCATTCCTTTGCAATATTCTGTGCATTGCTTTGCAATAGTCTCTGTGCATTGCTTTGCAATAGTCTCTGCATTGCTTTGCAATAGTCTTTGCATTGCTTTGCAATAGTCTGTGCATTGCTTTGCAATAGTCTGTGCATTGCTTTGCAATAGTCTCTTTGCATTGCTTTACAATAGTCTCTTTGCATTGCTTTGCAATAGTCTGTGCATTGCTTTGCAATAGTCTGTGCATTGCTTTGCAATAGTCTCTTTGCCTTGCTTTGCAATAGTCTCTATGCATTGCTTTGCAATAGTCTCTATGCATTGCTTTGCAATAGTCTGTGCATTGCTTTGCAATAATCTATGCATTGCTTTGCAAGAGTCTCTTTGCATTCCTTTGCAATAGTCTGTGCATTGCTTTGCAATAGTCTCTGCATTGCTTTGCAATAGTCTTTGAATTGCTTTGCAATAGTCTGTGCATTGCTTTGCAATAGTCTCTGTGCATTGCTTTGCAATATTCTGTGCATTGCTTTGCAATAGTCTCTGTGCATTGCTTTGCAATAGTCTCTGCATTGCTTTGCAATAGTCTTTGCATTGCTTTGCAATAGTCTGTGCATTGCTTTGCAATAGTCTGTGCATTGCTTTGCAATAGTCTCTTTGCATTGCTTTACAATAGTCTCTTTGCATTGCTTTGCAATAGTCTGTGCATTGCTTTGCAATAGTCTGTGCATTGCTTTGCAATAGTCTCTATGCCTTGCTTTGCAATAGTCTGTGCATTGCTTTGCAATAATCTGTGCATTGCTTTGCAATAGTCTCTTTGCTTTGCTTTGCAATAGTCTGTGCATTACTTTGCAATAGTCTGTGCATTGCTTTGCAATAGTCTCTGTGCATTGCTTTAAAATAGTCTCTGTGCATTGCTTTGCAATAGTCTCTGTGCATTGCTTTGTAATAGTATGTGCATTGCTTTGCAATAGTCTCTATGCATTGCTTTACAATAGCCTCCGTGCATTGCTTTGCAATAGTCTCTGCATTGCTTTGCAATAGTCTGTGCATTGCTTTGCAATAGTCTCTGTGCATTGGTTTGCAATAGTCTGTGCATTGCTTTGCAATAGTCTGTGCATTGCTTTGCAATAGTCTGTGCAATGCTTTGCAATAGTCTGTGCATTGCTTTGCAATAGTCTCCGTGCATTGCTTTGCAATAGCCTCTGTGCATTGCTTTGCAATAGTCTGTGCATTGCTTTGCAATAGTCTCTGTGCATTGCTTTGCAATAGTCTCTGTGCATTGCTTTGCAATAGTCTGTGCATTGCTTTGTAATAGTCTCTGTGCATTGCTTTGCAATAGTCTGTGCATTGCTTTGCAATAGTCTGTGCATTGCTTTGCAATATTCTCTTTGCTTTGCTTTGCAATAGTCTGTGCATTGCTTTGCAATAGTCTGTGCATTGCTTTGCAATAGTCTCTGTGCATTGCTTTAAAATAGTCTCTGTGCATTGCTTTGCAATAGTCTCTGTGCATTGCTTTGCAATAGTATGTGCATTGCTTTGCAATAGTCTCTATGCATTGCTTTACAATAGCCTCCGTGCATTGCTTTGCAATAGTCTCTGCATTGCTTTGCAATAGTCTGTGCATTGCTTTGCAATAGTCTCTGTGCATTGCTTTGCAATAGTCTGTGCATTGCTTTGCAATAGTCTGTGCATTGCTTTGCAATAGTCTGTGCATTGCTTTGCAATAGTCTCCGTGCATTGCTTTGCAATAGCCTCTGTGCATTGCTTTGCAATAGTCTGTGCATTGCTTTGCAATAGTCTCTGTGCATTGCTTTGCAATAGTCTCTGTGCATTGCTTTGCAATAGTCTGTGCATTGCTTTGCAATAGTCTCTGTGCATTGCTTTGCAATAGTCTGTGCATTGCTTTGCAATAGTCTGTGCATTGCTTTGCAAAAGTCTCCGTGCATTGCTTTGCAATAATCTCTGTGCATTGCATTGCAATAGTCTGTGCATTGCTTTGTAATAGTCTCTGTGCATTGCTTTGCAATAGTCTGTGCATTGCTTTGCAATAGTCATTTTGCATTGCTTTGCAATAGTCTCATTGCATTGCTTTGCAATAGTTTGTGCATTGCTTTGCAATAGTCTCTGCATTGCTTCGCAATAGTCTCTTTGCATTGCGTTGCAATAGTCTGTGCATTGCTTTGCAATAGTCTGTGCAATAGTCTGTGCATTGCTTTGCAATAGTCTCTGTGCGTTGGTTTGCAATAGTCTGTGCATTGCTTTGCAAAAGTCTCCGTGCATTGCTTTGCAATAGTCGCTGTGCATTGCTTTGCAATAGTCTGTGCATTGCTTTGCAATAGTCTGTGCATTGCTTTGCAATAGTCTTTGCATTGCTTTGCAATAGTCTGTGCATTGCTTTGCAAAAGTCTCCGTGCATTGCTTTGCAATAGTCTCTTTGCATTGCTTTGCAATAGTCTGTGCATTGCTTTGCAATAGTCTCTTTGCCTTGCTTTGCAATAGTCTCTTTGCGTTGCTTTGCAATAGTCTGTGCATTGCTTTGCAATAGTCTGTGCATTGCTTTGCAATAGTCTCTGTGCATTGCTTTGCAATAATCTGTGCATTGCTTTGCAATAGTCTCTTTGCTTTGCAATAGTCTGTGCATTGCTTTGCAATAGTCTCTTTGCTTTGCAATAGTCTGTGCATTGCTTTGCAATAGTCTCTATGCATTGCTTTACAATAGCCTCCGTGCATTGCTTTGCAATAGTCTCTGCATTGCTTTGCAATAGTCTGTGCATTGCTTAGCAATAGTCTCTGCATTGCTTTGCAATAGTCTGTGCATTGCTTAGCAATAGTCTCTGTGCATTGGTTTGCAATAGTCTGTGCATTGCTTTGCAATAGTCTGTGCATTGCTTTGCAATAGTCTGTGCATTGCTTTGCAATAGTCTCTGTGCATTGCTTTACAATAGCCTCTGTGCATTGCTTTGCAATAGTCTGTGCATTGCTTTGCAATAGTCTCTGTGCATTGCTTTGCAATAGTCTCTGTGCATTGCTTTGCAATAGTCTGTGCATTGCTTTGCAATAGTCTCTGTGCATTGCTTTGCAATAGTCTCTGTGCATTGCTTTGCAATAGTCTGTGCATTGCTTTGCAATAGTCTGTGCATTGCTTTGCAAAAGTCTCCGTGCATTGCTTTGCAATAGTCTCTGTGCATTGCATTGCAATAGTCTGTGCATTGCTTTGCAATAGTCTCTGTGCATTGCTTTGCAATAGTCTGTGCATTGCTTTGCAATATTCTCTTTGCATTGCTTTGCAATAGTCTCTTTGCATTGCTTTGCAATAGTTTGTGCATTGCTTTGCAATAGTCTCTCCATTGCTTTGCAATAGTCTCTTTGCATTGCGTTGCAATAGTCTGTGCATTGCTTTGCAATAGTCTGTGCATTGCTTTGCAATAGTCTGTGCATTGCTTTGCAATAATCTGTGCATTGGTTTGCAATAGTCTGTGCATTGCTTTGCAATAGTCTGTGCATTGCTTTGCAATAATCTGTGCATTGCTTTGCAATAGTCTCTTTGCATTGCTTTACAATAGCCTCTGTGCATTGCTTTGCAATAGCCTGTGCATTGCTTTGCAATAGTTTGTGCATTGCTTTGCAATAGTCTGTGCATTGCTTTGCAATAGTCTCTGTGCATTGCTTTGCAATAGTCTCTGCGCATTGCTTTGCAATAGTCTGTGCATTGCTTTGCAATAATCTGTGCATTGCGTTGCAATAGTCTTTGCATTGCTTTGCAATAGTCTGTGCATTGCTTTGCAATAGTCTGTGCATTGCTTTGCAATAGTCTATTTGCATTGCTTTACAATAGTCTCTTTGCATTGCTTTGCAATAGTCTGTGCATTGCTTTGCAATAGTCTCTTTGCCTTGCTTTGCAATAGTCTCTTTGCATTGCTTTGCAATAGTCTGTGCATTGCTTTGCAATAGTCTGTGCATTGCTTTGCAATAGTCTCTGTGCATTGCTTTGCAATAGTCTCTGTGCATTGCTTTGCAATAGTCTGTGCATTGCTTTGCAATAGTCTTTGTGCATTGCTTTGCAATAGTCTGTGCATTGCTTTGCAATAGTCTGTGCATTGCTTTGCAAAAGTCTCAGTGCATTGCTTTGCAATAGTCTCTGTGCATTGCTTTGCAATAGTCTCTGTGCATTGCTTTGCAATAGTATGTGCATTGCTTTGCAATAGTCTCTATGCATTGCTTTACAATAGCCTCCGTGCATTGCTTTGCAATAGTCTCTGCATTGCTTTGCAATAGTCTGTGCATTGCTTTGCAATAGTCTCTGTGCATTGCTTTGCAATAGTCTGTGCATTGCTTTGCAATAGTCTGTGCATTGCTTTGCAATAGTCTGTGCATTGCTTTGCAATAGTCTGTGCATTGCTTTGCAATAGTCTCCGTGCATTGCTTTGCAATAGCCTCTGTGCATTGCTTTGCAATAGTCTGTGCATTGCTTTGCAATAGTCTCTGTGCATTGCTTTGCAATAGTCTCTGTGCATTGCTTTGCAATAGTCTGTGCATTGCTTTGCAATAGTCTCTGTGCATTGCTTTGCAATAGTCTGTGCATTGCTTTGCAATAGTCTGTGCATTGCTTTGCAAAAGTCTCCGTGCATTGCTTTGCAATAATCTCTGTGCATTGCATTGCAATAGTCTGTGCATTGCTTTGTAATAGTCTCTGTGCATTGCTTTGCAATAGTCTGTGCATTGCTTTGCAATAGTCATTTTGCATTGCTTTGCAATAGTCTCGTTGCATTGCTTTGCAATAGTTTGTGCATTGCTTTGCAATAGTCTCTGCATTGCTTCGCAATAGTCTCTTTGCATTGCGTTGCAATAGTCTGTGCATTGCTTTGCAATAGTCTGTGCAATAGTCTGTGCATTGCTTTGCAATAGTCTCTGTGCATTGGTTTGCAATAGTCTGTGCATTGCTTTGCAAAAGTCTCCGTGCATTGCTTTGCAATAGTCTCTGTGCATTGCTTTGCAATAGTCTGTGCATTGCTTTGCAATAGTCTGTGCATTGCTTTGCAATAGTCTTTGCATTGCTTTGCAATAGTCTGTGCATTGCTTTGCAATAGTCTGTGCATTGCTTTGAAATAGTCTATTTGCATTGCTTTACAATAGTCTCTTTGCATTGCTTTGCAATAGTCTGTGCGTTGCTTTGCAATAGTCTCTTTGCCTTGCTTTGCAATAGTCTCTTTGCGTTGCTTTGCAATAGTCTGTGCATTGCTTTGCAATAGTCTGTGCATTGCTTTGCAATAGTCTCTGTGCATTGCTTTGCAATAATCTGTGCATTGCTTTGCAATAGTCTCTTTGCTTTGCAATAGTCTGTGCATTGCTTTGCAATAGTCTCTGTGCATTGCTTTAAAATAGTCTCTGTGCATTGCTTTGCAATAGTCTCTGTGCGTTGCTTTGCAATAGTCTGTGCATTGCTTTGCAATAGTCTCTATGCATTGCTTTACAATAGCCTCCGTGCATTGCTTTGCAATAGTCACTGCATTGCTTTGCAATAGTCTGTGCATTGCTTAGCAATAGTCTCTGTGCATTGGTTTGCAATAGTCTGTGCATTGCTTTGCAATAGTCTGTGCATTGCTTTGCAATAGTCTGTGCATTGCTTTGCAATAGTCTCTGTGCATTACTTTACAATAGCCTCTGTGCATTGCTTTGCAATAGTCTGTGCATTGCTTTGCAATAGTCTCTGTGCATTGCTTTGCAATAGTCTCTGTGCATTGCTTTGCAATAGTCTGTGCATTGCTTTGCAATAGTCTCTGTGCATTGCTTTGCAATAGTCTCTGTGCATTGCTTTGCAATAGTCTGTGCATTGCTTTGCAATAGTCTGTGCATTGCTTTGCAAAAGTCTCCGTGCATTGCTTTGCAATAGTCTCTGTGCATTGCATTGCAATAGTCTGTGCATTGCTTTGCAATAGTCTCTGTGTATTGCTTTGCAATAGTCTGTGCATTGCTTTGCAATAGTCTCTTTGCATTGCTTTGCAATAGTCTCTTTGCATTGCTTTGCAATAGTTTGTGCATTGCTTTGCAATAGTCTCTCCATTGCTTTGCAATAGTCTCTTTGCATTGCGTTGCAATAGTCTGTGCATTGCTTTGCAATAGTCTGTGCATTGCTTTGCAATAGTCTGTGCATTGCTTTGCAATAATCTGTGCATTGGTTTGCAATAGTCTGTGCATTGCTTTGCAATAGTCTGTGCATTGCTTTGCAATAATCTGTGCATTGCTTTGCAATAGTCTCTTTGCATTGCTTTACAATAGCCTCTGTGCATTGCTTTGCAATAGCCTGTGCATTGCTTTGCAATAGTTTGTGCATTGCTTTGCAATAGTCTGTGCATTGATTTGCAATAGTCTCTGTGCATTGCTTTGCAATAGTCTCTGTGCATTGCTTTGCAATAGTCTGTGCATTGCTTTGCAATAATCTGTGCATTGCGTTGCAATAGTCTTTGCATTGCTTTGCAATAGTCTGTGCATTGCTTTGTAATAGTCTGTGCATTGCTTTGCAATAGTCTATTTGCATTGCTTTACAATAGTCTCTTTGCATTGCTTTGCAATAGTCTGTGCATTGCTTTGCAATAGTCTCTTTGCCTTGCTTTGCAATAGTCTCTTTGCATTGCTTTGCAATAGTCTGTGCATTGCTTTGCAATAGTCTGTGCATTGCTTTGCAATAGTCTCTGTGCATTGCTTTGCAATAGTCTCTGTGCATTGCTTTGCAATAGTCTGTGCATTGCTTTGCAATAGTCTTTGTGCATTGCTTTGCAATAGTCTGTGCATTGCTTTGCAATAGTCTGTGCATTGCTTTGCAAAAGTCTCCGTGCATTGCTTTGCAATAGTCTCTGTGCATTGCTTTGCAATAGTCTGTGCATTGCTTTGCAATAGTCAGTGCATTGCTTTGCAATAGTCTCTGTGCATTGCTTTGCAATAGCCTCTGTGCATTGCTTTGCAATAGTCTGTGCATTGCTTTGCAATAGTCTCTGTGCATTGCTTTGCAATAGTCTCTGTGCATTGATTTGCAATAGTCTGTGCATTGCTTTGCAATAGTCTGTGCATTGCTTTGCCATAGTCTCTGTGCATTGCTTTGCAATAGTCTCTGTGCAGTGCGTTGCAATAGTCTCTGTGCATTGCGTTGCAATAGTCTGTGCATTGCTTTGCAATAGTCTCTGTGCCTTGCTTTGCAATAGTCTCTGTGCATTGCTTTGCAATAGTCTGTGCTTTGCTTTGCAATAATCTCTTTGCATTGCTTTGCAATAGTCTGTGCATTGCTTTGCAATAGTCTGTGCATTGCAATAGTCTATGCATTGCTTTGCAAAAGTCTCCGTGCATTGCTTTGCAATAGTCTCTTTGCATTGCTTTGCAATAGCCTCTGTGCATTGCTTTGCAATAGTCAGTGCATTGCTTTGCAATAGTCTCTGTGCATTGCTTTGCAATAGCCTCTGTGCATTGCTTTGCAATATTCTGTGCATTTCTTTGCAATAGTCTCTGTGTATTGCTTTGACATAGTCTGTGCATTGCTTTGCAATAGTCTGTGCATTGCTTTGCAATAGTCTGTGCATTGCTTTGCCATAGTCTCTGTGCATTGCTTTGCAATAGTCTCTGTGCAGTGCGTTGCAATAGTCTCTGTGCATTGCGTTGCAATAGTCTGTGCATTGCTTTGCAATAGTCTCTGTGCCTTGCTTTGCAATAGTCTCTGTGCATTGCTTTGCAATAGTCTGTGCTTTGCTTTGCAATAATCTCTTTGCATTGCTTTGCAATAGTCTGTGCATTGCTTTGCAATAGTCTGTGCATTGCAATAGTCTATGCATTGCTTTGCAATAGTCTGTGCATTGCTTTGCAATAGTCTCTTTGCATTGCTTTGCAATAGCCTCTGTGCATTGCTTTGCAATAGTCTGTGCATTGCTTTGCAATAGTCTGTGCATTGCTTTGCAATAGTCTCTGTGCATTGCTTTGCAATATTCTGTGCATTTCTTTGCAATAGTCTCTGTGTATTGCTTTGACATAGTCTGTGCATTGCTTTGCAATAGTCTGTGCATTGCTTTGCAATAGTCTCTTTGCATTGCTGTGCAATAGCCTCTGTGCATTGCTTTGCAATAGTCTGTGCATTGCTTTGCAACAGTCTGTGCATTGCTTTGCAATAGTCTCTGTGCATTGCTTTGCAATATTCTGTGCATTTCTTTGCAATAGTCTCTGTGTATTGCTTTGACATAGTCTGTGCATTGCTTTGCAATAGTCTCTGCATTTATTTATTTATTTATTAAAACATTTATATAGCGCGAACAAAGGCCCTAGGGCATCTCGGCGCTGAGGTTTCTGCAATGTATAACCATCAAGGGGACTGAAGTTTTATTGTATAAAAAGCCAGGTCTTAAGCTGTTTGCGAAACATCCAGAGAGAGGTACTCGTTTTAATGGTAAGTGGGACAGTATTCCACAGTTTCGGGGCAGCTACAAGGAATCTTCTATCACCCCACAATACTGATTTTGTGCGTGGTACCAGAAATTCCTGTAAAGAAGATGAACGCAACGTTCTAGCAGGGCGGTAAGGGATGAGATTTTGGGTAAAGAAAGCAGGTCCGATATTATGTAAAGCTTTATATACCAGGCAGAGGGACTTGAATTCAATCCTCTTTCTCACCGGTAGCCAATGCAGCTGTCTTATGGTGGCTGACACTGACTGGTATTTTGGAATGCGCCCAAGTGGCCTGGCGGCAGCATTCTGAATGATCTGCATTTTTTTAAGCACCTTCTCTTGGGCGCCCAAGAACAGAGTGTTACAGTAGTCTAAGGTGGATAGAACCAGGTGAGTGACCAGGGTTTTACCAGCATTATCAGGTAGGAATGGCAAGATTTTTTTTATGAGCCGTAGTTTATGAAAGGCTGAGGAGGAGATCTGATTTGCATGAGGTAGGAAATTCAGGCGGTTATCGAACACCACCCCTAAGTTCCTCACCTTGTCGATCTGATCCGGGGGCTGGCCCATAGATGAAGGCCACCAGAGTGAGGGCCATTCCAGGGATAATTTGCCAAAAATGACAACTTCTGATTTGTCAGAATTTAATTTCAAGCAATTGGCAGCCATCCAGCTCCCAATTGCCTGCATGCCTTGATTGAAATTACTGGCAATCTTAGGCACATCATTCTTGACTGCTAGGACCAGCTGGGTGTCATCTGCATAGGAGGTAAGGCTCATCCCATGTGCCTTGATGACTCTGGCAAGGTCCGACACATAAATGTTAAATAAAGTCGGACTAAGGGATGAGCCTTGAGGAACTCCGCATGGCAGTGACAGAGGAGATGATTTGAAAGGTCCGATGGTAACCACCTGGGACCTTCCCGCCAGAAATGAAGCGATAAGTCCTCTGGCGTTCCCTCGGATGCCCAAGCCTCCGACACGATCGACCAAAGTGACATGGTCGACCGTGTCGAAGGCTGCCGATAGGTCCAGCAGAATAAGAACTGCTGTTCCTCCTTCATCCCGGATAGATCTAATATCATCCGCTGCCTTAACCAGGGCAGTCTCTGTTCCGTGGAATTGGCGGAAGCCGAACTGTGATTCATCCAGTAACCTATTTTCCTCGACAAAGGAGGATAGTTGAAGGTTCATGATTTTTTCAACTACTTTCGCTAGGAGTGGAAGACTAGCGATAGGACGATAACTTTTAGGTTCATCCTTGTCGAGGTTGGGTTTTTTAAGGAGGGGTTATACAAGGGTCTTTTTTAAAAACTCTGGGTAAATGCCCGTGCAGAACATAGAATTGCAGATCGCGGTCATGGACGGAAGAACTGTTTCAATAATTGGGCGTACGATTTTCAAGGGACATGGGTCCGAGGCAGAGCCTGATTTAATGGATGATATGATATTCCGTACCTGAGGGAGACCTACTTCTGTGAACTGCAGGAAGTTGGGACCATTATGTGAAGGGGGAGACGTAGGAAGGGTAATTGCATTATTTGCAAAGACTTGGTAAATGTCCTCGACTTTACTAAAGAAAAAATTCGCTACGTCGTTGCAAAGAGATTGGGAAGGGGGAGGGGTCAAGTCAGAAGAAAACCCAGCTAACTGTTTGGTGGTTTCATACAATAGTTTACTAGAATTTTTGGCTAATTCTATTTTTTCACAATAATATTTTTTCTTTGCCTCACAGATTGAGATTTTGTATTTGGCCATTGCATCTTTATACTTGAATTTGGCTTCGTCAGTATAATCATTCCGCCAGTGCCTCTCGCTGTTCCTGCACTGTTGCTTCTGGATACGTAGCTCAACTGAGTACCAAGGGGCCGACGGGGCAGATCTGTTACGGGATCGTTGTTTGATCTGAACTAGTTCCGAGGCTGCAGAGCTTACCCAGTCATAGTATTGGAATATCGCAATGTTGGGATCAGTGGATAACAACGGGGTGGTATCGGTGAGGTTTGATTCTAACCTAGAGGTATCTATGTCGTCCCATGCCAAATAGGGTTGGCGGGGGTTAGGGCATGATTTGCCTGCAGGAGAATCCTGTACTGACAATGATGCCAGAATAAGATGGTGGTCAGTCCAGGTCAGAGGAAGTATTTGGGTGACTTGTAGGCCCACTGTATTAGTGAATATGCCATCCAAGGTGTGGCCACCATCATGCGTGGGAGATGTAACCAGTGGGTGAAGGCCAAACGTGGTCATATCTGCTAGAAGAGTAGCCGTATCGGGATTTTCTGGTAAATCAAAATGAAAATTAAAATCACCCAGGATCGTGAGAGAGTTGTCAAGGGCGGATACTTCCAATGTAGATCTAAGATCTGAAATGAATTCATTCCTGGGCCCCGGAGGGCGGTATAAAAGGATACCATTAAATGTGTAGGTTGGGAACAGATTGATGGCGAATTCTAGGGCTTCACAAGAGGATCGGGTGATCGTTTTGGTCCTGACGGAAAAAGTATCACGTGCAATAATGGCAATGCCACCACCTTTTTTCTTGAGTTGTCTGTCCAGTCTGTATATAACGAACCCGCTAGGTACAGCAATCATTAAGTTAGGATTGGACGCTTCATCCATCCAGGTTTCAGTTATGAAGAGTAGGTCTATTTTGTGGTCACTGATCAGCTCGTGGATGTCCTGGCGATGTTTACCTGCTGAACAGACATTGGAGAGGGCAATAGTGTAAGATTTCATATTACAGGGGGGCATGGTATAGGTAGAAGGTATAGGGGCTTTACAGCCCCAGCAGCGTGAGACCGGGCTTGTAAGCAAGGAATAGGGATTTGAGATAGTACAAGCCTGAAGGATCGGAGGACGTAACTGCCGAAGCTGGAGGGAGATGTAATAACCTCCTGGTGGCAGAGGGTGAGAGCCAGGGGGGTTGGCCCTAGGCCCGGGCCAGGCGCGGATGGGCGCAGATGGGCTTGCCTTTGGAGCGCCTTCGGAGCGCCGCCGGCACTCCAACTGCGCCCGCCCGCTGCGCAGTCGGGTAAGTCCCTTGCTTATATTCATGGTAAAAGGGGCGTAGGAGGGTGGGAGGGGCGCCGAGCAATCCGGCCAGCCTTCCCAATCAAAAATGGCACCTAAAGTTATGCTCAGGGGTTCCCAGCGCCTGGTAATAGCGGCGTGGTGGGATGTAGATGAGCCTCGGCGATGTAATCTCGTCTCGAGGTAAGGGCAGGAATTAAAAACTATTGCTTTGCAATAGTCTTTGCATTGCTTTGCAATAGTCTGTGCATTGCTTTGCAATAATCTGTGCATTGCTTTGCAATAGTCTCTGTGCATTGCTTTGCAATAGCCTCTGTGCATTGCTTTGCAATAGCCTCTGTGCATTGCTTTGCAATAGCCTCTGTGCATTGCTTCGCAATAGTCTGTGCATTGCTTTGCAATAGTCTCTATGCATTGCTTTGCAATAGTCTGTGCATTGCTTTGCAATAATCTATGCATTGCTTTGCAATAGTCTCTTTGCATTGCTTTGCAATAGTCTGTGCATTGCTTTGCAATAGTCTCTGCATTGCTTTGCAATAGTCTTTGCATTGCTTTGCAATAGTCTGTGCATTGCTTTGCAATAGTCTCTGTGCATTGCTTTGCAATATTCTGTGCATTGCTTTGCAATAGTCTCTGTGCATTGCTTTGCAATAGTCTCTGCATTGCTTTGCAATAGTCTTTGCATTGCTTTGCAATAGTCTGTGCATTGCTTTGCAATAGTCTGTGCATTGCTTTGCAATAGTCTGTGCATTGCTTTGCAATAGTCTCTTTGCATTGCTTTACAATAGTCTCTTTGCATTGCTTTGCAATAGTCTGTGCATTGCTTTGCAATAGTCTGTGCATTGCTTTGCAATAATCTCTTTGCCTTGCTTTGCAATAGTCTCTATGCATTGCTTTGCAATAGTCTCTATGCATTGCTTTGCAATAGTCTGTGCATCGCTTTGCAATAATCTATGCATTGCTTTGCAATAGTCTCTTTGCATTGCTTTGCAATAGTCTGTGTCCTTGCTTTGCAATAGTCTCTGCATTGCTTTGCAATAGTCTTTGAATTGCTTTGCAATAGTCTGTGCATTGCTTTGCAATAGTCTCTGTGCATTGCTTTGCAATATTCTGTGCATTGCTTTGCAATAGTCTCTGTGCATTGCTTTGCAATAGTCTCTGCATTGCTTTGCAATAGTCTTTGCATTGCTTTGCAATAGTCTGTGCATTGTTTTGCAATAGTCTGTGCATTGCTTTGCAATAGTCTCTTTGCATTGCTTTACAATAGTCTCTTTGCATTGCTTTGCAATAGTCTGTGCATTGCTTTGCAATAGTCTGTGCATTGCTTTGCAATAGTCTGTGCATTGCTTTGCAATAGTCTCTATGCATTGCTTTGCAATAGTCTGTGCATTGCTTTGCAATAATCTGTGCATTGCTTTGCAATAGTCTCTTTGCTTTGCTTTGCAATAGTCTGTGCATTGCTTTGCAATAGTCTGTGCATTGCTTTGCAATATTCTCTGTGCATTGCTTTAAAATAGTCTCTGTGTATTGCTTTGCAATAGTCTCTGTGCATTGCTTTGCAATAGTATGTGCATTGCTTTGCAATAGTCTCTATGCATTGCTTTACAATAGCCTCCGTGCATTGCTTTGCAATAGTCTCTGCATTGCTTTGCAATAGTCTGTGCATTGCTTTGCAATAGTCTCTGTGCATTGGTTTGCAATAGTCTGTGCATTGCTTTGCAATAGTCTGTGCATTGCTTTGCAATAGTCTGTGCATTGCTTTGCAATAGTCTCCGTGCATTGCTTTGCAATAGCCTCTGTGCATTGCTTTGCAATAGTCTGTGCATTGCTTTGCAATAGTCTCTGTGCATTGCTTTGCAATAGTCTCTGTGCATTGCTTTGCAATAGTCTGTGCATTGCTTTGCAATAGTCTCTGTGCATTGCTTTGCAATAGTCTGTGCATTGCTTTGCAATAGTCTGTGCATTGCTTTGCAAAAGTCTCCGTGCATTGCTTTGCAATAATCTCTGTGCATTGCATTGCAATAGTCTGTGCATTGCTTTGTAATAGTCTCTGTGCATTGCTTTGCAATAGTCTATGCATTGCGTTGCAATAGTCATTTTGCATTGCTTTGCAATAGTCTCGTTGCATTGCTTTGCAATAGTTTGTGCATTGCTTTGCAATAGTCTCTGCATTGCTTCGCAATAGTCTCTTTGCATTGCGTTGCAATAGTCTGTGCATTGCTTTGCAATAGTCTGTGCAATAGTCTGTGCATTGCTTTGCAATAGTCTCTGTGCATTGGTTTGCAATAGTCTGTGCATTGCTTTGCAATAGTCTGTGCATTGCTTTGCAATAGTCTGTGCATTGCTTTGCAATAGTCTCTGTGCATTGCTTTGCAATAGCCTCTGTGCATTGCTTTGCAATAGTCTGTGCATTGCTTTGCAATAGTCTCTGTGCATTGCTTTGCAATAGTCTGTGCATTACTTTGCAATAGTCTCTGTGCATTGCTTTGCAATAGCCTCTGTGCATTGCTTAGCAATAGTCTGTGCATTGCTTTGTAATAGTCTCTGTGCATTGCTTTGCAATAGTCTCTGTGCATTGCTTTGCAATAGTCTGTGCATTGCTTTGCAATAGTCTGTGCATTGCTTTGCAATAGTCTCTGTGCATTGCTTTGCAATAGTCTCTGTGCATTGCGTTGCAATAGTCTGTGCATTGCTTTGCAATAGTCTCTGTGCATTGCTTTGCAATAGTCTGTGCATTGCTTTGCAATAGTCTCTGTGCATTGCTTTGCAATAGCCTCTGTGCATTGCTTTGCAATAGTCTGTGCATTGCTTTGCAATAGTCTCTGTGCATTGCTTTGCAATAGTCTGTGCATTGCTTTGCAATAGTCTGTGCATTGCTTTGCAATAGTCTCTTTGCATTGCTTTGCAATAGTCTCTTTGCATTGCTTTGCAATAGTCTGTGCATTGCTTTGCAATAGTCTCTGCATTGCTTTGCAATAGTCTCTTTGCATTGTTTTGCAATAGTCTCTTTGCATTGCTTTGCAATAGTCTGTGCATTGCTTTGCAATAGTCTGTGCATTGCTTTGCAATAGTCTCTGTGCATTGCTTTGCAATAGTCTGTGCATTGCTTTGCAATAGTCTCTTTGCATTGCTTTGCAATAGTCTCTTTGCATTGCTTTGCAATAGTCTGTGCATTGCTTTGCAATAGTCTCTGCATTGCTTTGCAATAGTCTCTTTGCATTGCTTTGCAATAGTCTCTTTGCATTGCTTTGCAATAGTCTGTGCATTGCTTTGCAATAGTCTGTGCATTGCTTTGCAATAGTCTCTGTGCATTGCTTTGCAATAGTCTCTGTGCATTGCTTTGCAACAGTCTGTGCATTGCTTTGCAATAGTCTCTATGCATTGCTTTACAATAGCCTCTGTGCATTGCTTTGCAATAGTCTATGCATTGCTTTGCAATAGTCTGTGCATTGCTTTGCAATAGTCTCTGTGCATTGCTTTGCAATAGTCTGTACATTGCTTTGCAATAGTCTGTGCATTGCTTTGCAATAGTCTGTGCATTGCTTTGCAATAGTCTGTGCATTGCTTTGCAATAGTCTGTGCATTGCTTTGCAATAGTCTCTGTGCATTGCTTTGCAATAGCCTCTGTGCATTGCTTTGCAATAGTCTGTGCATTGCTTTACAATAGTCTCTGTGCATTGCTTTGCAATAGTCTCTGTGCATTGCTTTGCAATAGTCTGGGCATTGCTTTGCAATAGCCTGTGCATTGCTTTGCAATAGTCTCTGTGCATTGCGTTGCAATAGTCTCTGTGCATTGCGTTGCAATAGTCTGTGCATTGCTTTGCAATAGTCTCTGTGCATTGCTTTGCAATAGTCTGTGCATTGCTTTGCAATAGTCTCTTTGCATTGCTTTGCAATAGTCTCTTTGCATTGCTTTGCAATAGTCTGTGCATTGCTTTGCAATAGTCTCTGCATTGCTCCGCAATAGTCTCTTTGCATTGCTTTGCAATAGTCTGTGCATTGCTTTGCAATATTCTGTGCATTGCTTTGCAAAAGTCTCTTTGCATTGCTTTGCAATAGTCTGCATTGCTTTGCAATAGTCTGTGCATTGCTTTGCAATAGTCTCTTTGCATTGCTTTTCAATAGTCTGTGGCAATAGTCTGTGCATTGCTTTGTGATAATCTGTGCATTGCTTTGCAATAGTCTTTTTGCATTGCTTTGCAATAGTCTGTGCATTGCTTTGAAATAGTCTCTATGCATTGCTTTACAATAGCCTCTGTGCATTTCTTTGCAATAGTCTATGCATTGCTTTGCAATAGTCTGTGCATTGCTTTGCAATAGTCCCTGTGCATTGCTTTGCAATAGTCTCTGTGCATTGCTTTGCAATAGTCTCTGTGCATTGCTTTGCAACAGTCTGTGCATTGCTTTGCAATAGTCTCTATGCATTGCTTTACAATAGCCTCTGTGCATTGCTTTGCAATAGTCTATGCATTGCTTTGCAATAGTCTGTGCATTGCTTTGCAATAGTCTCTGTGCATTGCTTTGCAATAGTCTGTACATTGCTTTGCAATAGTCTGTGCATTGCTTTGCAATAGTCTGTGCATTGCTTTGCAATAGTCTGTGCATTGCTTTGCAATAGTCTGTGCATTGCTTTGCAATAGTCTCTGTGCATTGCTTTGCAATAGCCTCTGTGCATTGCTTTGCAATAGTCTGTGCATTGCTTTGCAATAGTCTCTGTGCATTGCTTTGCAATAGTCTCTGTGCATTGCTTTGCAATAGTCTGTGCATTGCTTTGCAATAGTCTGTGCATTGCTTTGCAATAGTCTCTGTGCATTGCGTTGCAATAGTCTCTGTGCATTGCGTTGCAATAGTCTGTGCATTGCTTTGCAATAGTCTCTGTGCATTGCTTTGCAATAGTCTGTGCATTGCTTTGCAATAGTCTCTTTGCATTGCTTTGCAATAGTCTCTTTGCATTGCTTTGCAATTGTCTGTGCATTGCTTTGCAATAGTCTCTGCATTGCTCCGCAATAGTCTCTTTGCATTGCGTTGCAATAGTCTGTGCATTGCTTTGCAATAGTCTGTGCATTGCTTTGCAATATTCTGTGCATTGCTTTGCAATAGTCTCTTTGCATTGCTTTGCAATAGTCTGCATTGCTTTGCAATAGTCTGTGCATTGCTTAGCAATAGTCTCTTTGCATTGCTTTTCAATAGTCTGTGGCAATAGTCTGTGCATTGCTTTGCGATAATCTGTGCATTGCTTTGCAATAGTCTTTTTGCATTGCTTTGCAATAGTCTGTGCATTGCTTTGAAATAGTCTCTATGCATTGCTTTACAATAGCCTCTGTGCATTTCTTTGCAATAGTCTATGCATTGCTTTGCAATAGTCTGTGCATTGCTTTGCAATAGTCCCCGTGCATTGGTTTGCAATAGTCTGTGCATTGCTTTGCAATAATCTGTGCATTGCTTTGCAATAGTCTCTTTGCATTGCTTTGCAATAGTCTCTGTGCATTGCTTTGCAATAGTCTGTGCATTGCTTTGCAATAGTCTGTGCATTGCTTTGCAATAGTCTCTGTGCATTGCTTTGCAATAGCCTCTGTGCATTGCTTTGCAATAGTCTGTGCATTGCTTTGCAATAGTCTCTGTGCATTGCTTTGCAATAGTCTGTGCATTGCTTTGCAATAGTCTATGCATTGTTTTGCAATAGTCTCTGTGCATTGCTTTGCAATAGTCTCTGTGCATTGCTTTGCAACAGTCTCTGTGCATTACTTTGCAATAGTCTGTGCATTGTTTTGCAATAATCTGTGCATTGCTTTGCAATAGTCTCTTTGCATTGCTTTGCAATAGTCATTTTGCATTGCTTTGCAATAGTCTCGTTGCATTGCTTTGCAATAGTTTGTGCATTGCTTTGCAAAAGTCTCTGCATTGCTTCGCAATAGTCTCTTTGCATTGCGTTGCAATAGTCTGTGCATTGCTTTGCAATAGTCTGTGCATTGCTTTGCAATAATCTGTGCATTGCTTTGCAATAGTCTCTTTGCATTGCTTTGCAATAGTCTGTGCATTGCTTTGCAATAGTCTGTGCATTGCTTTGCAATAGTCTCTTTGCATTGCTTTGCAATAGTCTGTGCATTGCTTTGCAATAGTCTGTGCATTGCTTTGCAATAATCTGTGCATTGCTTTGCAATAGTCTCTTTGCATTGCTTTGCAATAGTCTGTGCATTGCTTTGCAATAGTCTGTGCATTGCCTTGCAATAGTCTCTTTGCATTGCTTTGCAATTGCCTCAGTGTATTGCTTTGCAATAGTCTCTGTGCATTGCTTTGCAATAGTCTGTGCATTGATTTGCAATAGTCTCTTTGCCTTGCTTTGCAATAGTCTCTGCATTGCTTTGCAATAGTCTGTGCATTGCTTTGCAATAGTCTGTGCATTGCTTTGCAAAAGTCTGTGCATTGCTTTGCAATAGTCTCTGTGCATTGCTTTGCAATAGTCTGTGCATTGCTTTGCAATAATCTCTTTGCATTGCTTTGCAATAGTCTGTTCATTGCTTTGCAATAGTCTGTGCATTGCAACAGTCTCTTTGCATTGCTTTGCAATAGCCTCTGTGCATTGCTTTGCAATAGTCTGTGCATTGCTTTGCAATAGTCTATGCATTGCTTTGCAATAGTCTGTGCATTGCTTTGCAATAGTCTCTGTGCATTGGTTTGCAATAGTCTGTGCATTGCTTTGCAATAGTCTGTGCATTGCTTTGCAATAGCCTCTGTGCATTGCTTTGCAATAGTCTGTGCATTGCTTTGCAATAGTCTCTGTGCATTGCTTTGCAATAGTCTGTGCATTGCTTTGCAATAGTCTCTGTGCATTGCTTTGCAATAGCCTCTGTGCATTGCTTTGCAATAGTCTGTGCATTGCTTTGTAATAGTCTCTGTGCATTGCTTTGCAATAGTCTCTGTGCATTGCTTTGCAATAGTCTGTGCATTGCTTTGCAATAGTCTGTGCATTGCTTTGCAATAGTCTCTGTGCATTGCTTTGCAATAGTCTCTGTGCATTGCGTTGCAATAGTCTGTGCATTGCTTTGCAATAGTCTCTGTGCATTGCTTTGCAATAGTCTGTGCATTGCTTTGCAATAGTCTCTGTGCATTGCTTTGCAATAGCCTCTGTGCATTGCTTTGCAATAGTCTGTGCATTGCTTTGCAATAGTCTCTGTGCATTGCTTTGCAATAGTCTGTGCATTGCTTTGCAATAGTCTGTGCATTGCTTTGCAATAGTCTCTTTGCATTGCTATGCAATAGTCTCTTTGCATTGCTTTGCAATAGTCTGTGCATTGCTTTGCAATAGTCTCTGCATTGCTTTGCAATAGTCTCTTTGCATTGCTTTGCAATAGTCTCTTTGCATTGCTTTGCAATGGTCTGTGCATTGCTTTGCAATAGTCTGTGCATTGCTTTGCAATAGTTTCTGTGCATTGCTTTGCAATAGTCTCTGTGCATTGCTTTGCAACAGTCTGTGCATTGCTTTGCAATAGTCTCTTTGCATTGCTTTGCAATAGTCTCTTTGCATTGCTTTGCAATAGTCTGTGCATTGCTTTGCAATAGTCTCTGCATTGCTTTGCAATAGTCTCTTTGCATTGCTTTGCGATAGTCTCTTTGCATTGCTTTGCAATAGTCTGTGCATTGCTTTGCAATAGACTGTGCATTGCTTTGCAATAGTCTCTGTGCATTGCTTTGCAATAGTCTCTGTGCATTGCTTTGCAACAGTCTGTGCATTGCTTTGCAATAGTCTCTATGCATTGCTTTACAATAGCCTCTGTGCATTGCTTTGCAATAGTCTATGCATTGCTTTGCAATAGTCTGTGCATTGCTTTGCAATAGTCTCTGTGCATTGCTTTGCAATAGTCTGTACATTGCTTTGCAATAGTCTGTGCATTGCTTTGCAATAGTCTGTGCATTGCTTTGCAATAGTCTGTGCATTGCTTTGCAATAGTCTGTGCATTGCTTTGCAATAGTCTCTGTGCATTGCTTTGCAATAGCCTCTGTGCATTGCTTTGCAATAGTCTGTGCATTGCTTTGCAATAGTCTCTGTGCATTGCTTTGCAATAGTCTCTGTGCATTGCTTTGCAATAGTCTGTGCATTGCTTTGCAATAGCCTGTGCATTGCGTTGCAATAGTCTGTGCATTGCTTTGCAATAGTCTCTGTGCATTGCATTGCAATAGTCTGTGCATTGCTTTGCAATAGTCTCTGTGCATTGCGTTGCAATAGTCTCTGTGCATTGCGTTGCAATAGTCTGTGCATTGCTTTGCAATAGCCTCTGTGTATTGCTTTGCAATAGTCTCTGTGCATTGCTTTGCAATAGTCTATGCATTGCTTTGCAATAGTCTCTTTGCCTTGCTTTGCAATAGTCTCTGCATTGCTTTGCAATAGTCTGTGCATTGCTTTGCAATAGTCTGTGCATTGCTTTGCAAAAGTCTGTGCATTGCTTTGCAATAGTCTCTGTGCATTGCTTTGCAATAGTCTGTGCATTGCTTTGCAATAATCTCTTTGCATTGCTTTGCAATAGTCTGTTCATTGCTTTGCAATAGTCTGTGCATTGCAACAGTCTCTTTGCATTGCTTTGCAATAGCCTCTGTGCATTGCTTTGCAATAGTCTGTGCATTGCTTTGCAATAGTCTATGCATTGCTTTGCAATAGTCTGTGCATTGCTTTGCAATAGTCTGTGCATTGCTTTGCAATAGTCTCTGTGCATTGGTTTGCAATAGTCTGTGCATTGCTTTGCAATAGTCTGTGCATTGCTTTGCAATAGTCTGTGCATTGCTTTGCAATAGTCTCTGTGCATTGCTTTGCAATAGCCTCTGTGCATTGCTTTGCAATAGTCTGTGCGTTGCTTTGCAATAGTCTCTGTGCATTGCTTTGCAATAGTCTGTGCATTGCTTTGCAATAGTCTCTGTGCATTGCTTTGCAATAGCCTCTGTGCATTGCTTTTGCAATAGTCTGTGCATTGCTTTGTAATAGTCTCTGTGCATTGCTTTGCAATAGTCTCTGTGCATTGCTTTGCAATAGTCTGTGCATTGCTTTGCAATAGTCTGTGCATTGCTTTGCAATAGTCTCTGTGCATTGCTTTGCAATAGTCTCTGTGCATTGCGTTGCAATAGTCTGTGCATTGCTTTGCAATAGTCTCTGTGCATTGCTTTGCAATAGTCTGTGCATTGCTTTGCAATAGTCTCTGTGCATTGCTTTGCAATAGCCTCTGTGCATTGTTTTGCAATAGTCTGTGCATTGCTTTGCAATAGTCTCTGTGCATTGCTTTGCAATAGTCTGTGCATTGCTTTGCAATAGTCTGTGCATTGCTTTGCAATAGTCTCTTTGCATTGCTATGCAATAGTGTCTTTGCATTGCTTTGCAATAGTCTGTGCATTGCTTTGCAATAGTCTCTGCATTGCTTTGCAATAGTCTCTTTGCATTGCTTTGCAATAGTCTCTTTGCATTGCTTTGCAATAGTCTGTGCATTGCTTTGCAATAGTCTGTGCATTGCTTTGCAATAGTCTCTGTGCATTGCTTTGCAATAGCCTCTGTGCATTGCTTTGCAATAGTCTCTGCATTGCTTTGCAATAGTCTCTTTGCATTGCTTTGCGATAGTCTCTTTGCATTGCTTTGCAATAGTCTGTGCATTGCTTTGCAATAGTCTGTGCATTGCTTTGCAATAGTCTCTGTGCATTGCTTTGCAATAGTCTCTGTGCATTGCTTTGCAACAGTCTGTGCATTGCTTTGCAATAGTCTCTATGCATTGCTTTACAATAACCTCTGTGCATTGCTTTGCAATAGTCTATGCATTGCTTTGCAATAGTCTGTACATTGCTTTGCAATAGTCTCTGTGCATTGCTTTGCAATAGTCTGTACATTGCTTTGCAATAGTCTGTGCATTGCTTTGCAATAGTCTGTGCATTGCTTTGCAATAGTCTGTGCATTGCTTTGCAATAGTCTGTGCATTGCTTTGCAATAGTCTCTGTGCATTGCTTTGCAATAGCCTCTGTGCATTGCTTTGCAATAGTCTGTGCATTGCTTTGCAATAGTCTCTGTGCATTGCTTTGCAATAGTCTCTGTGCATTGCTTTGCAATAGTCTGTGCATTGCTTTGCAATAGCCTGTGCATTGCTTTGCAATAGTCTCTGTGCATTGCGTTGCAATAGTCTCTGTGCATTGCGTTGCAATAGTCTGTGCATTGCTTTGCAATAGTCTCTGTGCATTGCTTTGCAATAGTCTGTGCATTGCTTTGCAATAGTCTCTTTGCATTGCTTTGCAATAGTCTCTTTGCATTGCTTTGCAATAGTCTGTGCATTGCTTTGCAATAGTCTCTGCATTGCTCCGCAATAGTCTCTTTGCATTGCGTTGCAATAGTCTGTGCATTGCTTTGCAATAGTCTGTGCATTGCTTTGCAATATTCTGTGCATTGCTTTGCAATAGTCTCTTTGCATTGCTTTGCAATAGTCTGCATTGCTTTGCAATAGTCTGTGCATTGCTTTGCAATAGTCTCTTTGCATTGCTTTTCAATAGTCTGTGGCAATAGTCTGTGCATTGCTTTGCGATAATCTGTGCATTGCTTTGCAATAGTCTTTTTGCATTGCTTTGCAATAGTCTGTGCATTGCTTTGAAATAGTCTCTATGCATTGCTTTACAATAGCCTCTGTGCATTTCTTTGCAATAGTCTATGCATTGCTTTGCAATAGTCTGTGCATTGCTTTGCAATAGTCCCCGTGCATTGGTTTGCAATAGTCTGTGCATTGCTTTGCAATAGTCTGTGCATTGCTTTGCAATAATCTGTGCATTGCTTTGCAATAGTCTCTTTGCATTGCTTTGCAATAGTCTCTGTGCATTGCTTTGCAATAGTCTGTGCATTGCTTTGCAATAGTCTGTGCATTGCTTTGCAATAGTCTCTGTGCATTGCTTTGCAATAGCCTCTGTGCATTGCTTTGCAATAGTCTGTGCATTGCTTTGCAATAGTCTCTGTGCATTGCTTTGCAATAGTCTGTGCATTGCTTTGCAATAGTCTGTGCATTGTTTTGCAATAGTCTCTGTGCATTGCTTTGCAATAGTCTTTGTGCATTGCTTTGCAGCAGTCTCTGTGCATTACTTTGCAATAGTCTGTGCATTGTTTTGCAATAGTCTGTGCATTGCTTTGCAATAGTCTCTGTGCATTGCTTTACAATAGTCTGTGCATTGCTTTGCAATAGTCTCTGTGCATTGCTTTGCAATAGCCTCTGTGCATTGCTTTGCAATAGTCTGTGCATTGCTTTGTAATAGTCTCTGTGCATTGCTTTGCAATAGTCTCTGTGCATTGCTTTGCAATAGTCTGTGCATTGCTTTGCAATAGTCTCTGTGCATTGCTTTGCAATAGTCTCTGTGCATTGCGTTGCAATAGTCTGTGCATTGCTTTGCAATAGTCTCTGTGCATTGCTTTGCAATAGTCTGTGCATTGCTTTGCAATAGTCTGTGCATTGCTTTGCAATAGTCTCTTTGCATTGCTTTGCAATAGTCTCTTTGCATTGCTTTGCAATAGTCTGTGCATTGCTTTGCAATAGTCTCTGCATTGCTTTGCAATAGTCTCTTTGCTTTGCTTTGCAATAGTCTCTTTGCATTGCTTTGCAATAGTCTGTGCATTGCTTTGCAATAGTCTGTGCATTGCTTTGCAATAGTCTCTGTGCATTGCTTTGCAATAGTCTCTGTGCATTGCTTTGCAACAGTCTGTGCATTGCTTTGCAATAGTCTCTATGCATTGCTTTACAATAGCCTCTGTGCATTGCTTTGCAATAGTCTATGCATTGCTTTGTAATAGTCTGTGCATTGCTTTGCAATAGTCTCTGTGCATTGCTTTGCAATAGTCTGTACATTGCTTTGCAATAGTCTGTGCATTGCTTTGCAATAGTCTGTGCATTGCTTTGCAATAGTCTGTGCATTGCTTTGCAATAGTCTGTGCATTGCTTTGCAATAGTCTCTGTGCATTGCTTTGCAATAGCCTCTGTGCATTGCTTTGCAATAGTCTGTGCATTGCTTTGCAATAGTCTCTGTGCATTGCTTTGCAATAGTCTCTGTGCATTGCTTTGCAATAGTCTGTGCATTGCTTTGCAATAGTCTGTGCATTGCTTTGCAATAGTCTCTGTGCATTGCGTTGCAATAGTCTCTGTGCATTGCGTTGCAATAGTCTGTGCATTGCTTTGCAATAGTCTCTGTGCATTGCTTTGCAATAGTCTGTGCATTGCTTTGCAATAGTCTCTTTGCATTGCTTTGCAATAGTCTCTTTGCATTGCTTTGCAATAGTCTGTGCATTGCTTTGCAATAGTCTCTGCATTGCTCCGCAATAGTCTCTTTGCATTGCGTTGCAATAGTCTGTGCATTGCTTTGCAATAGTCTGTGCATTGCTTTGCAATATTCTGTGCATTGCTTTGCAATAGTCTCTTTGCATTGCTTTGCAATAGTCTGCATTGCTTTGCGATAGTCTGTGCATTGCTTAGCAATAGTCTCTTTGCATTGCTTTTCAATAGTCTGTGGCAATAGTCTGTGCATTGCTTTGCGATAATCTGTGCATTGCTTTGCAATAGTCTTTTTTGCATTGCTTTGCAATAGTCTGTGCATTGCTTTGAAATAGTCTCTATGCATTGCTTTACAATAGCCTCTGTGCATTTCTTTGCAATAGTCTATGCATTGCTTTGCAATAGTCTGTGCATTGCTTTGCAATAGTCCCCGTGCATTGGTTTGCAATAGTCTGTGCATTGCTTTGCAATAGTCTGTGAATTGCTTTGCAATAATCTGTGCATTGCTTTGCAATAGTCTCTTTGCATTGCTTTGCAATAGTCTCTGTGCATTGCTTTGCAATAGTCTGTGCATTGCTTTGCAATAGTCTGTGCATTGCTTTGCAATAGTCTCTGTGCATTGCTTTGCAATAGCCTCTGTGCATTGCTTTGCAATAGTCTGTGCATTGCTTTGCAATAGTCTCTGTGCATTGCTTTGCAATAGTCTGTGCATTGCTTTGCAATAGTCTATGCATTGTTTTGCAATAGTCTCTGTGCATTGCTTTGCAATAGTCTCTGTGCATTGCTTTGCAACAGTCTCTGTGCATTACTTTGCAATAGTCTGTGCATTGTTTTGCAATAATCTGTGCATTGCTTTGCAATAGTCTCTTTGCATTGCTTTGCAATAGTCTCTTTGCATTGCTTTGCAATAGCCTCTGTGCATTGCTTTGCAATAGTCTCTGTGCATTGCTTTGCAATAGTCTGGGCATTACTTTGCAATAGTCTCTTTGCATTGCTTTGCAATAGTCTCTTTGCATTGATTTGCAATAGTCTGTGCATTGCTTTGCAATAGTCTGTGCATTGCTTTGCAATAGTCTCTTTGCATTGCGTTGCAATTGTCTGTGCATTGCTTTGCAATAGTCTGTGCATTGCTTTGCAATAGTCTGTGCATTGCTTTGCAATAGTCTCTTTGCATTGCTTTGCAATAGTCTGTGGCAATAGTCTATGCATTGCTTTGCCATAATCTGTGCATTGCTTTGCAATAGTCTTTTTGCATTGCTTTGCAATAGTCTGTGCATTGCTTTGCAATAGTCAGTGCATTGCTTTGCAATAGTCTGTGCATTGCTTTGAAATAGTCTCTATGCATTGCTTTACAATAGCCTCTGTGCATTTCTTTGCAATAGTCTATGCATTGCTTTGCAATAGTCTGTGCATTGCTTTGCAATAGTCCCTGTGCATTGGTTTGCAATAGTATGTGCATTGCTTTGCAATAGTCTGTGCATTGCTTTGCAATAATCTGTGCATTGCTTTGCAATAGTCTCTTTGCATTGCTTTGCAATAGTCTCTGTGCATTGCTTTGCAATAGTCTGTGCATTGCTTTGCATTAGTCTGTGCATTGCTTTGCAATAGTCTCTGTGCATTGCTTTGCAATAGCCTCTGTGCATTGCTTTGCAATAGTCTGTGCATTGCTTTGCAATAGTCTCTGTGCATTGCTTTGCAATAGTCTGTGCATTGCTTTGCAATAGTCTGTGCATTGTTTTGCAATAGTCTCTGTGCATTGCTTTGCAATAGTCTCTGTGCATTGCTTTGCAATAGTCTCTGTGCATTACTTTGCAATAGTCTGTGCATTGTTTTGCAATAATCTGTGCATTGCTTTGCAATAGTCTCTTTGCATTGCTTTGCAATAGTCTGTGCATTGCTTTGCAATAGTCTGTGCATTGCTTTGCAATAGTCTCTTTGCATTGCTTTGCAATAGCCTCTGTGCATTGCTTTGCAATAGTCTCTGTGCATTGCTTTGCAATAGTCTGGGCATTACTTTGCAATAGTCTCTTTGCATTGCTTTGCAATAGTCTCTTTGCATTGCTTTGCAATAGTCTGTGCATTGCTTTGCAATAGTCTGTGCATTGCTTTGCAATAGTCTCTTTGCATTGCGTTGCAATTGTCTGTGCATTGCTTTGCAATAGTCTGCGCATTGCTTTGCAATAGTCTGTGCATTGCTTTGCAATAGTCTGTGCATTGCTTTGCAATAATCTGTGCATTGCTTTGCAATAGTCTCTTTGCATTGCTTTGCAATAGTCTGTGCATTGCTTTGCAGTAGTCTGTGCTTTGCTTTGCAATAGTTTCTTTGCATTGCTTTGCAATAGTCTGTGCATTACTTTGCAATAGTCTGTGCATTGCTTTGCAATAGTCTGTGCATTGCTTTGCAATAGTCTGTGCATTGCTTTGCAATAATCTGTGCATTGCTTTGCAATAGTCTCTTTGCAATAGTCTGCGCATTGCTTTGCAATAGTCTGTGCATTGCTTTGCAATAGTCTCTTTGCATTGCTTTGCAATATCCTCTGTACATTGCTTTGCAACAGTCTCTCTGTGCATTGCTTTGCAATAGTCTCTTTGCCTTGCTTTGCAATAGTCTCTTTGCATTGCTTTGCAATAGTCTGTGCATTGCTTTGCAATAGTCTGTGCATTGCTTTGCAAAAGTCTATGCATTGCATTGCAATAGTCTCTGCATTGCTTTGCAATAGTCTGTGCACTGCTTTGCAATAATCTCTTTGCATTGCTTTGCAATAGTCTGTTCATTGCTTTGCAATAGTCTGTGCATTGCTTTGCAACAGTCTCTTTGCATTGCTTTGCAATAGGCTCTGTGCATTGCTTTGCAATAGTCTGTGCATTGCTTTGCAATAGTCTATGCATTGCTTTGCAATAGTCTGTGCATTGCTTTGCAATAGTCTCTGTGCATTGGTTTGCAATAGTCTGTGCATTGCTTTGCAATAGTCTGTGCATTGCTTTGCAATAGTCTGTGCATTGCTTTGCAATAGTCTCTGTGCATTGCTTTGCAATAGCCTCTGTGCATTGCTTTGCAATAGTCTGTGCATTGCTTTGCAATAGTCTCTGTGCATTGCTTTGCAATAGTCTGTGCATTGCTTTGCAATAGTCTCTGTGCATTGCTTTGCAATAGCCTCTGTGCATTGCTTTGCAATAGTCAGTGCATTGCTTTGTAATAGTCTCTGTGCATTGCTTTGCAATAGTCTCTGTGCATTGCTTTGCAATAGTCTGTGCATTGCTTTGCAATAGTCTGTGCATTGCTTTGCAATAGTCTCTGTGCATTGCTTTGCAATAGTCTCTGTGCATTGCGTTGCAATAGTCTGTGCATTGCTTTGCAATAGTCTCTGTGCATTGCTTTGCAATAGTCTGTGCATTGCTTTGCAATAGTCTGTGCATTGCTTTGCAATAGTCTGTGCATTGCAATAGTCTGTGCATTGCTTTGCAATAGTCTGTGCATTGCTTTGCAATAGTCTCTTTGCATTGCTTTGCAATAGCCTCTGTGCATTGCTTTGCAATAGTCTGTGCATTGCTTTGCAATAGTCTGTGCATTGCTTTGCAATAGTCTCTGTGCATTGCTTTGCAATAGTCTGTGCATTGCTTTGCAATAGTCTCTGTGCATTGCTTTGCAATAGCCTCTGTGCATTGCTTTGCAATAGTCTGTGCATTGCTTTGTAATAGTCTCTGTGCATTGCTTTGCAATAGTCTCTGTGCATTGCTTTTCAATAGTCTGTGCATTGCTTTGCAATAGTCTGTGCATTGCTTTGCAATAGTCTCTGTGCATTGCTTTGCAATAGTCTCTGTGCATTGCGTTGCAATAGTCTGTGCATTGCTTTGCAATAGTCTCTGTGCATTGCTTTGCAATAGTCTGTGCATTGCTTTGCAATAGTCTGTGCATTGCTTTGCAATAGTCTGTGCATTGCAATAGTCTGTGCATTGCTTTGCAATAGTCTGTGCATTGCTTTGCAATAGTCTCTTTGCATTGCTTTGCAATAGCCTCTGTGCATTGCTTTGCAATAGTCTGTGCATTGCTTTGCAATAGTCTGTGCATTGCTTTGCAATAGTCTCTGTGCATTGCTTTGCAATATTCTGTGCATTTCTTTGCAATAGTCTCTGTGTATTGCTTTGACATAGTCTCTTTGCATTGCTTTGCAATAGCCTCTGTGCATTGCTTTGCAATAGTCTGTGCATTGCTTTGCAACAGTCTGTGCATTGCTTTGCAATAGTCTCTGTGCATTGCTTTGCAATATTCTGTGCATTTCTTTGCAATAGTCTCTGTGTATTGCTTTGACATAGTCTGTGCATTGCTTTGCAATAGTCTCTGCATTTATTTATTTATTTATTTATTTATTAAAACATTTATATAGCGCGAACAAAGGCCCTAGGGCATCTCGGCGCTGAGGTTTCTGCAATGTATAACCATCAAGGGGACTGAAGTTTTATTGTATAAAAAGCCAGGTCTTAAGCTGTTTGCGAAACATCCAGAGAGAGGTACTCGTTTTAATGGTAAGTGGGACAGTATTCCACAGTTTCGGGGCAGCTACAAGGAATCTTCTATCACCCCACAATACTGATTTTGTGCGTGGTACCAGTAATTCCTGTAAAGAAGATGAACGCAACGTTCTAGCAGGGCGGTAAGGGATGAGATTTTGGGTAAAGAAAGCAGGTCCGATATTATGTAAAGCTTTATATACCAGGCAAAGGGACTTGAATTCAATCCTCTTTCTCACCGGTAGCCAATGCAGCTGTCTTATGGTGGCTGACACTGACTGGTATTTTGGAATGCGCCCAAGTGGCCTGGCGGCAGCATTCTGAATGATTTGCATTTTTTGAAGCACCTTCTCTTGGGCGCCCAGGAACAGAGCGTTGCAGTAGTCTAAGGTGGACAGAACCAGGGAAGTGACCAGGGTTTTACCAGCATTTTCAGGTCGGAATGGCAAGATTTTTTTTATGAGCCGTAGTTTATGAAAGGCTGAGGAGGAGATCTGATTTGCATGAGGTAGGAAATTCAGGCGGTTATCGAACACCACCCCTAAGTTCCTCACCTTGTCGATCTGATCCGGGGGCTGGCCCATAGATGAAGGCCACCAGAGTGAGGGCCATTCCAGGGATAATTTGCCAAAAATGACAACTTCTGATTTGTCAGAATTTAATTTCAAGCAATTGGCAGCCATCCAGCTCCCAATTGCCTGCATGCCTTGATTGAAATTACTGGCAATCTTAGGCACATCATTCTTGACTGCTAGGACCAGCTGGGTGTCATCTGCATAGGAGGTAAGGCTCATCCCATGTGCCTTGATGACTCTGGCAAGGTCCGACACATAAATGTTAAATAAAGTCGGACTAAGGGATGAGCCTTGAGGAACTCTGCATGGCAGTGACAGAGGAGATGATTTGAAAGGTCCGATGGTAACCACCTGGGACCTTCCCGCCAGAAATGAAGCGATAAGTCCTCTGGCGTTCCCTCGGATGTCCAAGCCTCCGACACGATCGACCAAAGTGACATGGTCGACCGTGTCGAAGGCTGCCGATAGGTCCAGCAGAATAAGAACTGCTGTTCCTCCTTCATCCCGGATAGATCTAATATCATCCGCTGCCTTAACCAGGGCAGTCTCTGTTCCGTGGAATAGGCGGAAGCCGAACTGTGATTCATCCAGTAACCTATTTTCCTCGACAAAGGAGGATAGTTGAAGGTTCATGATTTTTTCAACTACTTTCGCTAGGAGAGGAAGACTAGCGATAGGACGATAACTTTTAGGTTCATCCTTGTCGAGGTTGGGTTTTTTAAGGAGGGGTTATACAAGGGTCTTTTTTAAAAACTCTGGGTAAATGCCCGTGCAGAACATAGAATTGCAGATCGCGGTCATGGACGGAAGAACTGTTTCAATAATTGGGCGTACGATTTTCAAGGGACATGGGTCCGAGGCAGAGCCTGATTTAATGGATGATATGATATTCCGTACCTGAGGGAGACCTACTTCTGTGAACTGCAGGAAGTTGGGACCATTATGTGAAGGGGGAGACGTAGGAAGGGTAATTGCATTATTTGCGAAGACTTGGTAAATGTCCTCGACTTTACTAAAGAAAAAATTCGCTACGTCGTTGCAAAGAGATTGGGAAGGGGGAGGGGTCAAGTCAGAAGAAAACCCAGCTAACTGTTTTGTGGTTTCATACAATAGTTTACTAGAATTTTTGGCTAATTCTATTTTTTCACAATAATATTTTTTCTTTGCCTCACAGATTGAGATTTTGTATTTGGCCATTGCATCTTTATACTTGAATTTGGCTTCGTCAGTATAATCATTCCGCCAGTGCCTCTCGCTGTTCCTGCACTGTTGCTTCTGGATACGTAGCTCAACTGAGTACCAAGGGGCCGACGGGGCAGATCTGTTACGGGATCGTTGTTTGGTCTGAACTAGTTCCGAGGCTGCAGAGCTTACCCAGTCATAGTATTGGGATATCGCAATGTTGGGATCAGTGGATAACAACGGGGTGGTATCGGTGAGGTTTGATTCTAACCTAGAGGTATCTATGTCGTCCCATGCCAAATAGGGTTGGCGGGGGTTAGGGCATGATTTGCCTGCAGGAGAATCCTGTACTGACAATGATGCCAGAATAAGATGGTGGTCAGTCCAGGTCAGAGGAAGTATTTGGGTGACTTGTAGGCCCACTGTATTAGTGAATATGCCATCCAAGGTGTGGCCTCCATCATGCGTGGGAGATGTAACCAGTGGGTGAAGGCCAAAAGTGGTCATATCTGCTAGAAGAGTAGCCGTATCGGGATTTTCTGGTAAATCAAAATGAAAATTAAAATCACCCAGGATCGTGAGAGAGTTGTCAAGGGCGGATACTTCCAATGTAGATCTAAGATCTGAAATGAATTCATTCCTGGGCCCCGGAGGGCGGTATAAAAGGATACCTTTAAATGTGTAGGTTGGGAACAGATTGATGGCGAATTCTAGGGCTTCACAAGAGGATCGGGTGATCGTTTTGGTCCTGACGGAAAAAGTATCACGTGCAATAATGGCAATGCCACCACCTTTTTTCTTGAGTTGTCTGTCCAGTCTGTATATAACGAACCCGCTAGGTACAGCAATCATTAAGTTAGGATTGGACGCTTCATCCATCCAGGTTTCAGTTATGAAGAGTAGGTCTATTTTGTGGTCACTGATCGGCTCATGGATGTCCTGGCGATGTTTACCTGCTGAACGGACATTGGAGAAGGCAATAGTGTAAGATTTCATATTACAGGGGGCATGGTATAGGTAGAAGGTATAGGGGCTTTACAGCCCCAGCAGCGTGAGACCGGGCTTGTAAGCAAGGAATAGGGATTTGAGATAGTACAAGCCTGAAGGATCGGAGGACGTAACTGCCGAAGCTGGAGGGAGATGTAATAACCTCCTGGTGGCAGAGGGTGAGAGCCAGGGGGGTTGGCCCTAGGCCCGGGCAAGGCGCGGATGGGCGCAGACGGGCTTGCCTTTGGAGCGCCTTCGGAGCGCCGCCGGCACGCCAACTGCGCCCGCCCGCTGCGCAGTCGGGTAAGTCCCTTGCTTATATTCATGGTAAAAGGGGCGTAGGAGGGTGGGAGGCGCGCCGAGCAATCCGGCCAGCCTTCCCAATCAAAAATGGCGCCTAAAGTTATGCTCAGGGGTTCCCAGCGCCTGGTAATAGCGGCGTGGTGGGATGTAGATGAGCCTCGGTGATGTAATCTCGTCTCGAGGTAAGGGCAGGAATTAAAAACTATTGCTTTGCAATAGTCTTTGCATTGCTTAGCAATAGTCTGTGCATTGCTTTGCAATAATCTGTGCATTGCTTTGCAATAGTCTCTGTGCATTGCTTTGCAATAGCCTCTGTGCATTGCTTTGCAATAGCCTCTGTGCATTGCTTTGCAATAGCCTCTGTGCATTGCTTCGCAATAGTCTGTGCATTGCTTTGCAATAGTCTCTATGCATTGCTTTGCAATAGTCTGTGCATTGCTTTGCAATAATCTATGCATTGCTTTGCAATAGTCTCTTTGCATTGCTTTGCAATAGTCTGTGCATTGCTTTGCAATAGTCTCTGCATTGCTTTGCAATAGTCTTTGCATTGCTTTGCAATAGTCTGTGCATTGCTTTGCAATAGTCTCTGTGCATTGCTTCGCAATATTCTGTGCATTGCTTTGCAATAGTCTCTGTGCATTGCTTTGCAATAGTCTCTGCATTGCTTTGCAATAGTCTTTGCATTGCTTTGCAATAGTCTGTGCATTGCTTTGCAATAGTCTGTGCATTGCTTTGCAATAGTCTGTGCATTGCTTTGCAATAGTCTCTTTGCATTGCTTTACAATAGTCTCTTTGCATTGCTTTACAATAGTCTCTTTGCATTGCTTTGCAATAGTCTGTGCATTGCTTTGCAATAGTCTCTTTGCCTTCCTTTGCAATAGTCTCTATGCATTGCTTTGCAATAGTCTCTATGCATTGCTTTGCAATAGTCTGTGCATTGCTTTGCAATAATCTATGCATTGCTTTGCAATAGTCTCTTTGCATTGCTTTGCAATGGTCTGTGCATTGCTTTGCAATAGTCTTTGCATTGCTTTGCAATAGTCTGTGCATTGCTTTGCAATAGTCTCTGCATTGCTTTGCAATAGTCTTTGCATTGCTTTGCAATAGTCTGTGCATTGCTTTGCAATAGTCTCTGTGCATTGCTTTGCAATATTCTGTGCATTGCTTTGCAATAGTCTTTGCATTGCTTTGCAATAGTCTGTGCATTGCTTTGCAATAGTCTGTGCATTGCTTTGCAATAGTCTGTGCATTGCTTTGCAATAGTCTCTTTGCATTGCTTTACAATAGTCTCTTTGCATTGCTTTGCAATAGTCTCTTTGCATTGCTTTGCAATAGTCTGTGCATTGCTTTGCAATAGTCTCTTTGCCTTGCTTTGCAATAGTCTCTATGCATTGCTTTGCAATAGTCTCTATGCATTGCTTTGCAATAGTCTGTGCATTGCTTTGCAATAATCTATGCATTGCTTTGCAATAGTCTCTTTGCATTGCTTTGCAATAGTCTGTGCATTGCTTTGCAATAGTCTTTGCATTGCTTTGCAATAGTCTGTGCATTGCTTTGCAATAATCTGTGCATTGCTTTGCAATAGTCTCTGTGCATTGCTTTGCAATAGCCTCTGTGCAATGCTTTGCATTAGTCTCTGTGCATTGCTTTGCAATAGCCTCTGTGCATTGCTTTGCAATAGCCTCTGTGCATTGCTTTGCAATAGCCTCTGTGCATTGCTTCGGAATAGTCTGTGCATTGCTTTGCAATAGTCTCTATGCATTGCTTTGCAATAGTCTGTGCATTGCTTTGCAATAATCTATGCATTGCTTTGCAATAGTCTCTTTGCATTGCTTTGCAATAGTCTGTGCATTGCTTTGCAATAGTCTCTGCATTGCTTTGCAATAGTCTTTGCATTGCTTTGCAATAGTCTGTGCATTGCTTTGCAATAGTCTCGGTGCATTGCTTTGCAATATTCTGTGCATTGCTTTGCAATAGTCTCTGTGCATTGCTTTGCAATAGTCTCTGCATTGCTTTGCAATAGTCTTTGCATTGCTTTGCAATAGTCTGTGCATTGCTTTGCAATAGTCTGTGCATTGCTTTGCAATAGTCTCTTTGCATTGCTTTACAATAGTCTCTTTGCATTGCTTTGCAATAGTCTGTGCATTGCTTTGCAATAGTCTGTGCATTGCTTTGCAATAGTCTCTTTGCCTTGCTTTGCAATAGTCTCTATGCATTGCTTTGCAATAGTCTCTATGCATTGCTTTGCAATAGTCTGTGCATTGCTTTGCAATAATCTATGCATTGCTTTGCAAGAGTCTCTTTGCATTCCTTTGCAATAGTCTGTGCATTGCTTTGCAATAGTCTCTGCATTGCTTTGCAATAGTCTTTGAATTGCTTTGCAATAGTCTGTGCATTGCTTTGCAATAGTCTCTGTGCATTGCTTTGCAATATTCTGTGCATTGCTTTGCAATAGTCACTGTGCATTGCTTTGCAATAGTCTCTGCATTGCTTTGCAATAGTCTTTGCATTGCTTTGCAATAGTCTGTGCATTGCTTTGCAATAGTCTGTGCATTGCTTTGCAATAGTCTCTTTGCATTGCTTTACAATAGTCTCTTTGCATTGCTTTGCAATAGTCTGTGCATTGCTTTGCAATAGTCTGTGCATTGCTTTGCAATAGTCTCTATGCCTTGCTTTGCAATAGTCTGTGCATTGCTTTGCACTAATCTGTGCATTGCTTTGCAATAGTCTCTTTGCTTTGCTTTGCAATAGTCTGTGCATTACTTTGCAATAGTCTGTGCATTGCTTTGCAATAGTCTCTGTGCATTGCTTTAAAATAGTCTCTGTGCATTGCTTTGCAATAGTCTCTGTGCATTGCTTTGTAATAGTATGTGCATTGCTTTGCAATAGTCTCTATGCATTGCTTTACAATAGCCTCCGTGCATTGCTTTGCAATAGTCTCTGCATTGCTTTGCAATAGTCTGTGCATTGCTTTGCAATAGTCTCTGTGCATTGGTTTGCAATAGTCTGTGCATTGCTTTGCAATAGTCTGTGCATTGCTTTGCAATAGTCTGTGCAATGCTTTGCAATAGTCTGTGCATTGCTTTGCAATAGTCTCCGTGCATTGCTTTGCAATAGCCTCTGTGCATTGCTTTGCAATAGTCTGTGCATTGCTTTGCAATAGTCTCTGTGCATTGCTTTGCAATAGTCTCTGTGCATTGCTTTGCAATAGTCTGTGCATTGCTTTGTAATAGTCTCTGTGCATTGCTTTGCAATAGTCTGTGCATTGCTTTGCAATAGTCTGTGCATTGCTTTGCAAAAGTCTCCGTGCATTGCTTTGCAATAATCTCTGTGCATTGCATTGCAATAGTCTGTGCATTGCTTTGTAATAGTCTCTGTGCATTGCTTTGCAATAGTCTGTGCATTGCTTTGCAATAGTCATTTTGCATTGCTTTGCAATAGTCTTGTTGCATTGCTTTGCAATAGTTTGTGCATTGCTTTGCAATAGTCTCTGCATTGCTTCGCAATAGTCTCTTTGCATTGCGTTGCAATAGTCTGTGCATTGCTTTGCAATAGTCTGTGCAATAGTCTGTGCATTGCTTTGCAATAGTCTCTGTGCATCGGTTTGCAATAGTCTGTGCATTGCTTTGCAATAGTCTGTGCATTGCTTTGCAATAGTCTGTGCATTGCTTTGCAATAGTCTCTGTGCATTGCTTTGCAATAGTCTCTGTGCATTGCTTTGCAATAGCCTCTGTGCATTGCTTTGCAATAGTCTGTGCATTGCTTTGCAATAGTCTCTGTGCATTGCTTTGCAATAGTCTGTGCATTGCTTTGCAATAGTCTCTGTGCATTGCTTTGCAATAGCCTCTGTGCATTGCTTTGCAATAGTCTGTGCATTGCTTTGTAATAGTCTCTGTGCATTGCTTTGCAATAGTCTCTGTGCATTGCTTTGCAATAGTCTGTGCATTGCTTTGCAATAGTCTGTGCATTGCTTTGCAATAGTCTCTGTGCATTGCTTTGCAATAGTCTCTGTGCATTGCGTTGCAATAGTCTGTGCATTGCTTTGCAATAGTCTCTGTGCATTGCTTTGCAATAGTCTGTGCATTGCTTTGCAATAGTCTCTGTGCATTGCTTTGCAATAGCCTCTGTGCATTGCTTTGCAATAGTCTGTGCATTGCTTTGCAATAGTCTCTGTGCATTGCTTTGCAATAGTCTGTGCATTGCTTTGCAATAGTCTGTGCATTGCTTTGCAATAGTCTCTTTGCATTGCTTTGCAATAGTCTCTTTGCATTGCTTTGCAATAGTCTGTGCATTGCTTTGCAATAGTCTCTGCATTGCTTTGCAATAGTCTCTTTGCATTGCTTTGCAATAGTCTCTTTGCATTGCTTTGCAATAGTCTGTGCATTGCTTTGCAATAGTCTGTCCATTGCTTTGCAATAGTCTCTGTGCATTGCTTTGCAATAGTCTCTGTGCATTGCTTTGCAACAGTCTGTGCATTGCTTTGCAATAGTCTCTTTGCATTGCTTTGCAATAGTCTCTTTGCATTGCTTTGCAATAATCTGTGCATTGCTTTGCAATAGTCTCTGCATTGCTTTGCAATAGTCTCTTTGCATTGCTTTGCAATAGTCTCTTTGCATTGCTTTGCAATAGTCTGTGCATTGCTTTGCAATAGTCTGTGCATTGCTTTGCAATAGTCTCTGTGCATTGCTTTGCAATAGTCTCTGTGCATTGCTTTGCAACAGTCTGTGCATTGCTTTGCAATAGTCTCTATGCATTGCTTTACAATAGCCTCTGTGCATTGCTTTGCAATAGTCTATGCATTGCTTTGCAATAGTCTGTGCATTGCTTTGCAATAGTCTCTGTGCATTGCTTTGCAATAGTCTGTACATTGCTTTGCAATAGTCTGTGCATTGCTTTGCAATAGTCTGTGCATTGCTTTGCAATAGTCTGTGCATTGCTTTGCAATAGTCTGTGCATTGCTTTGCAATAGCCTCTGTGCATTGCTTTGCAATAGTCTGTGCATTGCTTTGCAATAGTCTCTGTGCATTACTTTGCAATAGTCTCTGTGCATTGCTTTGCAATAGTCTGTGCATTGCTTTGCAATAGCCTGTGCATTGCTTTGCAATAGTCTCTGTGCATTGCGTTGCAATAGTCTCTGTGCATTGCGTTGCAATAGTCTGTGCATTGCTTTGCAATAGTCTCTGTGCATTGCTTTGCAATAGTCTGTGCATTGCTTTGCAATAGTCTCTTTGCATTGCTTTGCAATAGTCTCTTTGCATTGCTTTGCAATAGTCTGTGCATTGCTTTGCAATAGTCTCTGCATTGCTCCGCAATAGTCTCTTTGCATTGCGTTGCAATAGTCTGTGCATTGCTTTGCAATAGTCTGTGCATTGCTTTGCAATATTCTGTGCATTGCTTTGCAATAGTCTCTTTGCATTGCTTTGCAATAGTCTGCATTGCTTTGCAATAGTCTGTGCATTGCTTTGCAATAGTCTCTTTGCATTGCTTTTCAATAGTCTGTGGCAATAGTCTGTGCATTGCTTTGCGATAATCTGTGCATTGCTTTGCAATAGTCTTTTTGCATTGCTTTGAAATAGTCTGTGCATTGCTTTGAAATAGTCTCTATGCATTGCTTTACAATAGCCTCTGTGCATTTCTTTGCAATAGTCTATGCATTGCTTTGCAATAGTCTGTGCATTGCTTTGCAATAGTCCCTGTGCATTGCTTTGCAATAGTCTCTGTGCATTGCTTTGCAATAGTCTCTGTGCATTGCTTTGCAACAGTCTGTGCATTGCTTTGCAGTAGTCTCTATGCATTGCTTTACAATAGCCTCTGTGCATTGCTTTGCAATAGTCTATGCATTGCTTTGCAATAGTCTGTGCATTGCTTTGCAATAGTCTCTGTGCATTGCTTTGCAATAGTCTGTACATTGCTTTGCAATAGTCTGTGCATTGCTTTGCAATAGTCTGTGCATTGCTTTGCAATAGTCTGTGCATTGCTTTGCAATAGTCTGTGCATTGCTTTGCAATAGTCTCTGTGCATTGCTTTGCAATAGCCTCTGTGCATTGCTTTGCGATAGTCTATGCATTGCTTTGCAATAGTCTCTGTGCATTGCTTTGCAATAGTCTCTGTGCATTGCTTTGCAATAGTCTGTGCATTGCTTTGCAATAGTCTGTGCATTGCTTTGCAATAGTCTCTGTGCATTGCGTTGCAATAGTCTCTGTGCATTGCGTTGCAATAGTCTGTGCATTGCTTTGCAATAGACTCTGTGCATTGCTTTGCAATAGTCTGTGCATTGCTTTGCAATAGTCTCTTTGCATTGCTTTGCAATAGTCTCTTTGCATTGCTTTGCAATAGTCTGTGCATTGCTTTGCAATAGTCTCTGCATTGCTCCGCAATAGTCTCTTTGCATTGCGTTGCAATAGTCTGTGCATTGCTTTGCAATAGTCTGTGCATTGCTTTGCAATATTCTGTGCATTGCTTTGCAATAGTCTCTTTGCATTGCTTTGCAATAGTCTGCATTGCTTTGCAATAGTCTGTGCATTGCTTAGCAATAGTCTCTTTGCATTGCTTTTCAATAGTCTGTGGCAATAGTCTGTGCATTGCTTTGCGATAATCTGTGCATTGCTTTGCAATAGTCTTTTTGCATTGCTTTGCAATAGTCTGTGCATTGCTTTGAAATAGTCTCTATGCATTGCTTTACAATAGCCTCTGTGCATTTCTTTGCAATAGTCTATGCATTGCTTTGCAATAGTCTGTGCATTGCTTTGCAATAGTCCCCGTGCATTGGTTTGCAATAGTCTGTGCATTGCTTTGCAATAGTCTGTGCATTGCTTTGCAATAATCTGTGCATTGCTTTGCAATAGTCTCTTTGCATTGCTTTGCAATAGTCTCTGTGCATTGCTTTGCAATAGTGTGTGCATTGCTTTGCAATAGTCTGTGCATTGCTTTGCAATAGTCTCTGTGCATTGCTTTGCAATAGCCTCTGTGCATTGCTTTGCAATAGTCTGTGCATTGCTTTGCAATAGTCTCTGTGCATTGCTTTGCAATAGTCTGTGCATTGCTTTGCAATAGTCTATGCATTGTTTTGCAATAGCCTCTGTGCATTGCTTTGCAATAGTCTCTGTGCATTGCTTTGCAACAGTCTCTGTGCATTACTTTGCAATAGTCTGTGCATTGTTTTGCAATAATCTGTGCATTGCTTTGCAATAGTCTCTTTGCATTGCTTTGCAATAGTCATTTTGCATTGCTTTGCAATAGTCTCGTTGCATTGCTTTGCAATAGTTTGTGCATTGCTTTGTAATAGTCTCTGCATTGCTTCGCAATAGTCTCTTTGCATTGCGTTGCAATAGTCTGTGCATTGCTTTGCAAAAGTCTGTGCATTGCTTTGCAATAATCTGTGCATTGCTTTGCAATAGTCTCTTTGCATTGCTTAGCAATAGTCTGTGCATTGCTTTGCAATAGTCTGTGCATTGCTTTGCAATAGTCTCTTTGCATTGCTTTGCAATAGTCTGTGCATTGCTTTGCAATAGTCTGTGCATTGCTTTGCAATAATCTGTGCATTGCTTTGCAATAGTCTCTTTGCATTGCTTTGCAATAGTCTGTGCATTGCTTTGCAATAGTCTGTGCATTGCCTTGCAATAGTCTCTTTGCATTGCTTTGCAATAGCCTCTGTGTATTGCTTTGCAATAGTCTCTGTGCATTGCTTTGCAATAGTCTGTGCATTGCTTTGCAATAGTCTCTTTGCCTTGCTTTGCAATAGTCTCTTTGCATTGCTTTGCAATAGTCTCTGTGCATTGCATTGCAATAGTCTGTGCATTGCTTTGTAATAGTCTCTGTGCATTGCTTTGCAATAGTCTGTGCATTGCTTTGCAATAGTCATTTTGCATTGCTTTGCAATAGTCTCGTTGCATTGCTTTGCAATAGTTTGTGCATTGCTTTGCAATAGTCTCTGCATTGCTTCGCAATAGTCTCTTTGCATTGCGTTGCAATAGTCTGTGCATTGCTTTGCAATAGTCTGTGCAATAGTCTGTGCATTGCTTTGCAATAGTCTCTGTGCATTGGTTTGCAATAGTCTGTGCATTGCTTTGCAATAGTCTGTGCATTGCTTTGCAATAGTCTGTGCATTGCTTTGCAATAGTCTCTGTGCATTGCTTTGCAATAGCCTCTGTGCATTGCTTTGCAATAGTCTGTGCATTGCTTTGCAATAGTCTCTGTGCATTGCTTTGCAATAGTCTGTGCATTGCTTTGCGATAGTCTCTGTGCATTGCTTTGCAATAGCCTCTGTGCATTGCTTTGCAATAGTCTGTGCATTGCTTTGTAATAGTCTCTGTGCATTGCTTTGCAATAGTCTCTGTGCATTGCGTTGCAATAGTCTGTGCATTGCTTTGCAATAGTCTGTGCATTGCTTTGCAATAGTCTCTGTGCATTGCTTTGCAATAGTCTCTGTGCATTGCGTTGCAATAGTCTGTGCATTGCTTTGCAATAGTCTCTGTGCATTGCTTTGCAATAGTCTGTGCATTGCTTTGCAATAGTCTCTGTGCATTGCTTTGCAATAGCCTCTGTGCATTGCTTTGCAATAGTCTGTGCATTGCTTTGCAATAGTCTCTGTGCATTGCTTTGCAATAGTCTGTGCATTGCTTTGCAATAGTCTGTGCATTGCTTTGCAATAGTCTCTTTGCATTGCTTTGCAATAGTCTCTTTGCATTGCTTTGCAATAGTCTGTGCATTGCTTTGCAATAGTCTCTGCATTGCTTTGCAATAGTCTCTTTGCATTGCTTTGCAATAGTCTCTTTGCATTGCTTTGCAATAGTCTGTGCATTGCTTTGCAATAGTCTGTGCATTGCTTTGCAATAGTCTCTGTGCATTGCTTTGCAATAGTCTCTGTGCATTGCTTTGCAACAGTCTGTGCATTGCTTTGCAATAGTCTCTTTGCATTGCTTTGCAATAGTCTCTTTGCATTGCTTTGCAATAGTCTGTGCATTGCTTTGCAATAGTCTCTGCATTGCTTTGCAATAGTCTCTTTGCATTGCTTTGCAATAGTCTCTTTGCATTGCTTTGCAATAGTCTGTGCATTGCTTTGCAATAGTCTGTGCATTGCTTTGCAATAGTCTCTGTGCATTGCTTTGCAACAGTCTGTGCATTGCTTTGCAATAGTCTCTATGCATTGCTTTACAATAGCCTCTGTGCATTGCTTTGCAATAGTCTATGCATTGCTTTGCAATAGTCTGTGCATTGCTTTGCAATAGTCTCTGTGCATTGCTTTGCAATAGTCTGTACATTGCTTTGCAATAGTCTGTGCATTGCTTTGCAATAGTCTGTGCATTGCTTTGCAATAGCCTCTGTGCATTGCTTTGCAATAGTCTGTGCATTGCTTTGCAATAGTCTCTGTGCATTGCTTTGCAATAGCCTCTGTGCATTGCTTTGCAATAGTCTGTGCATTGCTTTGCAATAGTCTCTGTGCATTGCTTTGCAATAGTCTGTGCATTGCTTTGCAATAGTCTGTGCATTGCTTTGCAATAGTCTCTTTGCATTGCTTTGCAATAGTCTCTTTGCATTGCTTTGCAATAGTCTGTGCATTGCTTTGCAATAGTCTCTGCATTGCTTTGCAATAGTCTCTTTGCATTGCTTTGCAATAGTCTCTTTGCATTGCTTTGCAATAGTCTGTGCATTGCTTTGCAATAGTCTGTGCATTGCTTTGCAATAGTCTCTGTGCATTGCTTTGCAATAGTCTCTGTGCATTGCTTTGCAACAGTCTGTGCATTGCTTTGCAATAGTCTCTTTGCATTGCTTTGCAATAGTCTCTTTGCATTGCTTTGCAATAGTCTGTGCATTGCTTTGCAATAGTCTCTGCATTGCTTTGCAATAGTCTCTTTGCATTGCTTTGCAATAGTCTCTTTGCATTGCTTTGCAATAGTCTGTGCATTGCTTTGCAATAGTCTGTGCATTGCTTTGCAATAGTCTCTGTGCATTGCTTTGCAACAGTCTGTGCATTGCTTTGCAATAGTCTCTATGCATTGCTTTACAATAGCCTCTGTGCATTGCTTTGCAATAGTCTATGCATTGCTTTGCAATAGTCTGTGCATTGCTTTGCAATAGTCTCTGTGCATTGCTTTGCAATAGTCTGTACATTGCTTTGCAATAGTCTGTGCATTGCTTTGCAATAGTCTGTGCATTGCTTTGCAATAGCCTCTGTGCATTGCTTTGCAATAGTCTGTGCATTGCTTTGCAATAGTCTCTGTGCATTGCTTTGCAATAGCCTCTGTGCATTGCTTTGCAATAGTCTGTGCATTGCTTTGCAATAGTCTCTGTGCATTACTTTGCAATAGTCTCTGTGCATTGCTTTGCAATAGTCTGTGCATTGCTTTGCAATAGCCTGTGCATTGCTTTGCAATAGTCTCTGTGCATTGCGTTGCAATAGTCTCTGTGCATTGCGTTGCAATAGTCTGTGCATTGCTTTGCAATAGTCTCTGTGCATTGCTTTGCAATAGTCTGTGCATTGCTTTGCAATAGTCTCTTTGCATTGCTTTGCAATAGTCTCTTTGCATTGCTTTGCAATAGTCTGTGCATTGCTTTGCAATAGTCTGTGCATTGCTTTGCAATATTCTGTGCATTGCGTTGCAATAGTCTGTGCATTGCTTTGCAATAGTCTGTGCATTGCTTTGCAATATTCTGTGCATTGCTTTGCAATAGTCTCTTTGCATTGCTTTGCAATAGTCTGCATTGCTTTGCAATAGTCTGTGCATTGCTTTGCAATAGTCTCTTTGCATTGCTTTTCAATAGTCTGTGGCAATAGTCTGTGCATTGCTTTGCGATAATCTGTGCATTGCTTTGCAATAGTCTTTTTGCATTGCTTTGCAATAGTCTGTGCATTGCTTTGAAATAGTCTCTATGCATTGCTTTACAATAGCCTCTGTGCATTTCTTTGCAATAGTCTATGCATTGCTTTGCAATAGTCTGTGCATTGCTTTGCAATAGTCCCTGTGCATTGCTTTGCAATAGTCTCTGTGCATTGCTTTGCAATAGTCTCTGTGCATTGCTTTGCAACAGTCTGTGCATTGCTTTGCACTAGTCTCTATGCATTGCTTTACAATAGCCTCTGTGCATTGCTTTGCAATAGTCTATGCATTGCTTTGCAATAGTCTGTGCATTGCTTTGCAATAGTCTCTGTGCATTGCTTTGCAATAGTCTGTACATTGCTTTGCAATAGTCTGTGCATTGCTTTGCAATAGTCTGTGCATTGCTTTGCAATAGTCTGTGCATTGCTTTGCAATAGTCTGTGCATTGCTTTGCAATAGTCTCTGTGCATTGCTTTGCAATAGCCTCTGTGCATTGCTTTGCGATAGTCTATGCATTGCTTTGCAATAGTCTCTGTGCATTGCTTTGCAATAGTCTCTGTGCATTGCTTTGCAATAGTCTGTGCATTGCTTTGCAATAGTCTGTGCATTGCTTTGCAATAGTCTCTGTGCATTGCGTTGCAATAGTCTCTGTGCATTGCGTTGCAATAGTCTGTGCATTGCTTTGCAATAGACTCTGTGCATTGCTTTGCAATAGTCTGTGCATTGCTTTGCAATAGTCTCTTTGCATTGCTTTGCAATAGTCTCTTTGCATTGCTTTGCAATAGTCTGTGCATTGCTTTGCAATAGTCTCTGCATTGCTCCGCAATAGTCTCTTTGCATTGCGTTGCAATAGTCTGTGCATTGCTTTGCAATAGTCTGTGCATTGCTTTGCAATATTCTGTGCATTGCTTTGCAATAGTCTCTTTGCATTGCTTTGCAATAGTCTGCATTGCTTTGCAATAGTCTGTGCATTGCTTAGCAATAGTCTCTTTGCATTGCTTTTCAATAGTCTGTGGCAATAGTCTATGCATTGCTTTGCGATAATCTGTGCATTGCTTTGCAATAGTCTTTTTGCATTGCTTTGCAATAGTCTGTGCATTGCTTTGAAATAGTCTCTATGCATTGCTTTACAATAGCCTCTGTGCATTTCTTTGCAATAGTCTATGCATTGCTTTGCAATAGTCTGTGCATTGCTTTGCAATAGTCCCCGTGCATTGGTTTGCAATAGTCTGTGCATTGCTTTGCAATAGTCTGTGCATTGCTTTGCAATAATCTGTGCATTGCTTTGCAATAGTCTCTTTGCATTGCTTTGCAATAGTCTCTGTGCATTGCTTTGCAATAGTCTGTGCATTGCTTTGCAATAGTCTGTGCATTGCTTTGCAATAGTCTCTGTGCATTGCTTTGCAATAGCCTCTGTGCATTGCTTTGCAATAGTCTGTGCATTGCTTTGCAATAGTCTCTTTGCATTGCTTTGCAATAGTCTGTGCATTGCTTTGCAATAGTCTATGCATTGTTTTGCAATAGTCTCTGTGCATTGCTTTGCAATAGTCTCTGTGCATTGCTTTGCAACAGTCTCTGTGCATTACTTTGCAATAGTCTGTGCATTGTTTTGCAATAATCTGTGCATTACTTTGCAATAGTCTCTTTGCATTGCTTTGCAATAGTCATTTTGAATTGCTTTGCAATAGTCTCGTTGCATTGCTTTGCAATAGTTTGTCCATTGCTTTGTAATAGTCTCTGCATTGCTTCGCAATAGTCTCTTTGCATTGCGTTGCAATAGTCTGTGCATTGCTTTGCAATAGTCTGTGCATTGCTTTGCAATAATCTGTGCATTGCTTTGCAATAGTCTCTTTGCATTGCTTTGCAATAGTCTGTGCATTGCTTTGCAATAGTCTGTGCATTGCTTTGCAATAGTCTCTTTGCATTGCTTTGCAATAGTCTGTGCATTGCTTTGCAATAGTCTGTGCATTGCCTTGCAATAGTCTCTTTGCATTGCTTTGCAATAGCCTCTGTGTATTGCTTTGCAATAGTCTCTGTGCATTGCTTTGCAATAGTCTGTGCATTGCTTTGCAATAGTCTCTTTGCCTTGCTTTGCAATAGTCTCTTTGCATTGCTTTGCAATAGTCTGTGCATTGCTTTGCAATAGTCTCTGTGCATTGCGTTGCAATAGTCTCTGTGCATTGCGTTGCAATAGTCTGTGCATTGCTTTGCAATAGTCTCTGTGCATTGCTTTGCAATAGTCTGTGCATTGCTTTGCAATAGTCTCTTTGCATTGCTTTGCAATAGTCTCTTTGCATTGCTTTGCAATAGTCTGTGCATTGCTTTGCAATAGTCTCTGCATTGCTCCGCAATAGTCTCTTTGCATTGCGTTGCAATAGTCTGTGCATTGCTTTGCAATAGTCTGTGCATTGCTTTGCAATATTCTGTGCATTGCTTTGCAATAGTCTCTTTGCATTGCTTTGCAATAGTCTGCATTGCTTTGCAATAGTCTGTGCATTGCTTAGCAATAGTCTCTTTGCATTGCTTTTCAATAGTCTGTGGCAATAGTCTATGCATTGCTTTGTGATAATCTGTGCATTGCTTTGCAATAGTCTGTGCATTGCTTTGAAATAGTCTCTATGCATTGCTTTACAATAGCCTCTGTGCATTTCTTTGCAATAGTCTATGCATTGCTTTGCAATAGTCTGTGCATTGCTTTGCAATAGTCCCCGTGCATTGGTTTGCAATAGTCTGTGCATTGCTTTGCAATAGTCTGTGCATTGCTTTGCAATAATCTGTGCATTGCTTTGCAATAGTCTCTTTGCATTGCTTTGCAATAGTCTCTGTGCATTGCTTTGCAATAGTATGTGCATTGCTTTGCAATAGTCTGTGCATTGCTTTGCAATAGTCTCTGTGCATTGCTTTGCAATAGCCTCTGTGCATTGCTTTGCAATAGTCTGTGCATTGCTTTGCAATAGTCTCTGTGCATTGCTTTGCAATAGTCTGTGCATTGCTTTGCAATAGTCTATGCATTGTTTTGCAATAGTCTCTGTGCATTGCTTTGCAATAGTCTCTGTGCATTGCTTTGCAACAGTCTCTGTGCATTACTTTGCAATAGTCTGTGCATTGTTTTGCAATAATCTGTGCATTGCTTTGCAATAGTCTCTTTGCATTGCTTTGCAATAGTCATTTTGCATTGCTTTGCAATAGTCTCGTTGCATTGCTTTGCAATAGTTTGTGCATTGCTTTGTAATAGTCTCTGCATTGCTTCGCAATAGTCTCTTTGCATTGCGTTGCAATAGTCTGTGCATTGCTTTGCAATAGTCTGTGCATTGCTTTGCAATAATCTGTGCATTGCTTTGCAATAGTCTCTTTGCATTGCTTTGCAATAGTCTGTGCATTGCTTTGCAATAGTCTGTGCATTGCTTTGCAATAGTCTCTTTGCATTGCTTTGCAATAGTCTGTGCATTGCTTTGCAATAGTCTGTGCATTGCTTTGCAATAATCTGTGCATTGCTTTGCAATAGTCTCTTTGCATTGCTTTGCAATAGTCTGTGCATTGCTTTGCAATAGTCTGTGCATTGCCTTGCAATAGTCTCTTTGCATTGCTTTGCAATAGCCTCTGTGTATTGCTTTGCAATAGTCTCTGTGCATTGATTTGCAATAGTCTGTGCATTGCTTTGCAATAGTCTCTTTGCCTTGCTTTGCAATAGTCTCTTTGCATTGCTTTGCAATAGTCTGTGCATTGCTTTGCAATAGTCTGTGCATTGCTTTGCAAAAGTCTGTGCATTGCTTTGCAATAGTCTCTGTGCATTGCTTTGCAATAGTCTGTGCATTGCTTTGCAATAATCTCTTTGCATTGCTTTGCAATAGTCTGTTCATTGCTTTGCAATAGTCTGTGCATTGCAACAGTCTCTTTGCATTGCTTTGCAATAGCCTCTGTGCATTGCTTTGCAATAGTCTGTGCATTGCTTTGCAATAGTCTATGCATTGCTTTGCAATAGTCTGTGCATTGCTTTGCAATAGTCTCTGTGCATTGCTTTGCAATAATCTGTGCATTGCTTTGCAATAGTCTATGCATTGTTTTGCAATAGTCTCTGTGCATTGCTTTGCAATAGTCTCTGTGCATTGCTTTGCAACAGTCTCTGTGCATTACTTTGCAATAGTCTGTGCATTGTTTTGCAATAATCTGTGCATTGCTTTGCAATAGTCTCTTTGCATTGCTTTGCAATAGTCTGTGCATTGCTTTGCAATAGTCTGTGCATTGCTTTGCAATAGTCTCTTTGCATTGCTTTGCAATAGCCTCTGTGCATTGCTTTGCAATAGTCTCTGTGCATTGCTTTGCAATAGTCTGGGCATTACTTTGCAATAGTCTCTTTGCATTGCTTTGCAATAGTCTCTTTGCATTGATTTGCAATAGTCTGTGCATTGCTTTGCAATAGTCTGTGCATTGCTTTGCAATAGTCTCTTTGCATTGCGTTGCAATTGTCTGTGCATTGCTTTGCAATAGTCTGTGCATTGCTTTGCAATAGTCTGTGCATTGCTTTGTAATAGTCTGTGCATTGCTTTGCAATAGTCTCTTTGCATTGCTTTGCAATAGTCTGTGGCAATAGTCTATGCATTGCTTTGCCATAATCTGTGCATTGCTTTGCAATAGTCTTTTTGCATTGCTTTGCAATAGTCTGTGCATTGCTTTGCAATAGTCAGTGCATTGCTTTGCAATAGTCTGTGCATTGCTTTGAAATAGTCTCTATGCATTGCTTTACAATAGCCTCTGTGCATTTCTTTGCAATAGTCTATGCATTGCTTTGCAATAGTCTGTGCATTGCTTTGCAATAATCTGTGCATTGCTTTGCAATAGTCTCTTTGCATTGCTTTGCAATAGTCTCTGTGCATTGCTTTGCAATAGTCTGTGCATTGCTTTGCATTAGTCTGTGCATTGCTTTGCAATAGTCTCTGTGCATTGCTTTGCAATAGCCTCTGTGCATTGCTTTGCAATAGTCTGTGCATTGCTTTGCAATAGTCTCTGTGCATTGCTTTGCAATAGTCTGTGCATTGCTTTGCAATAGTCTGTGCATTGTTTTGCAATAGTCTCTGTGCATTGCTTTGCAATAGTCTCTGTGCATTGCTTTGCAATAGTCTCTGTGCATTACTTTGCAATAGTCTGTGCATTGTTTTGCAATAATCTGTGCATTGCTTTGCAATAGTCTCTTTGCATTGCTTTGCAATAGTCTGTGCATTGCTTTGCAATAGTCTCTTTGCATTGCTTTGCAATAGCCTCTGTGCATTGCTTTGCAATAGTCTCTGTGCATTGCTTTGCAATAGTCTGGGCATTACTTTGCAATAGTCTCTTTGCATTGCTTTGCAATAGTCTCTTTGCATTGCTTTGCAATAGTCTGTGTATTGCTTTGCAATAGTCTGTGCATTGCTTTGCAATAGTCTCTTTGCATTGCGTTGCAATTGTCTGTGCATTGCTTTGCAATAGTCTGCTCATTGCTTTGCAATAGTCTGTGCATTGCTTTGCAATAGTCTGTGCATTGCTTTGCAATAATCTGTGCATTGCTTTGCAATAGTCTCTTTGCATTGCTTTGCAATAGTCTGTGCATTGCTTTGCAGTAGTCTGTGCTTTGCTTTGCAATAGTCTCTTTGCATTGCTTTGCAATAGTCTGTGCATTACTTTGCAATAGTCTGTGCATTGCTTTGCAATAGTCTGTGCATTGCTTTGCAATAGTCTGTGCATTGCTTTGCAATAATCTGTGCATTGCTTTGCAATAGTCTCTTTGCAATAGTCTGCACATTGCTTTGCAATAGTCTGTGCATTGCTTTGCAATAGTCTCTTTGCATTGCTTTGCAATATCCTCTGTGCATTGCTTTGCAACAGTCTCTCTGTGCATTGCTTTGCAATAGTCTCTTTGCCTTGCTTTGCAATAGTCTCTTTGCATTGCTTTGCAATAGTCTGTGCATTGCTTTGCAATAGTCTGTGCATTGCTTTGCAAAAGTCTATGCATTGCATTGCAATAGTCTCTGCATTGCTTTGCAATAGTCTGTGCATTGCTTTGCAATAATCTCTTTGCATTGCTTTGCAATAGTCTGTTCATTGCTTTGCAATAGTCTGTGCATTGCTTTGCAACAGTCTCTTTGCATTGCTTTGCAATAGCCTCTGTGCATTGCTTTGCAATAGTCTGTGCATTGCTTTGCAATAGTCTATGCATTGCTTTGCAATAGTCTGTGCATTGCTTTGCAATAGTCTCTGTGCATTGGTTTGCAATAGTCTGTGCATTGCTTTGCAATAGTCTGTGCATTGCTTTGCAATAGTCTGTGCATTGCTTTGCAATAGTCTCTGTGCATTGCTTTGCAATAGCCTCTGTGCATTGCTTTGCAATAGTCTGTGCATTGCTTTGCAATAGTCTCTGTGCATTGCTTTGCAATAGTCTGTGCATTGCTTTGCAATAGTCTCTGTGCATTGCTTTGCAATAGCCTCTGTGCATTGCTTTGCAATAGTCTGTGCATTGCTTTGTAATAGTCTCTGTGCATTGCTTTGCAATAGTCTCTGTGCATTGCTTTGCAATAGTCTGTGCATTGCTTTGCAATAGTCTGTGCATTGCTTTGCAATAGTCTCTGTGCATTGCTTTGCAATAGTCTCTGTGCATTGCGTTGCAATAGTCTGTGCATTGCTTTGCAATAGTCTCTGTGCATTGCTTTGCAATAGTCTGTGCATTGCTTTGCAATAGTCTGTGCATTGCTTTGTAATAGTCTGTGCATTGCAATAGTCTGTGCATTGCTTTGCAATAGTCTGTGCATTGCTTTGCAATAGTCTCTTTGCATTGCTTTGCAATAGCCTCTGTGCATTGCTTTGCAATAGTCTGTGCATTGCTTTGCAATAGTCTGTGCATTGCTTTGCAATAGTCTCTGTGCATTGCTTTGCAATATTCTGTGCATTTCTTTGCAATAGTCTCTGTGTATTGCTTTGACATAGTCTGTGCATTGCTTTGCAATAGTCTGTGCATTGCTTTGCAATAGTCTCTTTGCATTGCTTTGCAATAGCCTCTGTGCATTGGTTTGCAATAGTCTGTGCATTGCTTTGCAACAGTCTGTGCATTGCTTTGCAATAGTCTCTGTGCATTGCTTTGCAATATTCTGTGCATTTCTTTGCAATAGTCTCTGTGTATTGCTTTGACATAGTCTGTGCATTGCTTTGCAATAGTCTCTGCATTTATTTATTTATTTATTTATTTATTAAAACATTTATATAGCGCGAACAAAGGCCCTAGGGCATCTCGGCGCTGAGGTTTCTGCAATGTATAACCATCAAGGGGACTGAAGTTTTATTGTATAAAAAGCCAGGTCTTAAGCTGTTTGCGAAACATCCAGAGAGAGGTACTCGTTTTAATGGTAAGTGGGACAGTATTCCACAGTTTCGGGGCAGCTACAAGGAATCTTCTATCACCCCACAATACTGATTTTGTGCGTGGTACCAGTAATTCCTGTAAAGAAGATGAACGCAACATTCTAGCAGGGCGGTAAGGGATGAGATTTTGGGTAAAGAAAGCAGGTCCGATATTATGTAAAGCTTTATATACCAGGCAAAGGGACTTGAATTCAATCCTCTTTCTCACCGGTAGCCAATGCAGCTGTCTTATGGTGGCTGACACTGACTGGTATTTTGGAATGCGCCCAAGTGGCCTGGCGGCAGCATTCTGAATGATTTGCATTTTTTGAAGCACCTTCTCTTGGGCGCCCAGGAACAGAGCGTTGCAGTAGTCTAAGGTGGATAGAACCAGGGAAGTGACCAGGGTTTTACCAGCATTTTCAGGTCGGAATGGCAAGATTTTTTTTATGAGCCGTAGTTTATGAAAGGCTGAGGAGGAGATCTGATTTGCATGAGGTAGGAAATTCAGGCGGTTATCGAACACCACCCCTAAGTTCCTCACCTTGTCGATCTGATCCGGGGGCTGGCCCATAGATGAAGGCCACCAGAGTGAGGGCCATTCCGGAGATAATTTGCCAAAAATGACAACTTCTGATTTGTCAGAATTTAATTTCAAGCAATTGGCAGCCATCCAGCTCCCAATTGCCTGCATGCCTTGATTGAAATTACTGGCAATCTTAGGCACATCATTCTTGACTGCTAGGACCAGCTGGGTGTCATCTGCATAGGAGGTAAGGCTCATCCCATGTGCCTTGATGACTCTGGCAAGGTCCGACACATAAATGTTAAATAAAGTCGGACTAAGGGATGAGCCTTGAGGAACTCCGCATGGCAGTGACAGAGGAGATGATTTGAAAGGTCCGATGGTAACCACCTGGGACCTTCCCGCCAGAAATGAAGCGATAAGTCCTCTGGCGTTCCCTCGGATGCCCAAGCCTCCGACACGATCGACCAAAGTGACATGGTCGACCGTGTCGAAGGCTGCCGATAGGTCCAGCAGAATAAGAACTGCTGTTCCTCCTTCATCCCGGATAGATCTAATATCATCCGCTGCCTTAACCAGGGCAGTCTCTGTTCCGTGGAATAGGCGGAAGCCGAACTGTGATTCATCCAGTAACCTATTTTCCTCGACAAAGGAGGATAGTTGAAGGTTCATGATTTTTTCAACTACTTTCGCTAGGAGAGGAAGACTAGCGATAGGACGATAACTTTTAGGTTCATCCTTGTCGAGGTTGGGTTTTTTAAGGAGGGGTTATACAAGGGTCTTTTTTAAAAACTCTGGGTAAATGCCCGTGCAGAACATAGAATTGCAGATCGCGGTCATGGACGGAAGAACTGTTTCAATAATTGGGCGTACGATTTTCAAGGGACATGGGTCCGAGGCAGAGCCTGATTTAATGGATGATATGATATTCCGTACCTGAGGGAGACCTACTTCTGTGAACTGCAGGAAGTTGGGACCATTATGTGAAGGGGGAGACGTAGGAAGGGTAATTGCATTATTTGCGAAGACTTGGTAAATGTCCTCGACTTTACTAAAGAAAAAATTTGCTACGTCGTTGCAAAGAGATTGGGAAGGGGGAGGAGTCAAGTCAGAAGAAAACCCAGCTAACTGTTTGGTGGTTTCATACAATAGTTTACTAGAATTTTTGGCTAATTCTATTTTTTCACAATAATATTTTTTCTTTGCCTCACAGATTGAGATTTTGTATTTGGCCATTGCATCTTTATACTTGAATTTGGCTTCGTCAGTATAATCATTCCGCCAGTGCCTCTCGCTGTTCCTGCACTGTTGCTTCTGGATACGTAGCTCAACTGAGTACCAAGGGGCCGACGGGGCAGATCTGTTACGGGATCGTTGTTTGGTCTGAACTAGTTCCGAGGCTGCAGAGCTTACCCAGTCATAGTATTGGGATATCGCAATGTTGGGATCAGTGGATAACAACGGGGTGGTATCGGTGAGGTTTGATTCTAACCTAGAGGTATCTATGTCGTCCCATGCCAAATAGGGTTGGCGGGGGTTAGGGCATGATTTGCCTGCAGGAGAATCCTGTACTGACAATGATGCCAGAATAAGATGGTGGTCAGTCCAGGTCAGAGGAAGTATTTGGGTGACTTGTAGGCCCACTGTATTAGTGAATATGCCATCCAAGGTGTGGCCACCATCATGCGTGGGAGATGTAACCAGTGGGTGAAGGCCAAAAGTGGTCATATCTGCTAGAAGAGTAGCTGTATCGGGATTTTCTGGTAAATCAAAATGAAAATTAAAATCACCCAGGATCGTGAGAGAGTTGTCAAGGGCGGATACTTCCAATGTAGATCTAAGATCTGAAATGAATTCATTCCTGGGCCCCGGAGGGCGGTATAAAAGGATACCTTTAAATGTGTAGGTTGGGAACAGATTGATGGCGAATTCTAGGGCTTCACAAGAGGATCGGGTGATCGTTTTGGTCCTGACGGAAAAAGTATCACGTGCAATAATGGCAATGCCACCACCTTTTTTCTTGAGTTGTCTGTCCAGTCTGTATATAACGAACCCGTTAGGTACAGCAATCATTAAGTTAGGATTGGACGCTTCATCCATCCAGGTTTCAGTTATGAAGAGTAGGTCTATTTTGTGGTCACTGATCGGCTCGTGGATGTCCTGGCGATGTTTACCTGCTGAACGGACATTGGAGAGGGCAATAGTGTAAGATTTCATATTACAGGGGGGCATGGTATAGGTAGAAGGTATAGGGGCTTTACAGCCCCAGCAGCGTGAGACCGGGCTTGTAAGCAAGGAATAGGGATTTGAGATAGTACAAGCCTGAAGGATCGGAGGACGTAACTGCCGAAGCTGGAGGGAGATGTAATAACCTCCTGGTGGCAGAGGGTGAGAGCCAGGGGGGTTGGCCCTAGGCCCGGGCCAGGCGCGGATGGGCGCAGATGGGCTTGCCTTTGGAGCGCCTTCGGAGCGCCGCCGGCACGCCAACTGCGCCCGCCCGCTGCGCAGTCGGGTAAGTCCCTTGCTTATATTCATGGTAAAAGGGGCGTAGGAGGGTGGGAGGGGCGCCGAGCAATCCGGCCAGCCTTCCCAATCAAAAATGGCGCCTAAAGTTATGCTCAGGGGTTCCCAGCGCCTGGTAATAGCGGCGTGGTGGGATGTAGATGAGCCTCGGCGATGTAATCTCGTCTCGAGGTAAGGGCAGGAATTAAAAACTATTGCTTTGCAATAGTCTTTGCATTGCTTTGCAATAGTCTGTGCATTGCTTTGCAATAATCTGTGCATTGCTTTGCAATAGTCTCTGTGCATTGCTTTGCAATAGCCTCTGTGCATTGCTTTGCAATAGCCTCTGTGCATTGCTTTGCAATAGCCTCTGTGCATTGCTTCGCAATAGTCTGTGCATTGCTTTTTATCTTCAAGCGCTGCGAGGCCCTAGGGCAGTTATGCGCTATACAAATGCAATTTTTCATTTCATTTCATTTCATGCTTTGCAATAGTCTCTATGCATTGCTTTGCAATAGTCTGTGCATTGCTTTGCAATAATCTATGCATTGCTTTGCAATAGTCTCTTTGCATTGCTTTGCAATAGTCTGTGCATTGCTTTGCAATAGTCTCTGCATTGCTTTGCAATAGTCTTTGCATTGCTTTGCAATAGTCTGTGCATTGCTTTGCAATAGTCTCTGTGCATTGCTTTGCAATATTCTGTGCATTGCTTTGCAATAGTCTCTGTGCATTGCTTTGCAATAGTCTCTGCATTGCTTTGCAATAGTCTTTGCATTGCTTTGCAATAGTCTGTGCATTGCTTTGCAATAGTCTGTGCATTGCTTTGCAATAGTCTGTGCATTGCTTTGCAATAGTCTCTTTGCATTGCTTTACAATAGTCTCTTTGCATTGCTTTGCAATAGTCTCTTTGCATTGCTTTGCAATAGTCTGTGCATTGCTTTGCAATAGTCTCTTTGCCTTGCTTTGCAATAGTCTCTATGCATTGCTTTGCAATAGTCTCTATGCATTGCTTTGCAATAGTCTGTGCATTGCTTTGCAATAATCTATGCATTGCTTTGCAATAGTCTCTTTGCATTGCTTTGCAATAGTCTGTGCATTGCTTTGCAATAGTCTTTGCATTGCTTTGCAATAGTCTGTGCATTGCTTTGCAATAGTCTCTGCATTGCTTTGCAATAGACTTTGCATTGCTTTGCAATAGTCTGTGCATTGCTTTGCAATAGTCTCTGTGCATTGCTTTGCAATATTCTGTGCATTGCTTTGCAATAGTCTCTGTGCATTGCTTTGCAATAGTCTCTGCATTGCTTTGCAATAGTCTGTGCATTGCTTTGCAATAGTCTGTGCATTGCTTTGCAATAGTCTGTGCATTGCTTTGCAATAGTCTCTTTGCATTGCTTTACAATAGTCTCTTTGCATTGCTTTGCAATAGTCTCTTTGCATTGCTTTGCAATAGTCTGTGCATTGCTTTGCAATAGTCTCTTTGCCTTGCTTTGCAATAGTCTCTATGCATTGCTTTGCAATAGTCTCTATTCATTGCTTTGCAATAGTCTGTGCATTGCTTTGCAATAATCTATGCATTGCTTTGCAATAGTCTCTTTGCATTGCTTTGCAATAGTCTGTGCATTGCTTTGCAATAGTCTTTGCATTGCTTTGTAATAGTCTGTGCATTGCTTTGCAATAGTCTCTGTGCATTGCTTTGCAATAGCCTCTGTGCAATGCTTTGCAATAGTCTCTGTGCATTGCTTTGCAATAGCCTCTGTGCATTGCTTTGCAATAGCCTCTGTGCATTGCTTTGCAAGAGCCTCTGTGCATTGCTTCGCAATAGTCTGTGCATTGCTTTGCAATAGTCTCTATGCATTGCTTTGCAATAGTCTGTGCATTGCTTTGCAATAATCTATGCATTGCTTTGCAATAGTCTCTTTGCATTGCTTTGCAATAGTCTGTGCATTGCTTTGCAATAGTCTCTGCATTGCTTTGCAATAGTCTTTGCATTGCTTTGCAATAGTCTGTGCATTGCTTTGCAATAGTCTCTGTGCATTGCTTTGCAATATTCTGTGCATTGCTTTGCAATAGTCTCTGTGCATTGCTTTGCAATAGTCTCTGCATTGCTTTGCAATAGTCTTTGCATTGCTTTGCAATAGTCTGTGCATTGCTTTGCAATAGTCTGTGCATTGCTTTGCAATAGTCTGTGCATTGCTTTGCAATAGTCTCTTTGCATTGCTTTACAATAGTCTCTTTGCATTGCTTTGCAATAGTCTGTGCATTGCTTTGCAATAGTCTGTGCATTGCTTTGCAATAGTCTCTTTGCCTTGCTTTGCAATAGTCTCTATGCATTGCTTTGCAATAGTCTCTATGCATTGCTTTGCAATAGTCTGTGCATTGCTTTGCAATAATCTATGCATTGCTTTGCAATAGTCTCTTTGCATTCCTTTGCAATAGTCTGTGCATTGCTTTGCAATAGTCTCTGCATTGCTTTGCAATAGTCTTTGAATTGCTTTGCAATAGTCTGTGCATTGCTTTGCAATAGTCTCTGTGCATTGCTTTGCAATATTCTGTGCATTGCTTTGCAATAGTCTCTGTGCATTGCTTTGCAATAGTCTCTGCATTGCTTTGCAATAGTCTTTGCATTGCTTTGCAATAGTCTGTGCATTGCTTTGCAATAGTCTGTGCATTGCTTTGCAATAGTCTCTTTGCATTGCTTTACAATAGTCTCTTTGCATTGCTTTGCAATAGTCTGTGCATTGCTTTGCAATAGTCTGTGCATTGCTTTGCAATAGTCTGTGCATTGCTTTGCAATAGTCTCTATGCCTTGCTTTGCAATAGTCTGTGCATTGCTTTGCAATAATCTGTGCATTGCTTTGCAATAGTCTCTTTGCTTTGCTTTGCAATAGTCTGTGCATTACTTTGCAATAGTCTGTGCATTGCTTTGCAATAGTCTCTGTGCATTGCTTTAAAATAGTCTCTGTGCATTGCTTTGCAATAGTCTCTGTGCATTGCTTTGCAATAGTATGTGCATTGCTTTGCAATAGTCTCTATGCATTGCTTTACAATAGCCTCCGTGCATTGCTTTGCAATAGTCTCTGCATTGCTTTGCAATAGTCTGTGCATTGCTTTGCAATAGTCTCTGTGCATTGGTTTGCAATAGTCTGTGCATTGCTTTGCAATAGTCTGTGCATTGCTTTGCAATTGTCTGTGCATTGCTTTGCAATAGTCTGTGCATTGCTTTGCAATAGTCTCCGTGCATTGCTTTGCAATAGCCTCTGTGCATTGCTTTGCAATAGTCTGTGCATTGCTTTGCAATAGTCTCTGTGCATTGCTTTGCAATAGTCTCTGTGCATTGCTTTGCAATAGTCTGTGCATTGCTTTGCAATAGTCTCTGTGCATTGCTTTGCAATAGTCTGTGCATTGCTTTGCAATAGTCTGTGCATTGCTTTGCAAAAGTCTCCGTGCATTGATTTGCAATAGTCTCTGTGCATTGGTTTGCAATAGTCTGTGCATTGCTTTGCAATAGTCTGTGCATTGCTTTGCAATAGTCTGTGCATTGCTTTGCAATAGTCTCTGTGCATTGCTTTGCAATAGCCTCTGTGCATTGCTTTGCAATAGTCTGTGCATTGCTTTGCAATAGTCTCTGTGCATTGCTTTGCAATAGTCTGTGCATTGCTTTGCAATAGTCTCTGTGCATTGCTTTGCAATAGCCTCTGTGCATTGCTTTGCAATAGTCTGTGCATTGCTTTGCAATAGTCTCTGTGCATTGCTTTGCAATAGTCTGTGCATTGCTTTGCAATAGTCTGTGCATTGCTTTGCAATAGTCTCTTTGCATTGCTTTGCAATAGTCTCTTTGCATTGCTTTGCAATAGTCTGTGCATTGCTTTGCAATAGTCTCTGCATTGCTTTGCAATAGTCTCTTTGCATTGCTTTGCAATAGTCTCTTTGCATTGCTTTGCAATAGTCTGTGCATTGCTTTGCAATAGTCTGTGCATTGCTTTGCAATAGTCTCTGTGCATTGCTTTGCAATAGTCTCTGTGCATTGCTTTGCAACAGTCTGTGCATTGCTTTGCAATAGTCTCTTTGCATTGCTTTGCAATAGTCTCTTTGCATTGCTTTGCAATAGTCTCTTTGCATTGCTTTGCAATAGTCTGTGCATTGCTTTGCAATAGTCTCTGCATTGCTTTGCAATAGTCTCTTTGCATTGCTTTGCAATAGTCTCTTTGCATTGCTTTGCAATAGTCTGTGCATTGCTTTGCAATAGTCTGTGCATTGCTTTGCAATAGTCTCTGTGCATTGCTTTGCAATAGTCTCTGTGCATTGCTTTGCAACAGTCTGTGCATTGCTTTGCAATAGTCTCTATGCATTGCTTTACAATAGCCTCTGTGCATTGCTTTGCAATAGTCTATGCATTGCTTTGCAATAGTCTGTGCATTGCTTTGCAATAGTCTCTGTGCATTGCTTTGCAATAGTCTGTACATTGCTTTGCAATAGTCTGTGCATTGCTTTGCAATAGTCTGTGCATTGCTTTGCAATAGTCTGTGCATTGCTTTGCAATAGTCTGTGCATTGCTTTGCAATAGTCTCTGTGCATTGCTTTGCAATAGCCTCTGTGCATTGCTTTGCAATAGTCTGTGCATTGCTTTGCAATAGTCTCTGTGCATTGCTTTGCAATAGTCTCTGTGCATTGCTTTGCAATAGTCTGTGCATTGCTTTGCAATAGCCTGTGCATTGCTTTGCAATAGTCTCTGTGCATTGCGTTGTAATAGTCTCTGTGCATTGCTTTGCAATAGTCTGTGCATTGCTTTGCAATAGTCTCTTTGCATTGCTTTGCAATAGTCTCTTTGCATTGCTTTGCAATAGTCTGTGCATTGCTTTGCAATAGTCTCTGCATTGCTCCGCAATAGTCTCTTTGCATTGCGTTGCAATAGTCTGTGCATTGCTTTGCAATAGTCTGTGCATTGCTTTGCAATATTCTGTGCATTGCTTTGCAATAGTCTCTTTGCATTGCTTTGCAATAGTCTGCATTGCTTTGCAATAGTCTGTGCATTGCTTTGCAATAGTCTCTTTGCATTGCTTTTCAATAGTCTGTGGCAATAGTCTGTGCATTGCTTTGTGATAATCTGTGCATTGCTTTGCAATAGTCTTTTGCATTGCTTTGCAATAGTCTGTGCATTGCTTTGAAATAGTCTCTATGCATTGCTTTACAATAGCCTCTGTGCATTTCTTTGCAATAGTCTATGCATTGCTTTGCAATAGTCTGTGCATTGCTTTGCAATAGTCTCTGTGCATTGCTTTGCAATAGTCTCTGTGCATTGCTTTGCAATAGTCTGTGCATTGCTTTGCAATAGTCTCTGTGCATTGCTTTGCAATAGTCTGTGCATTGCTTTGCAATAGTCTGTGCATTGCTTTGCAAAAGTCTCCGTGCATTGCTTTGCAATAATCTCTGTGCATTGCATTGCAATAGTCTGTGCATTGCTTTGTAATAGTCTCTGTGCATTGCTTTGCAATAGTCTGTGCATTGCTTTGCAATAATCATTTTGCATTGCTTTGCAATAGTCTTGTTGCATTGCTTTGCAATAGTTTGTGCATTGCTTTGCAATAGTCTCTGCATTGCTTCGCAATAGTCTCTTTGCATTGCGTTGCAATAGTCTGTGCATTGCTTTGCAATAGTCTGTGCAATAGTCTGTGCATTGCTTTGCAATAGTCTCTGTGCATTGGTTTGCAATAGTCTGTGCATTGCTTTGCAATAGTCTGTGCATTGCTTTGCAATAGTCTGTGCATTGCTTTGCAATAGTCTCTGTGCATTGCTTTGCAATAGCCTCTGTGCATTGCTTTGCAATAGTCTGTGTATTGCTTTGCAATAGTCTGTGCATTGCTTTGCAATAGTCTCTTTGCATTGCGTTGCAATTGTCTGTGCATTGCTTTGCAATAGTCTGCTCATTGCTTTGCAATAGTCTGTGCATTGCTTTGCAATAGTCTGTGCATTGCTTTGCAATAATCTGTGCATTGCTTTGCAATAGTCTCTTTGCATTGCTTTGCAATAGTCTGTGCATTGCTTTGCAGTAGTCTGTGCTTTGCTTTGCAATAGTCTCTTTGCATTGCTTTGCAATAGTCTGTGCATTACTTTGCAATAGTCTGTGCATTGCTTTGCAATAGTCTGTGCATTGCTTTGCAATAGTCTGTGCATTGCTTTGCAATAATCTGTGCATTGCTTTGCAATAGTCTCTTTGCAATAGTCTGCACATTGCTTTGCAATAGTCTGTGCATTGCTTTGCAATAGTCTCTTTGCATTGCTTTGCAATATCCTCTGTGCATTGCTTTGCAACAGTCTCTCTGTGCATTGCTTTGCAATAGTCTCTTTGCCTTGCTTTGCAATAGTCTCTTTGCATTGCTTTGCAATAGTCTGTGCATTGCTTTGCAATAGTCTGTGCATTGCTTTGCAAAAGTCTATGCATTGCATTGCAATAGTCTCTGCATTGCTTTGCAATAGTCTGTGCATTGCTTTGCAATAATCTCTTTGCATTGCTTTGCAATAGTCTGTTCATTGCTTTGCAATAGTCTGTGCATTGCTTTGCAACAGTCTCTTTGCATTGCTTTGCAATAGCCTCTGTGCATTGCTTTGCAATAGTCTGTGCATTGCTTTGCAATAGTCTATGCATTGCTTTGCAATAGTCTGTGCATTGCTTTGCAATAGTCTCTGTGCATTGGTTTGCAATAGTCTGTGCATTGCTTTGCAATAGTCTGTGCATTGCTTTGCAATAGTCTGTGCATTGCTTTGCAATAGTCTCTGTGCATTGCTTTGCAATAGCCTCTGTGCATTGCTTTGCAATAGTCTGTGCATTGCTTTGCAATAGTCTCTGTGCATTGCTTTGCAATAGTCTGTGCATTGCTTTGCAATAGTCTCTGTGCATTGCTTTGCAATAGCCTCTGTGCATTGCTTTGCAATAGTCTGTGCATTGCTTTGTAATAGTCTCTGTGCATTGCTTTGCAATAGTCTCTGTGCATTGCTTTGCAATAGTCTGTGCATTGCTTTGCAATAGTCTGTGCATTGCTTTGCAATAGTCTCTGTGCATTGCTTTGCAATAGTCTCTGTGCATTGCGTTGCAATAGTCTGTGCATTGCTTTGCAATAGTCTCTGTGCATTGCTTTGCAATAGTCTGTGCATTGCTTTGCAATAGTCTGTGCATTGCTTTGTAATAGTCTGTGCATTGCAATAGTCTGTGCATTGCTTTGCAATAGTCTGTGCATTGCTTTGCAATAGTCTCTTTGCATTGCTTTGCAATAGCCTCTGTGCATTGCTTTGCAATAGTCTGTGCATTGCTTTGCAATAGTCTGTGCATTGCTTTGCAATAGTCTCTGTGCATTGCTTTGCAATATTCTGTGCATTTCTTTGCAATAGTCTCTGTGTATTGCTTTGACATAGTCTGTGCATTGCTTTGCAATAGTCTGTGCATTGCTTTGCAATAGTCTCTTTGCATTGCTTTGCAATAGCCTCTGTGCATTGGTTTGCAATAGTCTGTGCATTGCTTTGCAACAGTCTGTGCATTGCTTTGCAATAGTCTCTGTGCATTGCTTTGCAATATTCTGTGCATTTCTTTGCAATAGTCTCTGTGTATTGCTTTGACATAGTCTGTGCATTGCTTTGCAATAGTCTCTGCATTTATTTATTTATTTATTTATTTATTAAAACATTTATATAGCGCGAACAAAGGCCCTAGGGCATCTCGGCGCTGAGGTTTCTGCAATGTATAACCATCAAGGGGACTGAAGTTTTATTGTATAAAAAGCCAGGTCTTAAGCTGTTTGCGAAACATCCAGAGAGAGGTACTCGTTTTAATGGTAAGTGGGACAGTATTCCACAGTTTCGGGGCAGCTACAAGGAATCTTCTATCACCCCACAATACTGATTTTGTGCGTGGTACCAGTAATTCCTGTAAAGAAGATGAACGCAACATTCTAGCAGGGCGGTAAGGGATGAGATTTTGGGTAAAGAAAGCAGGTCCGATATTATGTAAAGCTTTATATACCAGGCAAAGGGACTTGAATTCAATCCTCTTTCTCACCGGTAGCCAATGCAGCTGTCTTATGGTGGCTGACACTGACTGGTATTTTGGAATGCGCCCAAGTGGCCTGGCGGCAGCATTCTGAATGATTTGCATTTTTTGAAGCACCTTCTCTTGGGCGCCCAGGAACAGAGCGTTGCAGTAGTCTAAGGTGGATAGAACCAGGGAAGTGACCAGGGTTTTACCAGCATTTTCAGGTCGGAATGGCAAGATTTTTTTTATGAGCCGTAGTTTATGAAAGGCTGAGGAGGAGATCTGATTTGCATGAGGTAGGAAATTCAGGCGGTTATCGAACACCACCCCTAAGTTCCTCACCTTGTCGATCTGATCCGGGGGCTGGCCCATAGATGAAGGCCACCAGAGTGAGGGCCATTCCGGAGATAATTTGCCAAAAATGACAACTTCTGATTTGTCAGAATTTAATTTCAAGCAATTGGCAGCCATCCAGCTCCCAATTGCCTGCATGCCTTGATTGAAATTACTGGCAATCTTAGGCACATCATTCTTGACTGCTAGGACCAGCTGGGTGTCATCTGCATAGGAGGTAAGGCTCATCCCATGTGCCTTGATGACTCTGGCAAGGTCCGACACATAAATGTTAAATAAAGTCGGACTAAGGGATGAGCCTTGAGGAACTCCGCATGGCAGTGACAGAGGAGATGATTTGAAAGGTCCGATGGTAACCACCTGGGACCTTCCCGCCAGAAATGAAGCGATAAGTCCTCTGGCGTTCCCTCGGATGCCCAAGCCTCCGACACGATCGACCAAAGTGACATGGTCGACCGTGTCGAAGGCTGCCGATAGGTCCAGCAGAATAAGAACTGCTGTTCCTCCTTCATCCCGGATAGATCTAATATCATCCGCTGCCTTAACCAGGGCAGTCTCTGTTCCGTGGAATAGGCGGAAGCCGAACTGTGATTCATCCAGTAACCTATTTTCCTCGACAAAGGAGGATAGTTGAAGGTTCATGATTTTTTCAACTACTTTCGCTAGGAGAGGAAGACTAGCGATAGGACGATAACTTTTAGGTTCATCCTTGTCGAGGTTGGGTTTTTTAAGGAGGGGTTATACAAGGGTCTTTTTTAAAAACTCTGGGTAAATGCCCGTGCAGAACATAGAATTGCAGATCGCGGTCATGGACGGAAGAACTGTTTCAATAATTGGGCGTACGATTTTCAAGGGACATGGGTCCGAGGCAGAGCCTGATTTAATGGATGATATGATATTCCGTACCTGAGGGAGACCTACTTCTGTGAACTGCAGGAAGTTGGGACCATTATGTGAAGGGGGAGACGTAGGAAGGGTAATTGCATTATTTGCGAAGACTTGGTAAATGTCCTCGACTTTACTAAAGAAAAAATTTGCTACGTCGTTGCAAAGAGATTGGGAAGGGGGAGGAGTCAAGTCAGAAGAAAACCCAGCTAACTGTTTGGTGGTTTCATACAATAGTTTACTAGAATTTTTGGCTAATTCTATTTTTTCACAATAATATTTTTTCTTTGCCTCACAGATTGAGATTTTGTATTTGGCCATTGCATCTTTATACTTGAATTTGGCTTCGTCAGTATAATCATTCCGCCAGTGCCTCTCGCTGTTCCTGCACTGTTGCTTCTGGATACGTAGCTCAACTGAGTACCAAGGGGCCGACGGGGCAGATCTGTTACGGGATCGTTGTTTGGTCTGAACTAGTTCCGAGGCTGCAGAGCTTACCCAGTCATAGTATTGGGATATCGCAATGTTGGGATCAGTGGATAACAACGGGGTGGTATCGGTGAGGTTTGATTCTAACCTAGAGGTATCTATGTCGTCCCATGCCAAATAGGGTTGGCGGGGGTTAGGGCATGATTTGCCTGCAGGAGAATCCTGTACTGACAATGATGCCAGAATAAGATGGTGGTCAGTCCAGGTCAGAGGAAGTATTTGGGTGACTTGTAGGCCCACTGTATTAGTGAATATGCCATCCAAGGTGTGGCCACCATCATGCGTGGGAGATGTAACCAGTGGGTGAAGGCCAAAAGTGGTCATATCTGCTAGAAGAGTAGCTGTATCGGGATTTTCTGGTAAATCAAAATGAAAATTAAAATCACCCAGGATCGTGAGAGAGTTGTCAAGGGCGGATACTTCCAATGTAGATCTAAGATCTGAAATGAATTCATTCCTGGGCCCCGGAGGGCGGTATAAAAGGATACCTTTAAATGTGTAGGTTGGGAACAGATTGATGGCGAATTCTAGGGCTTCACAAGAGGATCGGGTGATCGTTTTGGTCCTGACGGAAAAAGTATCACGTGCAATAATGGCAATGCCACCACCTTTTTTCTTGAGTTGTCTGTCCAGTCTGTATATAACGAACCCGTTAGGTACAGCAATCATTAAGTTAGGATTGGACGCTTCATCCATCCAGGTTTCAGTTATGAAGAGTAGGTCTATTTTGTGGTCACTGATCGGCTCGTGGATGTCCTGGCGATGTTTACCTGCTGAACGGACATTGGAGAGGGCAATAGTGTAAGATTTCATATTACAGGGGGGCATGGTATAGGTAGAAGGTATAGGGGCTTTACAGCCCCAGCAGCGTGAGACCGGGCTTGTAAGCAAGGAATAGGGATTTGAGATAGTACAAGCCTGAAGGATCGGAGGACGTAACTGCCGAAGCTGGAGGGAGATGTAATAACCTCCTGGTGGCAGAGGGTGAGAGCCAGGGGGGTTGGCCCTAGGCCCGGGCCAGGCGCGGATGGGCGCAGATGGGCTTGCCTTTGGAGCGCCTTCGGAGCGCCGCCGGCACGCCAACTGCGCCCGCCCGCTGCGCAGTCGGGTAAGTCCCTTGCTTATATTCATGGTAAAAGGGGCGTAGGAGGGTGGGAGGGGCGCCGAGCAATCCGGCCAGCCTTCCCAATCAAAAATGGCGCCTAAAGTTATGCTCAGGGGTTCCCAGCGCCTGGTAATAGCGGCGTGGTGGGATGTAGATGAGCCTCGGCGATGTAATCTCGTCTCGAGGTAAGGGCAGGAATTAAAAACTATTGCTTTGCAATAGTCTTTGCATTGCTTTGCAATAGTCTGTGCATTGCTTTGCAATAATCTGTGCATTGCTTTGCAATAGTCTCTGTGCATTGCTTTGCAATAGCCTCTGTGCATTGCTTTGCAATAGCCTCTGTGCATTGCTTTGCAATAGCCTCTGTGCATTGCTTCGCAATAGTCTGTGCATTGCTTTTTATCTTCAAGCGCTGCGAGGCCCTAGGGCAGTTATGCGCTATACAAATGCAATTTTTCATTTCATTTCATTTCATGCTTTGCAATAGTCTCTATGCATTGCTTTGCAATAGTCTGTGCATTGCTTTGCAATAATCTATGCATTGCTTTGCAATAGTCTCTTTGCATTGCTTTGCAATAGTCTGTGCATTGCTTTGCAATAGTCTCTGCATTGCTTTGCAATAGTCTTTGCATTGCTTTGCAATAGTCTGTGCATTGCTTTGCAATAGTCTCTGTGCATTGCTTTGCAATATTCTGTGCATTGCTTTGCAATAGTCTCTGTGCATTGCTTTGCAATAGTCTCTGCATTGCTTTGCAATAGTCTTTGCATTGCTTTGCAATAGTCTGTGCATTGCTTTGCAATAGTCTGTGCATTGCTTTGCAATAGTCTGTGCATTGCTTTGCAATAGTCTCTTTGCATTGCTTTACAATAGTCTCTTTGCATTGCTTTGCAATAGTCTCTTTGCATTGCTTTGCAATAGTCTGTGCATTGCTTTGCAATAGTCTCTTTGCCTTGCTTTGCAATAGTCTCTATGCATTGCTTTGCAATAGTCTCTATGCATTGCTTTGCAATAGTCTGTGCATTGCTTTGCAATAATCTATGCATTGCTTTGCAATAGTCTCTTTGCATTGCTTTGCAATAGTCTGTGCATTGCTTTGCAATAGTCTTTGCATTGCTTTGCAATAGTCTGTGCATTGCTTTGCAATAGTCTCTGCATTGCTTTGCAATAGACTTTGCATTGCTTTGCAATAGTCTGTGCATTGCTTTGCAATAGTCTCTGTGCATTGCTTTGCAATATTCTGTGCATTGCTTTGCAATAGTCTCTGTGCATTGCTTTGCAATAGTCTCTGCATTGCTTTGCAATAGTCTGTGCATTGCTTTGCAATAGTCTGTGCATTGCTTTGCAATAGTCTGTGCATTGCTTTGCAATAGTCTCTTTGCATTGCTTTACAATAGTCTCTTTGCATTGCTTTGCAATAGTCTCTTTGCATTGCTTTGCAATAGTCTGTGCATTGCTTTGCAATAGTCTCTTTGCCTTGCTTTGCAATAGTCTCTATGCATTGCTTTGCAATAGTCTCTATTCATTGCTTTGCAATAGTCTGTGCATTGCTTTGCAATAATCTATGCATTGCTTTGCAATAGTCTCTTTGCATTGCTTTGCAATAGTCTGTGCATTGCTTTGCAATAGTCTTTGCATTGCTTTGTAATAGTCTGTGCATTGCTTTGCAATAGTCTCTGTGCATTGCTTTGCAATAGCCTCTGTGCAATGCTTTGCAATAGTCTCTGTGCATTGCTTTGCAATAGCCTCTGTGCATTGCTTTGCAATAGCCTCTGTGCATTGCTTTGCAAGAGCCTCTGTGCATTGCTTCGCAATAGTCTGTGCATTGCTTTGCAATAGTCTCTATGCATTGCTTTGCAATAGTCTGTGCATTGCTTTGCAATAATCTATGCATTGCTTTGCAATAGTCTCTTTGCATTGCTTTGCAATAGTCTGTGCATTGCTTTGCAATAGTCTCTGCATTGCTTTGCAATAGTCTTTGCATTGCTTTGCAATAGTCTGTGCATTGCTTTGCAATAGTCTCTGTGCATTGCTTTGCAATATTCTGTGCATTGCTTTGCAATAGTCTCTGTGCATTGCTTTGCAATAGTCTCTGCATTGCTTTGCAATAGTCTTTGCATTGCTTTGCAATAGTCTGTGCATTGCTTTGCAATAGTCTGTGCATTGCTTTGCAATAGTCTGTGCATTGCTTTGCAATAGTCTCTTTGCATTGCTTTACAATAGTCTCTTTGCATTGCTTTGCAATAGTCTGTGCATTGCTTTGCAATAGTCTGTGCATTGCTTTGCAATAGTCTCTTTGCCTTGCTTTGCAATAGTCTCTATGCATTGCTTTGCAATAGTCTCTATGCATTGCTTTGCAATAGTCTGTGCATTGCTTTGCAATAATCTATGCATTGCTTTGCAATAGTCTCTTTGCATTCCTTTGCAATAGTCTGTGCATTGCTTTGCAATAGTCTCTGCATTGCTTTGCAATAGTCTTTGAATTGCTTTGCAATAGTCTGTGCATTGCTTTGCAATAGTCTCTGTGCATTGCTTTGCAATATTCTGTGCATTGCTTTGCAATAGTCTCTGTGCATTGCTTTGCAATAGTCTCTGCATTGCTTTGCAATAGTCTTTGCATTGCTTTGCAATAGTCTGTGCATTGCTTTGCAATAGTCTGTGCATTGCTTTGCAATAGTCTCTTTGCATTGCTTTACAATAGTCTCTTTGCATTGCTTTGCAATAGTCTGTGCATTGCTTTGCAATAGTCTGTGCATTGCTTTGCAATAGTCTGTGCATTGCTTTGCAATAGTCTCTATGCCTTGCTTTGCAATAGTCTGTGCATTGCTTTGCAATAATCTGTGCATTGCTTTGCAATAGTCTCTTTGCATTGCTTTGCAATAGTCTGTGCATTGCTTTGCAATAGTCTCTGCATTGCTTTGCAATAGTCTTTGCATTGCTTTGCAATAGTCTGTGCATTGCTTTGCAATAGTCTCTGTGCATTGCTTTGCAATATTCTGTGCATTGCTTTGCAATAGTCTCTGTGCATTGCTTTGCAATAGTCTCTGCATTGCTTTGCAATAGTCTTTGCATTGCTTTGCAATAGTCTGTGCATTGCTTTGCAATAGTCTGTGCATTGCTTTGCAATAGTCTGTGCATTGCTTTGCAATAGTCTCTTTGCATTGCTTTACAATAGTCTCTTTGCATTGCTTTGCAATAGTCTCTTTGCATTGCTTTGCAATAGTCTGTGCATTGCTTTGCAATAGTCTCTTTGCCTTGCTTTGCAATAGTCTCTATGCATTGCTTTGCAATAGTCTCTATGCATTGCTTTGCAATAGTCTGTGCATTGCTTTGCAATAATCTATGCATTGCTTTGCAATAGTCTCTTTGCATTGCTTTGCAATAGTCTGTGCATTGCTTTGCAATAGTCTTTGCATTGCTTTGCAATAGTCTGTGCATTGCTTTGCAATAGTCTCTGCATTGCTTTGCAATAGACTTTGCATTGCTTTGCAATAGTCTGTGCATTGCTTTGCAATAGTCTCTGTGCATTGCTTTGCAATATTCTGTGCATTGCTTTGCAATAGTCTCTGTGCATTGCTTTGCAATAGTCTCTGCATTGCTTTGCAATAGTCTGTGCATTGCTTTGCAATAGTCTGTGCATTGCTTTGCAATAGTCTGTGCATTGCTTTGCAATAGTCTCTTTGCATTGCTTTACAATAGTCTCTTTGCATTGCTTTGCAATAGTCTCTTTGCATTGCTTTGCAATAGTCTGTGCATTGCTTTGCAATAGTCTCTTTGCCTTGCTTTGCAATAGTCTCTATGCATTGCTTTGCAATAGTCTCTATTCATTGCTTTGCAATAGTCTGTGCATTGCTTTGCAATAATCTATGCATTGCTTTGCAATAGTCTCTTTGCATTGCTTTGCAATAGTCTGTGCATTGCTTTGCAATAGTCTTTGCATTGCTTTGTAATAGTCTGTGCATTGCTTTGCAATAGTCTCTGTGCATTGCTTTGCAATAGCCTCTGTGCAATGCTTTGCAATAGTCTCTGTGCATTGCTTTGCAATAGCCTCTGTGCATTGCTTTGCAATAGCCTCTGTGCATTGCTTTGCAAGAGCCTCTGTGCATTGCTTCGCAATAGTCTGTGCATTGCTTTGCAATAGTCTCTATGCATTGCTTTGCAATAGTCTGTGCATTGCTTTGCAATAATCTATGCATTGCTTTGCAATAGTCTCTTTGCATTGCTTTGCAATAGTCTGTGCATTGCTTTGCAATAGTCTCTGCATTGCTTTGCAATAGTCTTTGCATTGCTTTGCAATAGTCTGTGCATTGCTTTGCAATAGTCTCTGTGCATTGCTTTGCAATATTCTGTGCATTGCTTTGCAATAGTCTCTGTGCATTGCTTTGCAATAGTCTCTGCATTGCTTTGCAATAGTCTTTGCATTGCTTTGCAATAGTCTGTGCATTGCTTTGCAATAGTCTGTGCATTGCTTTGCAATAGTCTGTGCATTGCTTTGCAATAGTCTCTTTGCATTGCTTTACAATAGTCTCTTTGCATTGCTTTGCAATAGTCTGTGCATTGCTTTGCAATAGTCTGTGCATTGCTTTGCAATAGTCTCTTTGCCTTGCTTTGCAATAGTCTCTATGCATTGCTTTGCAATAGTCTCTATGCATTGCTTTGCAATAGTCTGTGCATTGCTTTGCAATAATCTATGCATTGCTTTGCAATAGTCTCTTTGCATTCCTTTGCAATAGTCTGTGCATTGCTTTGCAATAGTCTCTGCATTGCTTTGCAATAGTCTTTGAATTGCTTTGCAATAGTCTGTGCATTGCTTTGCAATAGTCTCTGTGCATTGCTTTGCAATATTCTGTGCATTGCTTTGCAATAGTCTCTGTGCATTGCTTTGCAATAGTCTCTGCATTGCTTTGCAATAGTCTTTGCATTGCTTTGCAATAGTCTGTGCATTGCTTTGCAATAGTCTGTGCATTGCTTTGCAATAGTCTCTTTGCATTGCTTTACAATAGTCTCTTTGCATTGCTTTGCAATAGTCTGTGCATTGCTTTGCAATAGTCTGTGCATTGCTTTGCAATAGTCTGTGCATTGCTTTGCAATAGTCTCTATGCCTTGCTTTGCAATAGTCTGTGCATTGCTTTGCAATAATCTGTGCATTGCTTTGCAATAGTCTCTTTGCTTTGCTTTGCAATAGTCTGTGCATTACTTTGCAATAGTCTGTGCATTGCTTTGCAATAGTCTCTGTGCATTGCTTTAAAATAGTCTCTGTGCATTGCTTTGCAATAGTCTCTGTGCATTGCTTTGCAATAGTATGTGCATTGCTTTGCAATAGTCTCTATGCATTGCTTTACAATAGCCTCCGTGCATTGCTTTGCAATAGTCTCTGCATTGCTTTGCAATAGTCTGTGCATTGCTTTGCAATAGTCTCTGTGCATTGGTTTGCAATAGTCTGTGCATTGCTTTGCAATAGTCTGTGCATTGCTTTGCAATTGTCTGTGCATTGCTTTGCAATAGTCTGTGCATTGCTTTGCAATAGTCTCCGTGCATTGCTTTGCAATAGCCTCTGTGCATTGCTTTGCAATAGTCTGTGCATTGCTTTGCAATAGTCTCTGTGCATTGCTTTGCAATAGTCTCTGTGCATTGCTTTGCAATAGTCTGTGCATTGCTTTGCAATAGTCTCTGTGCATTGCTTTGCAATAGTCTGTGCATTGCTTTGCAATAGTCTGTGCATTGCTTTGCAAAAGTCTCCGTGCATTGATTTGCAATAGTCTCTGTGCATTGGTTTGCAATAGTCTGTGCATTGCTTTGCAATAGTCTGTGCATTGCTTTGCAATAGTCTGTGCATTGCTTTGCAATAGTCTCTGTGCATTGCTTTGCAATAGCCTCTGTGCATTGCTTTGCAATAGTCTGTGCATTGCTTTGCAATAGTCTCTGTGCATTGCTTTGCAATAGTCTGTGCATTGCTTTGCAATAGTCTCTGTGCATTGCTTTGCAATAGCCTCTGTGCATTGCTTTGCAATAGTCTGTGCATTGCTTTGCAATAGTCTCTGTGCATTGCTTTGCAATAGTCTGTGCATTGCTTTGCAATAGTCTGTGCATTGCTTTGCAATAGTCTCTTTGCATTGCTTTGCAATAGTCTCTTTGCATTGCTTTGCAATAGTCTGTGCATTGCTTTGCAATAGTCTCTGCATTGCTTTGCAATAGTCTCTTTGCATTGCTTTGCAATAGTCTCTTTGCATTGCTTTGCAATAGTCTGTGCATTGCTTTGCAATAGTCTGTGCATTGCTTTGCAATAGTCTCTGTGCATTGCTTTGCAATAGTCTCTGTGCATTGCTTTGCAACAGTCTGTGCATTGCTTTGCAATAGTCTCTTTGCATTGCTTTGCAATAGTCTCTTTGCATTGCTTTGCAATAGTCTCTTTGCATTGCTTTGCAATAGTCTGTGCATTGCTTTGCAATAGTCTCTGCATTGCTTTGCAATAGTCTCTTTGCATTGCTTTGCAATAGTCTCTTTGCATTGCTTTGCAATAGTCTGTGCATTGCTTTGCAATAGTCTGTGCATTGCTTTGCAATAGTCTCTGTGCATTGCTTTGCAATAGTCTCTGTGCATTGCTTTGCAACAGTCTGTGCATTGCTTTGCAATAGTCTCTATGCATTGCTTTACAATAGCCTCTGTGCATTGCTTTGCAATAGTCTATGCATTGCTTTGCAATAGTCTGTGCATTGCTTTGCAATAGTCTCTGTGCATTGCTTTGCAATAGTCTGTACATTGCTTTGCAATAGTCTGTGCATTGCTTTGCAATAGTCTGTGCATTGCTTTGCAATAGTCTGTGCATTGCTTTGCAATAGTCTGTGCATTGCTTTGCAATAGTCTCTGTGCATTGCTTTGCAATAGCCTCTGTGCATTGCTTTGCAATAGTCTGTGCATTGCTTTGCAATAGTCTCTGTGCATTGCTTTGCAATAGTCTCTGTGCATTGCTTTGCAATAGTCTGTGCATTGCTTTGCAATAGCCTGTGCATTGCTTTGCAATAGTCTCTGTGCATTGCGTTGTAATAGTCTCTGTGCATTGCTTTGCAATAGTCTGTGCATTGCTTTGCAATAGTCTCTTTGCATTGCTTTGCAATAGTCTCTTTGCATTGCTTTGCAATAGTCTGTGCATTGCTTTGCAATAGTCTCTGCATTGCTCCGCAATAGTCTCTTTGCATTGCGTTGCAATAGTCTGTGCATTGCTTTGCAATAGTCTGTGCATTGCTTTGCAATATTCTGTGCATTGCTTTGCAATAGTCTCTTTGCATTGCTTTGCAATAGTCTGCATTGCTTTGCAATAGTCTGTGCATTGCTTTGCAATAGTCTCTTTGCATTGCTTTTCAATAGTCTGTGGCAATAGTCTGTGCATTGCTTTGTGATAATCTGTGCATTGCTTTGCAATAGTCTTTTGCATTGCTTTGCAATAGTCTGTGCATTGCTTTGAAATAGTCTCTATGCATTGCTTTACAATAGCCTCTGTGCATTTCTTTGCAATAGTCTATGCATTGCTTTGCAATAGTCTGTGCATTGCTTTGCAATAGTCTCTGTGCATTGCTTTGCAATAGTCTCTGTGCATTGCTTTGCAATAGTCTGTGCATTGCTTTGCAATAGTCTCTGTGCATTGCTTTGCAATAGTCTGTGCATTGCTTTGCAATAGTCTGTGCATTGCTTTGCAAAAGTCTCCGTGCATTGCTTTGCAATAATCTCTGTGCATTGCATTGCAATAGTCTGTGCATTGCTTTGTAATAGTCTCTGTGCATTGCTTTGCAATAGTCTGTGCATTGCTTTGCAATAATCATTTTGCATTGCTTTGCAATAGTCTTGTTGCATTGCTTTGCAATAGTTTGTGCATTGCTTTGCAATAGTCTCTGCATTGCTTCGCAATAGTCTCTTTGCATTGCGTTGCAATAGTCTGTGCATTGCTTTGCAATAGTCTGTGCAATAGTCTGTGCATTGCTTTGCAATAGTCTCTGTGCATTGGTTTGCAATAGTCTGTGCATTGCTTTGCAATAGTCTGTGCATTGCTTTGCAATAGTCTGTGCATTGCTTTGCAATAGTCTCTGTGCATTGCTTTGCAATAGCCTCTGTGCATTGCTTTGCAATAGTCTGTGCATTGCTTTGCAATAGTCTCTGTGCATTGCTTTGCAATAGTCTCTGTGCATTGCTTTGCAACAGTCTGTGCATTGCTTTGCAATAGTCTCTATGCATTGCTTTACAATAGCCTCTGTGCATTGCTTTGCAATAGTCTATGCATTGCTTTGCAATAGTCTGTGCATTGCTTTGCAATAGTCTCTGTGCATTGCTTTGCAATAGTCTGTACATTGCTTTGCAATAGTCTGTGCATTGCTTTGCAATAGTCTGTGCATTGCTTTGCAATAGTCTGTGCATTGCTTTGCAATAGTCTCTGTGCATTGCTTTGCAATAGTCTGTGCATTGCTTTGCAATAGCCTGTGCATTGCTTTGCAATAGTCTCTGTGCATTGCGTTGCAATAGTCTCTGTGCATTGCGTTGCAATAGTCTGTGCATTGCTTTGCAATAGTCTCTGTGCATTGCTTTGCAATAGTCTGTGCATTGCTTTGCAATAGTCTCTTTGCATTGCTTTGCAATAGTCTCTTTACATTGCTTTGCAATAGTCTGTGCATTGCTTTGCAATAGTCTCTGCATTGCTCCGCAATAGTCTCTTTGCATTGCGTTGCAATAGTCTGTGCATTGCTTTGCAATAGTCTGTGCATTGCTTTGCAATATTCTGTGCATTGCTTTGCAATAGTCTCTTTGCATTGCTTTGCAATAGTCTGCATTGCTTTGCAATAGTCTGTGCATTGCTTTGCAACAGTCTCTTTGCATTGCTTTTCAATAGTCTGTGGCAATAGTCTGTGCATTGCTTTGCGATAATCTGTGCATTGCTTTGCAATAGTCTTTTGCATTGCTTTGCAATAGTCTGTGCATTGCTTTGAAATAGTCTCTATGCATTGCTTTACAATAGCCTCTGTGCATTTCTTTGCAATAGTCTATGCATTGCTTTGCAATAGTCTGTGCATTGCTTTGCAATAGTCCCTGTGCATTGCTTTGCAATAGTCTCTGTGCATTGCTTTGCAATAGTCTCTGTGCATTGCTTTGCAATAGTCTGTGCATTGCTTTGCAATAGTCTCTGTGCATTGCTTTGCAATAGTCTGTACATTGCTTTGCAATAGTCTGTGCATTGCTTTGCAATAGTCTGTGCATTGCTTTGCAATAGTCTGTGCATTGCTTTGCAATAGTCTGTGCATTGCTTTGCAATAGTCTCTGTGCATTGCTTTGCAATAGCCTCTGTGCATTGCTTTGCGATAGTCTATGCATTGCTTTGCAATAGTCTGTGCATTGCTTTGCAATAGTCTCTGTGCATTGCGTTGCAATAGTCTCTGTGCATTGCGTTGCAATAGTCTGTGCATTGCTTTGCAATAGTCTCTGTGCATTGCTTTGCAATAGTCTGTGCATTGCTTTGCAATAGTCTCTTTGCATTGCTTTGCAATAGTCTCTTTGCATTGCTTTGCAATAGTCTGTGCATTGCTTTGCAATAGTCTCTGCATTGCTCCGCAATAGTCTCTTTGCATTGCGTTGCAATAGTCTGTGCATTGCTTTGCAATAGTCTGTGCATTGCTTTGCAATATTCTGTGCATTGCTTTGCAATAGTCTCTTTGCATTGCTTTGCAATAGTCTGTGCATTGCTTTGCAATAGTCTCTGCATTGCTTTGCAATAGTCTCTTTGCATTGCTTTGCAATAGTCTCTTTGCATTGCTTTGCAATAGTCTGTGCATTGCTTTGCAATAGTCTGTGCATTGCTTTGCAATAGTCTCTGTGCATTGCTTTGCAATAGTCTCTGTGCATTGCTTTGCAACAGTCTGTGCATTGCTTTGCAATAGTCTCTATGCATTGCTTTACAATAGCCTCTGTGCATTGCTTTGCAATAGTCTATGCATTGCTTTGCAATAGTCTGTGCATTGCTTTGCAATAGTCTCTGTGCATTGCTTTGCAATAGTCTGTACATTGCTTTGCAATAGTCTGTGCATTGCTTTGCAATAGTCTGTGCATTGCTTTGCAATAGTCTGTGCATTGCTTTGCAATAGTCTGTGCATTGCTTTGCAATAGTCTCTGTGCATTGCTTTGCAATAGCCTCTGTGCATTGCTTTGCAATAGTCTGTGCATTGCTTTGCAATAGTCTCTGTGCATTGCTTTGCAATAGTCTCTGTGCATTGCTTTGCAATAGTCTGTGCATTGCTTTGCAATAGCCTGTGCATTGCTTTGCAATAGTCTCTGTGCATTGCGTTGTAATAGTCTCTGTGCATTGCTTTGCAATAGTCTGTGCATTGCTTTGCAATAGTCTCTTTGCATTGCTTTGCAATAGTCTCTTTGCATTGCTTTGCAATAGTCTGTGCATTGCTTTGCAATAGTCTCTGCATTGCTCCGCAATAGTCTCTTTGCATTGCGTTGCAATAGTCTGTGCATTGCTTTGCAATAGTCTGTGCATTGCTTTGCAATATTCTGTGCATTGCTTTGCAATAGTCTCTTTGCATTGCTTTGCAATAGTCTGCATTGCTTTGCAATAGTCTGTGCATTGCTTTGCAATAGTCTCTTTGCATTGCTTTTCAATAGTCTGTGGCAATAGTCTGTGCATTGCTTTGTGATAATCTGTGCATTGCTTTGCAATAGTCTTTTGCATTGCTTTGCAATAGTCTGTGCATTGCTTTGAAATAGTCTCTATGCATTGCTTTACAATAGCCTCTGTGCATTTCTTTGCAATAGTCTATGCATTGCTTTGCAATAGTCTGTGCATTGCTTTGCAATAGTCTCTGTGCATTGCTTTGCAATAGTCTCTGTGCATTGCTTTGCAATAGTCTGTGCATTGCTTTGCAATAGTCTCTGTGCATTGCTTTGCAATAGTCTGTGCATTGCTTTGCAATAGTCTGTGCATTGCTTTGCAAAAGTCTCCGTGCATTGCTTTGCAATAATCTCTGTGCATTGCATTGCAATAGTCTGTGCATTGCTTTGTAATAGTCTCTGTGCATTGCTTTGCAATAGTCTGTGCATTGCTTTGCAATAATCATTTTGCATTGCTTTGCAATAGTCTTGTTGCATTGCTTTGCAATAGTTTGTGCATTGCTTTGCAATAGTCTCTGCATTGCTTCGCAATAGTCTCTTTGCATTGCGTTGCAATAGTCTGTGCATTGCTTTGCAATAGTCTGTGCAATAGTCTGTGCATTGCTTTGCAATAGTCTCTGTGCATTGGTTTGCAATAGTCTGTGCATTGCTTTGCAATAGTCTGTGCATTGCTTTGCAATAGTCTGTGCATTGCTTTGCAATAGTCTCTGTGCATTGCTTTGCAATAGCCTCTGTGCATTGCTTTGCAATAGTCTGTGCATTGCTTTGCAATAGTCTCTGTGCATTGCTTTGCAATAGTCTCTGTGCATTGCTTTGCAACAGTCTGTGCATTGCTTTGCAATAGTCTCTATGCATTGCTTTACAATAGCCTCTGTGCATTGCTTTGCAATAGTCTATGCATTGCTTTGCAATAGTCTGTGCATTGCTTTGCAATAGTCTCTGTGCATTGCTTTGCAATAGTCTGTACATTGCTTTGCAATAGTCTGTGCATTGCTTTGCAATAGTCTGTGCATTGCTTTGCAATAGTCTGTGCATTGCTTTGCAATAGTCTCTGTGCATTGCTTTGCAATAGTCTGTGCATTGCTTTGCAATAGCCTCTGTGCATTGCTTTGCAATAGTCTGTGCATTGCTTTGCAATAGTCTCTTTGCATTGCTTTGCAATAGTCTCTTTACATTGCTTTGCAATAGTCTGTGCATTGCTTTGCAATAGTCTCTGCATTGCTCCGCAATAGTCTCTTTGCATTGCGTTGCAATAGTCTGTGCATTGCTTTGCAATAGTCTGTGCATTGCTTTGCAATATTCTGTGCATTGCTTTGCAATAGTCTCTTTGCATTGCTTTGCAATAGTCTGCATTGCTTTGCAATAGTCTGTGCATTGCTTTGCAACAGTCTCTTTGCATTGCTTTTCAATAGTCTGTGGCAATAGTCTGTGCATTGCTTTGCGATAATCTGTGCATTGCTTTGCAATAGTCTTTTGCATTGCTTTGCAATAGTCTGTGCATTGCTTTGAAATAGTCTCTATGCATTGCTTTACAATAGCCTCTGTGCATTTCTTTGCAATAGTCTATGCATTGCTTTGCAATAGTCTGTGCATTGCTTTGCAATAGTCCCTGTGCATTGCTTTGCAATAGTCTCTGTGCATTGCTTTGCAATAGTCTCTGTGCATTGCTTTGCAATAGTCTGTGCATTGCTTTGCAATAGTCTCTGTGCATTGCTTTGCAATAGTCTGTACATTGCTTTGCAATAGTCTGTGCATTGCTTTGCAATAGTCTGTGCATTGCTTTGCAATAGTCTGTGCATTGCTTTGCAATAGTCTGTGCATTGCTTTGCAATAGTCTCTGTGCATTGCTTTGCAATAGCCTCTGTGCATTGCTTTGCGATAGTCTATGCATTGCTTTGCAATAGTCTGTGCATTGCTTTGCAATAGTCTCTGTGCATTGCGTTGCAATAGTCTCTGTGCATTGCGTTGCAATAGTCTGTGCATTGCTTTGCAATAGTCTCTGTGCATTGCTTTGCAATAGTCTGTGCATTGCTTTGCAATAGTCTCTTTGCATTGCTTTGCAATAGTCTCTTTGCATTGCTTTGCAATAGTCTGTGCATTGCTTTGCAATAGTCTCTGCATTGCTCCGCAATAGTCTCTTTGCATTGCGTTGCAATAGTCTGTGCATTGCTTTGCAATAGTCTGTGCATTGCTTTGCAATATTCTGTGCATTGCTTTGCAATAGTCTCTTTGCATTGCTTTGCAATAGTCTGCATTGCTTTGCAATAGTCTGTGCATTGCTTAGCAATAGTCTCTTTGCATTGCTTTTCAATAGTCTGTGGCAATAGTCTATGCATTGCTTTGCGATAATCTGTGCATTGCTTTGCAATAGTCTTTTTGCATTGCTTTGCAATAGTCTGTGCATTGCTTTGAAATAGTCTCTATGCATTGCTTTACAATAGCCTCTGTGCATTTCTTTGCAATAGTCTATGCATTGCTTTGCAATAGTCTGTGCATTGCTTTGCAATAGTCCCCGTGCATTGGTTTGCAATAGTCTGTGCATTGCTTTGCAATAGTCTGTGCATTGCTTTGCAATAATCTGTGCATTGCTTTGCAATAGTCTCTTTGCATTGCTTTGCAATAGTCTCTGTGCATTGCTTTGGAATAGTCTGTGCATTGCTTTGCAATAGTCTGTGCATTGCTTTGCAATAGTCTCTGTGCATTGCTTTGCAATAGCCTCTGTGCATTGCTTTGCAATAGTCTGTGCATTGCTTTGCAATAGTCTATGCATTGTTTTGCAATAGTCTCTGTGCATTGCTTTGCAATAGTCTCTGTGCATTGCTTTGCAACAGTCTCTGTGCATTACTTTGCAATAGTCTGTGCATTGTTTTGCAATAATCTGTGCATTGCTTTGCAATAGTCTCTTTGCATTGCTTTGCAATAGTCATTTTGCATTGCTTTGCAATAGTCTCGTTGCATTGCTTTGCAATAGTTTGTGCATTGCTTTGTAATAGTCTCTGCATTGCTTTGCAATAGTCTCTTTGCATTGCGTTGCAATAGTCTGTGCATTGCTTTGCAATAGTCTGTGCATTGCTTTGCAATAATCTGTGCATTGCTTTGCAATAGTCTCTTTGCATTGCTTTGCAATAGTCTGTGCATTGCTTTGCAATAGTCTGTGCATTGCTTTGCAATAGTCTCTTTGCATTGCTTTGCAATAGTCTGTGCATTGCTTTGCAATAGTCTGTGCATTGCTTTGCAATAATCTGTGCATTGCTTTGCAATAGTCTCTTTGCATTGCTTTGCAATAGTCTGTGCATTGCTTTGCAATAGTCTGTGCATTGCCTTGCAATAGTCTCTTTGCATTGCTTTGCAATAGCCTCTGTGTATTGCTTTGCAATAGTCTCTGTGCATTGCTTTGCAATAGTCTGTGCATTGCTTTGCAATAGTCTCTTTGCCTTGCTTTGCAATAGTCTCTTTGCATTGCTTTGCAATAGTCTGTGCATTGCTTTGCAATAGTCTCTGTGCATTGCATTGCAATAGTCTCTGTGCATTGCTTTGCAATAGTCTCTTTGCCTTGCTTTGCAATAGTCTCTTTGCATTGCTTTGCAATAGTCTGTGCATTGCTTTGCAATAGTCTGTGCATTGCTTTGCAAAAGTCTGTGCATTGCTTTGCAATAGTCTCTGTGCATTGCTTTGCAATAGTCTGTGCATTGCTTTGCAATAATCTCTTTGCATTGCTTTGCAATAGTCTGTTCATTGCTTTGCAATAGTCTGTGCATTGCAACAGTCTCTTTGCATTGCTTTGCAATAGCCTCTGTGCATTGCTTTGCAATAGTCTGTGCATTGTTTTGCAATAGTCTATGCATTGCTTTGCAATAGTCTGTGCATTGCTTTGCAATAGTCTCTGTGCATTGGTTTGCAATAGTCTGTGCATTGCTTTGCAATAGTCTGTGCATTGCTTTGCAATAGTCTGTGCATTGCTTTGCAATAGTCTCTGTGCATTGCTTTGCAATAGCCTCTGTGCATTGCTTTGCAATAGTCTGTGCATTGCTTTGCAATAGTCTCTGTGCATTGCTTTGCAATAGTCTGTGCATTGCTTTGCAATAGTCTCTGTGCATTGCTTTGCAATAGCCTCTGTGCATTGCTTTGCAATAGTCTGTGCATTGCTTTGTAATAGTCTCTGTGCATTGCTTTGCAATAGTCTCTGTGCACTGCTTTGCAATAGTCTGTGCATTGCTTTGCAATAGTCTGTGCATTGCTTTGCAATAGTCTCTGTGCATTGCTTTGCAATAGTCTCTGTGCATTGCGTTGCAATAGTCTGTGCATTGCTTTGCAATAGTCTCTGTGCATTGCTTTGCAATAGTCTGTGCATTGCTTTGCAATAGTCTCTGTGCATTGCTTTGCAATAGCCTCTGAGCATTGCTTTGCAATAGTCTGTGCATTGCTTTGCAATAGTCTCTGTGCATTGCTTTGCAATAGTCTGTGCATTGCTTTGCAATAGTCTCTGCATTGCTTTGCAATAGTCTCTTTGCATTGCTTTGCAATAGTCTCTTTGCATTGCTTTGCAATAGTCTGTGCATTGCTTTGCAATAGTCTGTGCATTGCTTTGCAATAGTCTCTGTGCATTGCTTTGCAATAGTCTCTGTGCATTGCTTTGCAACAGTCTGTGCATTGCTTTGCAATAGTCTCTTTGCATTGCTTTGCAATAGTCTCTTTGCATTGCTTTGCAATAGTCTGTGCATTGCTTTGCAATAGTCTCTGCATTGCTTTGCAATAGTCTCTTTGCATTGCTTTGCAATAGTCTCTTTGCATTGCTTTGCAATAGTCTCTTTGCATTGCTTTGCAATAGTCTGTGCATTGCTTTGCAATAGTCTGTGCATTGCTTTGCAATAGTCTCTGTGCATTGCTTTGCAATAGTCTCTGTGCATTGCTTTGCAACAGTCTGTGCATTGCTTTGCAATAGTCTCTATGCATTGCTTTACAATAGCCTCTGTGCATTGCTTTGCAATAGTCTATGCATTGCTTTGCAATAGTCTGTGCATTGCTTTGCAATAGTCTCTGTGCATTGCTTTGCAATAGTCTGTACATTGCTTTGCAATAGTCTGTGCATTGCTTTGCAATAGTCTGTGCATTGCTTTGCAATAGTCTGTGCATTGCTTTGCAATAGTCTCTGTGCATTGCTTTGCAATAGCCTCTGTGCATTGCTTTGCAATAGTCTGTGCATTGCTTTGCAATAGTCTCTGTGCATTGCTTTGCAATAGTCTCTGTGCATTGCTTTGCAATAGTCTGTGCATTGCTTTGCAATAGCCTGTGCATTGCTTTGCAATAGTCTCTGTGCATTGCGTTGCAATAGTCTCTGTGCATTGCGTTGCAATAGTCTGTGCATTGCTTTGCAATAGTCTCTGTGCATTGCTTTGCAATAGTCTGTGCATTGCTTTGCAATAGTCTCTTTGCATTGCTTTGCAATAGTCTCTTTACATTGCTTTGCAATAGTCTGTGCATTGCTTTGCAATAGTCTCTGCATTGCTCCGCAATAGTCTCTGTGCATTGCGTTGCAATAGTCTGTGCATTGCTTTGCAATAGTCTCTGTGCATTGCTTTGCAATAGTCTGTGCATTGCTTTGCAATAGTCTCTTTGCATTGCTTTGCAATAGTCTCTTTACATTGCTTTGCAATAGTCTCTATGCATTGCTTTACAATAGCCTCTGTGCATTGCTTTGCAATAGTCTATGCATTGCTTTGCAATAGTCTGTGCATTGCTTTGCAATAGTCTCTGTGCATTGCTTTGCAATAGTCTGTACATTGCTTTGCAATAGTCTGTGCATTGCTTTGCAATAGTCTGTGCATTGCTTTGCAATAGTCTGTGCATTGCTTTGCAAAAGTCTCTGTGCATTGCTTTGCAATAGCCTCTGTGCATTGCTTTGCAATAGTCTGTGCATTGCTTTGCAATAGTCTCTGTGCATTGCTTTGCAATAGTCTCTGTGCATTGCTTTGCAATAGTCTGTGCATTGCTTTGCAATAGTCTGTGCATTGCTTTGCAATAGCCTGTGCATTGCTTTGCAATAGTCTCTGTGCATTGCGTTGCAATAGTCTCTGTGCATTGCGTTGCAATAGTCTGTGCATTGCTTTGCAATAGTCTGTGCATTGCTTTGCAATAGTCTCTTTGCATTGCTTTGCAATAGTCTCTTTACATTGCTTTGCAATAGTCTGTGCATTGCTTTGCAATATTCTGTGCATTGCTTTGCAATAGTCTCTTTGCATTGCTTTGCAATAGTCTGCATTGCTTTGCAATAGTCTGTGCATTGCTTTGCAACAGTCTCTTTGCATTGCTTTTCAATAGTCTGTGGCAATAGTCTGTGCATTGCTTTGCGATAATCTGTGCATTGCTTTGCAATAGTCTTTTGCATTGCTTTGCAATAGTCTGTGCATTGCTTTGAAATAGTCTCTATGCATTGCTTTACAATAGCCTCTGTGCATTTCTTTGCAATAGTCTATGCATTGCTTTGCAATAGTCTGTGCATTGCTTTGCAATAGTCCCTGTGCATTGCTTTGCAATAGTCTCTGTGCATTGCTTTGCAATAGTCTCTGTGCATTGCTTTGCAATAGTCTGTGCATTGCTTTGCAATAGTCTCTGTGCATTGCTTTGCAATAGTCTGTACATTGCTTTGCAATAGTCTGTGCATTGCTTTGCAATAGTCTGTGCATTGCTTTGCAATAGTCTGTGCATTGCTTTGCAATAGTCTGTGCATTGCTTTGCAATAGTCTCTGTGCATTGCTTTGCAATAGCCTCTGTGCATTGCTTTGCGATAGTCTATGCATTGCTTTGCAATAGTCTGTGCATTGCTTTGCATTAGTCTCTGTGCATTGCGTTGCAATAGTCTCTGTGCATTGCGTTGCAATAGTCTGTGCATTGCTTTGCAATAGTCTCTGTGCATTGCTTTGCAATAGTCTGTGCATTGCTTTGCAATAGTCTCTTTGCATTGCTTTGCAATAGTCTCTTTGCATTGCTTTGCAATAGTCTGTGCATTGCTTTGCAATAGTCTCTGCATTGCTCCGCAATAGTCTCTTTGCATTGCGTTGCAATAGTCTGTGCATTGCTTTGCAATAGTCTGTGCATTGCTTTGCAATATTCTGTGCATTGCTTTGCAATAGTCTCTTTGCATTGCTTTGCAATAGTCTGCATTGCTTTGCAATAGTCTGTGCATTGCTTAGCAATAGTCTCTTTGCATTGCTTTTCAATAGTCTGTGGCAATAGTCTATGCATTGCTTTGCGATAATCTGTGCATTGCTTTGCAATAGTCTTTTTGCATTGCTTTGCAATAGTCTGTGCATTGCTTTGAAATAGTCTCTATGCATTGCTTTACAATAGCCTCTGTGCATTTCTTTGCAATAGTCTATGCATTGCTTTGCAATAGTCTGTGCATTGCTTTGCAATAGTCCCCGTGCATTGGTTTGCAATAGTCTGTGCATTGCTTTGCAATAGTCTGTGCATTGCTTTGCAATAATCTGTGCATTGCTTTGCAATAGTCTCTTTGCATTGCTTTGCAATAGTCTCTGTGCATTGCTTTGGAATAGTCTGTGCATTGCTTTGCAATAGTCTGTGCATTGCTTTGCAATAGTCTCTGTGCATTGCTTTGCAATAGCCTCTGTGCATTGCTTTGCAATAGTCTGTGCATTGCTTTGCAATAGTCTATGCATTGTTTTGCAATAGTCTCTGTGCATTGCTTTGCAATAGTCTCTGTGCATTGCTTTGCAACAGTCTCTGTGCATTACTTTGCAATAGTCTGTGCATTGTTTTGCAATAATCTGTGCATTGCTTTGCAATAGTCTCTTTGCATTGCTTTGCAATAGTCATTTTGCATTGCTTTGCAATAGTCTCGTTGCATTGCTTTGCAATAGTTTGTGCATTGCTTTGTAATAGTCTCTGCATTGCTTCGCAATAGTCTCTTTGCATTGCGTTGCAATAGTCTGTGCATTGCTTTGCAATAGTCTGTGCATTGCTTTGCAATAATCTGTGCATTGCTTTGCAATAGTCTCTTTGCATTGCTTTGCAATAGTCTGTGCATTGCTTTGCAATAGTCTGTGCATTGCTTTGCAATAGTCTCTTTGCATTGCTTTGCAATAGTCTGTGCATTGCTTTGCAATAGTCTGTGCATTGCTTTGCAATAATCTGTGCATTGCTTTGCAATAGTCTCTTTGCATTGCTTTGCAATAGTCTGTGCATTGCTTTGCAATAGTCTGTGCATTGCCTTGCAATAGTCTCTTTGCATTGCTTTGCAATAGCCTCTGTGTATTGCTTTGCAATAGTCTCTGTGCATTGCTTTGCAATAGTCTGTGCATTGCTTTGCAATAGTCTCTTTGCCTTGCTTTGCAATAGTCTCTTTGCATTGCTTTGCAATAGTCTGTGCATTGCTTTGCAATAGTCTCTGTGCATTGCATTGCAATAGTCTCTGTGCATTGCGTTGCAATAGTCTGTGCATTGCTTTGCAATAGTCTCTGTGCATTGCTTTGCAATAGTCTGTGCATTGCTTTGCAATAGTCTCTTTGCATTGCTTTGCAATAGTCTCTTTGCATTGCTTTGCAATAGTCTGTGCATTGCTTTGCAATAGTCTCTGCATTGCTCCGCAATAGTCTCTTTGCATTGCGTTGCAATAGTCTGTGCATTGCTTTGCAATAGTCTGTGCATTGCTTTGCAATATTCTGTGCATTGCTTTGCAATAGTCTCTTTGCATTGCTTTGCAATAGTCTGCATTGCTTTGCAATAGTCTGTGCATTGCTTAGCAATAGTCTCTTTGCATTGCTTTTCAATAGTCTGTGGCAATAGTCTATGCATTGCTTTGCGATAATCTGTGCATTGCTTTGCAATAGTCTTTTTGCATTGCTTTGCAATAGTCTGTGCATTGCTTTGAAATAGTCTCTATGCATTGCTTTACAATAGCCTCTGTGCATTTCTTTGCAATAGTCTATGCATTGCTTTGCAATAGTCTGTGCATTGCTTTGCAATAGTCCCCGTGCATTGGTTTGCAATAGTCTATGCATTGCTTTGCAATAGTCTGTGCATTGCTTTGCAATAGTCCCCGTGCATTGGTTTGCAATAGTCTGTGCATTGCTTTGCAATAGTCTGTGCATTGCTTTGCAATAATCTGTGCATTGATTTGCAATAGTCTCTTTGCATTGCTTTGCAATAGTCTCTGTGCATTGCTTTGCAATAGTCTGTGCATTGCTTTGCAATAGTCTGTGCATTGCTTTGCAATAGTCTCTGTGCATTGCTTTGCAATAGCCTCTGTGCATTGCTTTGCAATAGTCTGTGCTTTGCTTTGCAATAGTCTCTGTGCATTGCTTTGCAATAGTCTGTGCATTGCTTTGCAATAGTCTATGCATTGTTTTGCAATAGTCTCTGTGCATTGCTTTGCAATAGTCTCTGTGCATTGCTTTGCAACAGTCTCTGTGCATTACTTTGCAATAGTCTGTGCATTGTTTTGCAATAATCTGTGCATTGCTTTGCAATAGTCTCTTTGCATTGCTTTGCAATAGTCATTTTGCATTGCTTTGCAATAGTCTTGTTGCATTGCTTTGCAATAGTTTCTGCATTGCTTTGTAATAGTCTCTGCATTGCTTCGCAATAGTCTCTTTGCATTGCGTTGCAATAGTCTGTGCATTGCTTTGCAATAGTCTGTGCATTGCTTTGCAATAATCTGTGCATTGCTTTGCAATAGTCTCTTTGCATTGCTTTGCAATAGTCTGTGCATTGCTTTGCAATAGTCTGTGCATTGCTTTGCAATAGTCTCTTTGCATTGCTTTGCAATAGTCTGTGCATTGCTTTGCAATAGTCTGTGCATTGCTTTGCAATAATCTGTGCATTGCTTTGCAATAGTCTCTTTGCATTGCTTTGCAATAGTCTGTGCATTGCTTTGCAATAGTCTGTGCATTGCCTTGCAATAGTCTCTTTGCATTGCTTTGCAATAGCCTCTGTGTATTGCTTTGCAATAGTCTCTGTGCATTGCTTTGCAATAGTCTGTGCATTGCTTTGCAATAGTCTCTTTGCCTTGCTTTGCAATAGTCTCTTTGCATTGCTTTGCAATAGTCTGTGCATTGCTTTGCAATAGTCTGTGCATTGCTTTGCAAAAGTCTGTGCATTGCTTTGCAATAGTCTCTGTGCATTGCTTTGCAATAGTCTGTGCATTGCTTTGCAATAATCTCTTTGCATTGCTTTGCAATAGTCTGTTCATTGCTTTGCAATAGTCTGTGCATTGCAACAGTCTCTTTGCATTGCTTTGCAATAGCCTCTGTGCATTGCTTTGCAATAGTCTGTGCATTGCTTTGCAATAGTCTATGCATTGCTTTGCAATAGTCTGTGCATTGCTTTGCAATAGTCTCTGTGCATTGGTTTGCAATAGTCTGTGCATTGCTTTGCAATAGTCTGTGCATTGCTTTGCAATAGTCTGTGCATTGCTTTGCAATAGTCTCTGTGCATTGCTTTGCAATAGCCTCTGTGCATTGCTTTGCAATAGTCTGTGCATTGCTTTGCAATAGTCTCTGTGCATTGCTTTGCAATAGTCTGTGCATTGCTTTGCAATAGTCTCTGTGCATTGCTTTGCAATAGCCTCTGTGCATTGCTTTGCAATAGTCTGTGCATTGCTTTGTAATAGTCTCTGTGCATTGCTTTGCAATAGTCTCTGTGCACTGCTTTGCAATAGTCTGTGCATTGCTTTGCAATAGTCTGTGCATTGCTTTGCAATAGTCTCTGTGCATTGCTTTGCAATAGTCTCTGTGCATTGCGTTGCAATAGTCTGTGCATTGCTTTGCAATAGTCTCTGTGCATTGCTTTGCAATAGTCTGTGCATTGCTTTGCAATAGTCTCTGTGCATTGCTTTGCAATAGCCTCTGTGCATTGCTTTGCAATAGTCTGTGCATTGCTTTGCAATAGTCTCTGTGCATTGCTTTGCAATAGTCTGTGCATTGCTTTGCAATAGTCTCTGCATTGCTTTGCAATAGTCTCTTTGCATTGCTTTGCAATAGTCTCTTTGCATTGCTTTGCAATAGTCTGTGCATTGCTTTGCAATAGTCTGTGCATTGCTTTGCAATAGTCTCTGTGCATTGCTTTGCAATAGTCTCTGTGCATTGCTTTGCAACAGTCTGTGCATTGCTTTGCAATAGTCTCTTTGCATTGCTTTGCAATAGTCTCTTTGCATTGCTTTGCAATAGTCTGTGCATTGCTTTGCAATAGTCTCTGCATTGCTTTGCAATAGTCTCTTTGCATTGCTTTGCAATAGTCTCTTTGCATTGCTTTGCAATAGTCTGTGCATTGCTTTGCAATAGTCTGTGCATTGCTTTGCAATAGTCTCTGTGCATTGCTTTGCAATAGTCTCTGTGCATTGCTTTGCAACAGTCTGTGCATTGCTTTGCAATAGTCTCTATGCATTGCTTTACAATAGCCTCTGTGCATTGCTTTGCAATAGTCTATGCATTGCTTTGCAATAGTCTGTGCATTGCTTTGCAATAGTCTCTGTGCATTGCTTTGCAATAGTCTGTACATTGCTTTGCAATAGTCTGTGCATTGCTTTGCAATAGTCTGTGCATTGCTTTGCAATAGTCTGTGCATTGCTTTGCAATAGTCCCTGTGCATTGCTTTGCAATAGTCTCTGTGCATTGCTTTGCAATAGTCTGTGCATTGCTTTGCAATAGCCTGTGCATTGCTTTGCAATAGTCTCTGTGCATTGCGTTGCAATAGTCTCTGTGCATTGCGTTGCAATAGTCTGTGCATTGCTTTGCAATAGTCTCTGTGCATTGCTTTGCAATAGTCTGTGCATTGCTTTGCAATAGTCTCTTTGCATTGCTTTGCAATAGTCTGTGCATTGCTTTGCAATAGTCTCTTTGCATTGCTTTGCAATAGTCTCTTTGCATTGCTTTGCAATAGTCTGTGCATTGCTTTGCAATAGTCTCTGCATTGCTCCGCAATAGTCTCTTTGCATTGCGTTGCAATAGTCTGTGCATTGCTTTGCAATAGTCTGTGCATTGCTTTGCAATATTCTGTGCATTGCTTTGCAATAGTCTCTTTGCATTGCTTTGCAATAGTCTGCATTGCTTTGCAATAGTCTGTGCATTGCTTTGCAATAGTCTCTTTGCATTGCTTTTCAATAGTCTGTGGCAATAGTCTGTGCATTGCTTTGCGATAATCTGTGCATTGCTTTGCAATAGTCTTTTTGCATTGCTTTGCAATAGTCTGTGCATTGCTTTGAAATAGTCTCTATGCATTGCTTTACAATAGCCTCTGTGCATTTCTTTGCAATAGTCTATGCATTGCTTTGCAATAGTCTGTGCATTGCTTTGCAATAGTCCCCGTGCATTGGTTTGCAATAGTCTGTGCATTGCTTTGCAATAGTCTGTGCATTGCTTTGCAATAATCTGTGCATTGCTTTGCAATAGTCTCTTTGCATTGCTTTGCAATAGTCTCTGTGCATTGCTTTGCAATAGTCTGTGCATTGCTTTGCAATAGTCTGTGCATTGCTTTGCAATAGTCTCTGTGCATTGCTTTGCAATAGCCTCTGTGCATTGCTTTGCAATAGTCTGTGCATTGCTTTGCAATAGTCTCTGTGCATTGCTTTGCAATAGTCTGTGCATTGCTTTGCAATAGTCTGTGCATTGTTTTGCAATAGTCTCTGTGCATTGCTTTGCAATAGTCTCTGTGCATTGCTTTGCAACAGTCTCTGTGCATTACTTTGCAATAGTCTGTGCATTGTTTTGCAATAGTCTGTGCATTGCTTTGCAATAGTCTCTGTGCATTGCTTTGCAATAGTCTGTGCATTGCTTTGCAATAGTCTCTGTGCATTGCTTTGCAATAGCCTCTGTGCATTGCTTTGCAATAGTCTGTGCATTGCTTTGTAATAGTCTCTGTGCATTGCTTTGCAATAGTCTCTGTGCATTGCTTTGCAATAGTCTGTGCATTGCTTTGCAATAGTCTGTGCATTGCTTTGCAATAGTCTCTGTGCATTGCTTTGCAATAGTCTCTGTGCATTGCGTTGCAATAGTCTGTGCATTGCTTTGCAATAGTCTCTGTGCATTGCTTTGCAATAGTCTGTGCATTGCTTTGCAATAGTCTGTGCATTGCTTTGCAATAGTCTCTTTGCATTGCTTTGCAATAATCTCTTTGCATTGCTTTGCAATAGTCTGTGCATTGCTTTGCAATAGTCTCTGCATTGCTTTGCAATAGTCTCTTTGCTTTGCTTTGCAATAGTCTCTTTGCATTGCTCTGCAATAGTCTGTGCATTGCTTTGCAATAGTCTGTGCATTGCTTTGCAATAGTCTCTGTGCATTGCTTTGCAATAGTCTCTGTGCATTGCTTTGCAACAGTCTGTGCATTGCTTTGCAATAGTCTATATGCATTGCTTTACAATAGCCTCTGTGCATTGCTTTGCAAGAGTCTCTGTGCATTGCTTTGCAATAGTCTCTGTGCATTGGTTTACAATAGTCTCTGTGCATTACTTTGCAATAGTCTGTGCATTGTTTTGCAATAATCTGTGCATTGCTTTGCAATAGTCTCTTTGCATTGCTTTGCAATAGTCATTTTGCATTGCTTTGCAATAGTCTTGTTGCATTGCTTTGCAATAGTTTGTGCATTGCTTTGTAATAGTCTCTGCATTGCTTCGCAATAGTCTCTTTGCATTGCGTTGCAATAGTCTGTGCATTGCTTTGCAATAGTCTGTGCATTGCTTTGCAATAATCTGTGCATTGCTTTCCAATAGTCTCTTTGCATTGCTTTGCAATAGTCTGTGCATTGCTTTGCAATAGTCTGTGCATTGCTTTGCAATAGTCTCTTTGCATTGCTTTGCAATAGTCTGTGCATTGCTTTGCAATAGTCTGTGCATTGCTTTGCAATAATCTGTGCATTGCTTTGCAATAGTCTCTTTGCATTGCTTTGCAATAGTCTGTGCATTGCTTTGCAATAGTCTGTGCATTGCCTTGCAATAGTCTCTTTGCATTGCTTTGCAATAGCCTCTGTGTATTGCTTTGCAATAGTCTCTGTGCATTGCTTTGCAATAGTCTGTGCATTGCTTTGCAATAGTCTCTTTGCCTTGCTTTGCAATAGTCTCTTTGCATTGCTTTGCAATAGTCTGTGCATTGCTTTGCAATAGACTGTGCATTGCTTTGCAAAAGTCTGTGCATTGCTTTGCAATAGTCTCTGTGCATTGCTTTGCAATAGTCTGTGCATTGCTTTGCAATAATCTCTTTGCATTGCTTTGCAATAGTCTGTTCATTGCTTTGCAATAGTCTGTGCATTGCAACAGTCTCTTTGCATTGCTTTGCAATAGCCTCTGTGCATTGCTTTGCAATAGTCTGTGCATTGCTTTGCAATAGTCTATGCATTGCTTTGCAATAGTCTGTGCATTGCTTTGCAATAGTCTCTGTGCATTGGTTTGCAATAGTCTGTGCATTGCTTTGCAATAGTCTGTGCATTGCTTTGCAATAGTCTGTGCATTGCTTTGCAATAGTCTCTGTGCATTGCTTTGCAATAGCCTCTGTGCATTGCTTTGCAATAGTCTGTGCATTGCTTTGCAATAGTCTCTGTGCATTGCTTTGCAATAGCCTCTGTGCATTGCTTTGCAATAGTCTGTGCATTGCTTTGTAATAGTCTCTGTGCATTGCTTTGCAATAGTCTCTGTGCATTGCTTTGCAATAGTCTGTGCATTGCTTTGCAATAGTCTGTGCATTGCTTTGCAATAGTCTCTGTGCATTGCTTTGCAATAGTCTCTGTGCATTGCGTTGCAATAGTCTGTGCATTGCTTTGCAATAGTCTCTGTGCATTGCTTTGCAATAGTCTGTGCATTGCTTTGCAATAGTCTCTATGCATTGCTTTGCAATAGCCTCTGTGCATTGCTTTGCAATAGTCTGTGCATTGCTTTGCAATAGTCTCTGTGCATTGCTTTGCAATAGTCTGTGCATTGCTTTGCAATAGTCTGTGCATTGCTTTGCAATAGTCTCTTTGCATTGCTTTGCAATAGTCTGTGCATTGCTTTGCAATAGTCTCTGCATTGCTTTGCAATAGTCTCTTTGCATTGCTTTGCAATAGTCTCTTTGCATTGCTTTGCAATAGTCTGTGCATTGCTTTGCAATAGTCTCTGCATTGCTCCGCAATAGTCTCTTTGCATTGCGTTGCAATAGTCTGTGCATTGCTTTGCAATAGTCTGTGCATTGCTTTGCAATATTCTGTGCATTGCTTTGCAATAGTCTCTTTGCATTGCTTTGCAATAGTCTGCATTGCTTTGCAATAGTCTGTGCATTGCTTAGCAATAGTCTCTTTGCATTGCTTTTCAATAGTCTGTGGCAATAGTCTATGCATTGCTTTGCGATAATCTGTGCATTGCTTTGCAATAGTCTTTTTGCATTGCTTTGCAATAGTCTGTGCATTGCTTTGAAATAGTCTCTATGCATTGCTTTACAATAGCCTCTGTGCATTTCTTTGCAATAGTCTATGCATTGCTTTGCAATAGTCTGTGCATTGCTTTGCAATAGTCCCCGTGCATTGGTTTGCAATAGTCTGTGCATTGCTTTGCAATAGTCTGTGCATTGCTTTGCAATAATCTGTGCATTGCTTTGCAATAGTCTCTTTGCATTGCTTTGCAATAGTCTCTGTGCATTGCTTTGGAATAGTCTGTGCATTGCTTTGCAATAGTCTGTGCATTGCTTTGCAATAGTCTCTGTGCATTGCTTTGCAATAGCCTCTGTGCATTGCTTTGCAATAGTCTGTGCATTGCTTTGCAATAGTCTATGCATTGTTTTGCAATAGTCTCTGTGCATTGCTTTGCAATAGTCTCTGTGCATTGCTTTGCAACAGTCTCTGTGCATTACTTTGCAATAGTCTGTGCATTGTTTTGCAATAATCTGTGCATTGCTTTGCAATAGTCTCTTTGCATTGCTTTGCAATAGTCATTTTGCATTGCTTTGCAATAGTCTCGTTGCATTGCTTTGCAATAGTTTGTGCATTGCTTTGTAATAGTCTCTGCATTGCTTCGCAATAGTCTCTTTGCATTGCGTTGCAATAGTCTGTGCATTGCTTTGCAATAGTCTGTGCATTGCTTTGCAATAATCTGTGCATTGCTTTGCAATAGTCTCTTTGCATTGCTTTGCAATAGTCTGTGCATTGCTTTGCAATAGTCTGTGCATTGCTTTGCAATAGTCTCTTTGCATTGCTTTGCAATAGTCTGTGCATTGCTTTGCAATAGTCTGTGCATTGCTTTGCAATAATCTGTGCATTGCTTTGCAATAGTCTCTTTGCATTGCTTTGCAATAGTCTGTGCATTGCTTTGCAATAGTCTGTGCATTGCCTTGCAATAGTCTCTTTGCATTGCTTTGCAATAGCCTCTGTGTATTGCTTTGCAATAGTCTCTGTGCATTGCTTTGCAATAGTCTGTGCATTGCTTTGCAATAGTCTCTTTGCCTTGCTTTGCAATAGTCTCTTTGCATTGCTTTGCAATAGTCTGTGCATTGCTTTGCAATAGTCTCTGTGCATTGCATTGCAATAGTCTCTGTGCATTGCTTTGCAATAGTCTCTTTGCCTTGCTTTGCAATAGTCTCTTTGCATTGCTTTGCAATAGTCTGTGCATTGCTTTGCAATAGTCTGTGCATTGCTTTGCAAAAGTCTGTGCATTGCTTTGCAATAGTCTCTGTGCATTGCTTTGCAATAGTCTGTGCATTGCTTTGCAATAATCTCTTTGCATTGCTTTGCAATAGTCTGTTCATTGCTTTGCAATAGTCTGTGCATTGCAACAGTCTCTTTGCATTGCTTTGCAATAGCCTCTGTGCATTGCTTTGCAATAGTCTGTGCATTGTTTTGCAATAGTCTATGCATTGCTTTGCAATAGTCTGTGCATTGCTTTGCAATAGTCTCTGTGCATTGGTTTGCAATAGTCTGTGCATTGCTTTGCAATAGTCTGTGCATTGCTTTGCAATAGTCTGTGCATTGCTTTGCAATAGTCTCTGTGCATTGCTTTGCAATAGCCTCTGTGCATTGCTTTGCAATAGTCTGTGCATTGCTTTGCAATAGTCTCTGTGCATTGCTTTGCAATAGTCTGTGCATTGCTTTGCAATAGTCTCTGTGCATTGCTTTGCAATAGCCTCTGTGCATTGCTTTGCAATAGTCTGTGCATTGCTTTGTAATAGTCTCTGTGCATTGCTTTGCAATAGTCTCTGTGCACTGCTTTGCAATAGTCTGTGCATTGCTTTGCAATAGTCTGTGCATTGCTTTGCAATAGTCTCTGTGCATTGCTTTGCAATAGTCTCTGTGCATTGCGTTGCAATAGTCTGTGCATTGCTTTGCAATAGTCTCTGTGCATTGCTTTGCAATAGTCTGTGCATTGCTTTGCAATAGTCTCTGTGCATTGCTTTGCAATAGCCTCTGAGCATTGCTTTGCAATAGTCTGTGCATTGCTTTGCAATAGTCTCTGTGCATTGCTTTGCAATAGTCTGTGCATTGCTTTGCAATAGTCTCTGCATTGCTTTGCAATAGTCTCTTTGCATTGCTTTGCAATAGTCTCTTTGCATTGCTTTGCAATAGTCTGTGCATTGCTTTGCAATAGTCTGTGCATTGCTTTGCAATAGTCTCTGTGCATTGCTTTGCAATAGTCTCTGTGCATTGCTTTGCAACAGTCTGTGCATTGCTTTGCAATAGTCTCTTTGCATTGCTTTGCAATAGTCTCTTTGCATTGCTTTGCAATAGTCTGTGCATTGCTTTGCAATAGTCTCTGCATTGCTTTGCAATAGTCTCTTTGCATTGCTTTGCAATAGTCTCTTTGCATTGCTTTGCAATAGTCTCTTTGCATTGCTTTGCAATAGTCTGTGCATTGCTTTGCAATAGTCTGTGCATTGCTTTGCAATAGTCTCTGTGCATTGCTTTGCAATAGTCTCTGTGCATTGCTTTGCAACAGTCTGTGCATTGCTTTGCAATAGTCTCTATGCATTGCTTTACAATAGCCTCTGTGCATTGCTTTGCAATAGTCTATGCATTGCTTTGCAATAGTCTGTGCATTGCTTTGCAATAGTCTCTGTGCATTGCTTTGCAATAGTCTGTACATTGCTTTGCAATAGTCTGTGCATTGCTTTGCAATAGTCTGTGCATTGCTTTGCAATAGTCTGTGCATTGCTTTGCAATAGTCTCTGTGCATTGCTTTGCAATAGCCTCTGTGCATTGCTTTGCAATAGTCTGTGCATTGCTTTGCAATAGTCTCTGTGCATTGCTTTGCAATAGTCTCTGTGCATTGCTTTGCAATAGTCTGTGCATTGCTTTGCAATAGCCTGTGCATTGCTTTGCAATAGTCTCTGTGCATTGCGTTGCAATAGTCTCTGTGCATTGCGTTGCAATAGTCTGTGCATTGCTTTGCAATAGTCTCTGTGCATTGCTTTGCAATAGTCTGTGCATTGCTTTGCAATAGTCTCTTTGCATTGCTTTGCAATAGTCTCTTTACATTGCTTTGCAATAGTCTGTGCATTGCTTTGCAATAGTCTCTGCATTGCTCCGCAATAGTCTCTGTGCATTGCGTTGCAATAGTCTGTGCATTGCTTTGCAATAGTCTCTGTGCATTGCTTTGCAATAGTCTGTGCATTGCTTTGCAATAGTCTCTTTGCATTGCTTTGCAATAGTCTCTTTACATTGCTTTGCAATAGTCTCTATGCATTGCTTTACAATAGCCTCTGTGCATTGCTTTGCAATAGTCTATGCATTGCTTTGCAATAGTCTGTGCATTGCTTTGCAATAGTCTCTGTGCATTGCTTTGCAATAGTCTGTACATTGCTTTGCAATAGTCTGTGCATTGCTTTGCAATAGTCTGTGCATTGCTTTGCAATAGTCTGTGCATTGCTTTGCAAAAGTCTCTGTGCATTGCTTTGCAATAGCCTCTGTGCATTGCTTTGCAATAGTCTGTGCATTGCTTTGCAATAGTCTCTGTGCATTGCTTTGCAATAGTCTCTGTGCATTGCTTTGCAATAGTCTGTGCATTGCTTTGCAATAGTCTGTGCATTGCTTTGCAATAGCCTGTGCATTGCTTTGCAATAGTCTCTGTGCATTGCGTTGCAATAGTCTCTGTGCATTGCGTTGCAATAGTCTGTGCATTGCTTTGCAATAGTCTGTGCATTGCTTTGCAATAGTCTCTTTGCATTGCTTTGCAATAGTCTCTTTACATTGCTTTGCAATAGTCTGTGCATTGCTTTGCAATATTCTGTGCATTGCTTTGCAATAGTCTCTTTGCATTGCTTTGCAATAGTCTGCATTGCTTTGCAATAGTCTGTGCATTGCTTTGCAACAGTCTCTTTGCATTGCTTTTCAATAGTCTGTGGCAATAGTCTGTGCATTGCTTTGCGATAATCTGTGCATTGCTTTGCAATAGTCTTTTGCATTGCTTTGCAATAGTCTGTGCATTGCTTTGAAATAGTCTCTATGCATTGCTTTACAATAGCCTCTGTGCATTTCTTTGCAATAGTCTATGCATTGCTTTGCAATAGTCTGTGCATTGCTTTGCAATAGTCCCTGTGCATTGCTTTGCAATAGTCTCTGTGCATTGCTTTGCAATAGTCTCTGTGCATTGCTTTGCAATAGTCTGTGCATTGCTTTGCAATAGTCTCTGTGCATTGCTTTGCAATAGTCTGTACATTGCTTTGCAATAGTCTGTGCATTGCTTTGCAATAGTCTGTGCATTGCTTTGCAATAGTCTGTGCATTGCTTTGCAATAGTCTGTGCATTGCTTTGCAATAGTCTCTGTGCATTGCTTTGCAATAGCCTCTGTGCATTGCTTTGCGATAGTCTATGCATTGCTTTGCAATAGTCTGTGCATTGCTTTGCATTAGTCTCTGTGCATTGCGTTGCAATAGTCTCTGTGCATTGCGTTGCAATAGTCTGTGCATTGCTTTGCAATAGTCTCTGTGCATTGCTTTGCAATAGTCTGTGCATTGCTTTGCAATAGTCTCTTTGCATTGCTTTGCAATAGTCTCTTTGCATTGCTTTGCAATAGTCTGTGCATTGCTTTGCAATAGTCTCTGCATTGCTCCGCAATAGTCTCTTTGCATTGCGTTGCAATAGTCTGTGCATTGCTTTGCAATAGTCTGTGCATTGCTTTGCAATATTCTGTGCATTGCTTTGCAATAGTCTCTTTGCATTGCTTTGCAATAGTCTGCATTGCTTTGCAATAGTCTGTGCATTGCTTAGCAATAGTCTCTTTGCATTGCTTTTCAATAGTCTGTGGCAATAGTCTATGCATTGCTTTGCGATAATCTGTGCATTGCTTTGCAATAGTCTTTTTGCATTGCTTTGCAATAGTCTGTGCATTGCTTTGAAATAGTCTCTATGCATTGCTTTACAATAGCCTCTGTGCATTTCTTTGCAATAGTCTATGCATTGCTTTGCAATAGTCTGTGCATTGCTTTGCAATAGTCCCCGTGCATTGGTTTGCAATAGTCTGTGCATTGCTTTGCAATAGTCTGTGCATTGCTTTGCAATAATCTGTGCATTGCTTTGCAATAGTCTCTTTGCATTGCTTTGCAATAGTCTCTGTGCATTGCTTTGGAATAGTCTGTGCATTGCTTTGCAATAGTCTGTGCATTGCTTTGCAATAGTCTCTGTGCATTGCTTTGCAATAGCCTCTGTGCATTGCTTTGCAATAGTCTGTGCATTGCTTTGCAATAGTCTATGCATTGTTTTGCAATAGTCTCTGTGCATTGCTTTGCAATAGTCTCTGTGCATTGCTTTGCAACAGTCTCTGTGCATTACTTTGCAATAGTCTGTGCATTGTTTTGCAATAATCTGTGCATTGCTTTGCAATAGTCTCTTTGCATTGCTTTGCAATAGTCATTTTGCATTGCTTTGCAATAGTCTCGTTGCATTGCTTTGCAATAGTTTGTGCATTGCTTTGTAATAGTCTCTGCATTGCTTCGCAATAGTCTCTTTGCATTGCGTTGCAATAGTCTGTGCATTGCTTTGCAATAGTCTGTGCATTGCTTTGCAATAATCTGTGCATTGCTTTGCAATAGTCTCTTTGCATTGCTTTGCAATAGTCTGTGCATTGCTTTGCAATAGTCTGTGCATTGCTTTGCAATAGTCTCTTTGCATTGCTTTGCAATAGTCTGTGCATTGCTTTGCAATAGTCTGTGCATTGCTTTGCAATAATCTGTGCATTGCTTTGCAATAGTCTCTTTGCATTGCTTTGCAATAGTCTGTGCATTGCTTTGCAATAGTCTGTGCATTGCCTTGCAATAGTCTCTTTGCATTGCTTTGCAATAGCCTCTGTGTATTGCTTTGCAATAGTCTCTGTGCATTGCTTTGCAATAGTCTGTGCATTGCTTTGCAATAGTCTCTTTGCCTTGCTTTGCAATAGTCTCTTTGCATTGCTTTGCAATAGTCTGTGCATTGCTTTGCAATAGTCTCTGTGCATTGCATTGCAATAGTCTCTGTGCATTGCGTTGCAATAGTCTGTGCATTGCTTTGCAATAGTCTCTGTGCATTGCTTTGCAATAGTCTGTGCATTGCTTTGCAATAGTCTCTTTGCATTGCTTTGCAATAGTCTCTTTGCATTGCTTTGCAATAGTCTGTGCATTGCTTTGCAATAGTCTCTGCATTGCTCCGCAATAGTCTCTTTGCATTGCGTTGCAATAGTCTGTGCATTGCTTTGCAATAGTCTGTGCATTGCTTTGCAATATTCTGTGCATTGCTTTGCAATAGTCTCTTTGCATTGCTTTGCAATAGTCTGCATTGCTTTGCAATAGTCTGTGCATTGCTTAGCAATAGTCTCTTTGCATTGCTTTTCAATAGTCTGTGGCAATAGTCTATGCATTGCTTTGCGATAATCTGTGCATTGCTTTGCAATAGTCTTTTTGCATTGCTTTGCAATAGTCTGTGCATTGCTTTGAAATAGTCTCTATGCATTGCTTTACAATAGCCTCTGTGCATTTCTTTGCAATAGTCTATGCATTGCTTTGCAATAGTCTGTGCATTGCTTTGCAATAGTCCCCGTGCATTGGTTTGCAATAGTCTATGCATTGCTTTGCAATAGTCTGTGCATTGCTTTGCAATAGTCCCCGTGCATTGGTTTGCAATAGTCTGTGCATTGCTTTGCAATAGTCTGTGCATTGCTTTGCAATAATCTGTGCATTGATTTGCAATAGTCTCTTTGCATTGCTTTGCAATAGTCTCTGTGCATTGCTTTGCAATAGTCTGTGCATTGCTTTGCAATAGTCTGTGCATTGCTTTGCAATAGTCTCTGTGCATTGCTTTGCAATAGCCTCTGTGCATTGCTTTGCAATAGTCTGTGCTTTGCTTTGCAATAGTCTCTGTGCATTGCTTTGCAATAGTCTGTGCATTGCTTTGCAATAGTCTATGCATTGTTTTGCAATAGTCTCTGTGCATTGCTTTGCAATAGTCTCTGTGCATTGCTTTGCAACAGTCTCTGTGCATTACTTTGCAATAGTCTGTGCATTGTTTTGCAATAATCTGTGCATTGCTTTGCAATAGTCTCTTTGCATTGCTTTGCAATAGTCATTTTGCATTGCTTTGCAATAGTCTTGTTGCATTGCTTTGCAATAGTTTCTGCATTGCTTTGTAATAGTCTCTGCATTGCTTCGCAATAGTCTCTTTGCATTGCGTTGCAATAGTCTGTGCATTGCTTTGCAATAGTCTGTGCATTGCTTTGCAATAATCTGTGCATTGCTTTGCAATAGTCTCTTTGCATTGCTTTGCAATAGTCTGTGCATTGCTTTGCAATAGTCTGTGCATTGCTTTGCAATAGTCTCTTTGCATTGCTTTGCAATAGTCTGTGCATTGCTTTGCAATAGTCTGTGCATTGCTTTGCAATAATCTGTGCATTGCTTTGCAATAGTCTCTTTGCATTGCTTTGCAATAGTCTGTGCATTGCTTTGCAATAGTCTGTGCATTGCCTTGCAATAGTCTCTTTGCATTGCTTTGCAATAGCCTCTGTGTATTGCTTTGCAATAGTCTCTGTGCATTGCTTTGCAATAGTCTGTGCATTGCTTTGCAATAGTCTCTTTGCCTTGCTTTGCAATAGTCTCTTTGCATTGCTTTGCAATAGTCTGTGCATTGCTTTGCAATAGTCTGTGCATTGCTTTGCAAAAGTCTGTGCATTGCTTTGCAATAGTCTCTGTGCATTGCTTTGCAATAGTCTGTGCATTGCTTTGCAATAATCTCTTTGCATTGCTTTGCAATAGTCTGTTCATTGCTTTGCAATAGTCTGTGCATTGCAACAGTCTCTTTGCATTGCTTTGCAATAGCCTCTGTGCATTGCTTTGCAATAGTCTGTGCATTGCTTTGCAATAGTCTATGCATTGCTTTGCAATAGTCTGTGCATTGCTTTGCAATAGTCTCTGTGCATTGGTTTGCAATAGTCTGTGCATTGCTTTGCAATAGTCTGTGCATTGCTTTGCAATAGTCTGTGCATTGCTTTGCAATAGTCTCTGTGCATTGCTTTGCAATAGCCTCTGTGCATTGCTTTGCAATAGTCTGTGCATTGCTTTGCAATAGTCTCTGTGCATTGCTTTGCAATAGTCTGTGCATTGCTTTGCAATAGTCTCTGTGCATTGCTTTGCAATAGCCTCTGTGCATTGCTTTGCAATAGTCTGTGCATTGCTTTGTAATAGTCTCTGTGCATTGCTTTGCAATAGTCTCTGTGCACTGCTTTGCAATAGTCTGTGCATTGCTTTGCAATAGTCTGTGCATTGCTTTGCAATAGTCTCTGTGCATTGCTTTGCAATAGTCTCTGTGCATTGCGTTGCAATAGTCTGTGCATTGCTTTGCAATAGTCTCTGTGCATTGCTTTGCAATAGTCTGTGCATTGCTTTGCAATAGTCTCTGTGCATTGCTTTGCAATAGCCTCTGTGCATTGCTTTGCAATAGTCTGTGCATTGCTTTGCAATAGTCTCTGTGCATTGCTTTGCAATAGTCTGTGCATTGCTTTGCAATAGTCTCTGCATTGCTTTGCAATAGTCTCTTTGCATTGCTTTGCAATAGTCTCTTTGCATTGCTTTGCAATAGTCTGTGCATTGCTTTGCAATAGTCTGTGCATTGCTTTGCAATAGTCTCTGTGCATTGCTTTGCAATAGTCTCTGTGCATTGCTTTGCAACAGTCTGTGCATTGCTTTGCAATAGTCTCTTTGCATTGCTTTGCAATAGTCTCTTTGCATTGCTTTGCAATAGTCTGTGCATTGCTTTGCAATAGTCTCTGCATTGCTTTGCAATAGTCTCTTTGCATTGCTTTGCAATAGTCTCTTTGCATTGCTTTGCAATAGTCTGTGCATTGCTTTGCAATAGTCTGTGCATTGCTTTGCAATAGTCTCTGTGCATTGCTTTGCAATAGTCTCTGTGCATTGCTTTGCAACAGTCTGTGCATTGCTTTGCAATAGTCTCTATGCATTGCTTTACAATAGCCTCTGTGCATTGCTTTGCAATAGTCTATGCATTGCTTTGCAATAGTCTGTGCATTGCTTTGCAATAGTCTCTGTGCAT